>NC_092752.1:14508633-14814351 GCF_047496795.1 Chiloscyllium punctatum | reverse complement strand
GTCATCCCCTTAAAAGGGTTTATGCATTACATCAGACTTGACAGCATTCAATCGGGCATTGGGGTTCTTGAAATGCAGTGATTAATGCCCTTACCTCTGGGCTAGAAGACCCATGTTCAAGTCCCACCTCTTCCAGACGTGTGACATAACATCACTGAACAGGCTGCCTGGAAAACAGTTATTTGAGTGGGCACTGGGTGCATATTTGAATAACGATAAAGTTCAAGGTAATGAGGATGAAGGAGATTGGCACTAGGTAATGATGGCAAAGGTGAGGACTGTGGATGCCGAAGATTAGAGTCGAGAGTGTAGTGCTGGAAAGCACAGCAGGTCAGGCAGTATCCGAGGAGCAGGAGAGTCGACATTTCGACCCTCCTGCTCCTTGGATGCTGCCTGACCTGCTGTGCTTTTCCAACATTAGGTAATGATGCTCAGTTAACAAGCTGGTGCAGGCACAATGGACCGAATGGCCTCTTTCTGCATCATAATACTATTTTTCAAGGAGATAAATGGCAGAACAGGCTTGAGGGATCAAATAGCCAACTGCAGTTCCTACCTTTATGATATTGATCGTGATGTCTGTGGCCCTGCCATTTCTACAGTCAGATGTCTGCCTAGACTGACTCAAGAAGAATGGGTACCTGGATAATTGATACCTATGCAACTACAGATGAGCAAAAATTCAACATCTTCAAGGGTGTGGAGAGGTGAGTAAAGGATGACATAGACTGCAATTTGTCTGCTTAACTATGTAAAATCAGAACAGTACAGTCTAACAACATGTAAATAATTGAACTGGGAAAATTTACTTCACAACTGGATAAGTGTAAAGTAATACACTTGGGTAAGACAAACAGGGCTAAGGAATGTATTATGGATGATAAGTCCCTGGAAAGCACCGAGGATCTGAGGGACTTTGATGTACACACCCACCAGTCCCTTAAGGCAGTGGGACAGGTGAATAAAGTGGTTAAGAAGGTGTATGGAATATTTGCCTTTATTAATCAAGGCTTGGAGGTTATGCTGGAACTGTTGGCTAAGCCACAGAACAGTAGAATCTAGAACAGTACAACACAGGAACAGGCTCTTCAGCCCACCATGTCTGTACCAATTATGCTGCCATTCTAAACTAATCACATTTCCCCTCTCCCTACCTTATCCCAAATCCAACCTTCCAACTCAGCACTGCCCTCTTGACCTGTCCTACCTGTCCATCTTCCTTCCCATCAGCCCCACAGCCCCTCCCATTTTTCTCTCTATCCCCTCGGCTCACAAGTTCCATTCCCGATGAAGGCCTCATGCCCGAAACGTCGACTTTCCTGCTCCTCGGATGCTGCCTGACCTGCTGTGCATTTCCAGCACTAGACTCTTGACTCTGAGCTCCAGCATCAGTGCCCTCACCTTTTTCTCATCCCATTTGTTTGCTCATGGTCCATATCCCTCTATTCTCTGCCTGTTCATGTGTCTGTCTAAATGATTTTTAAATGTTGTCATCGTATCTTTTTCTATCATCTCCCATGGCAGCGTGTTCCAGCCACTTGACCACCCTCTGTGTAAAAAACGTTGTCGCACGTCTTTAAATATTCATTCTCTCACCTCAAACCTATACCCCTTTAGAGATAATGTGAGGAAAACCTTTCTCACCCAGAGGCTGCTGGAAATCTGAAACTGGGTGTCCAGAGGGTAGAGGCAGAAACCGTCATGACAGTGAAAAAGTAGATGCACACTTGTGATGGCAAGGTTACAAGGCTATTGGCCAAGTTGTGGAAAATGGGATAAGAATAGTCAGTGATTGGTTTTGACTGGTATGGGTGTGATGGGTTGAAGGGTCTTTATCTGTGCTGTAGATCTCTATGACTATGACAACATTTCTGGGCTCAGGGAGGGCAATCAAGTAAATCCAGCATCCATGCTTTTTCTCGGGCAAAAAGGGTGAAGGTAGGAACCTACACATTGACTTGGCACACTTCCTTTCTTGATTATGCTCTGGTGAGGCATCTTGAGAATCAGGCAGCCATGTTGGACTGACACTAAAGTCACATGTAAAACAGACTGGGGAAGATAAGACCATAACAAACAGGAGTAGGTCATTCGGCCCCTCAAGCCTGTTCCACTATTCATTAGGATCATGGATGGTCTGACGTTCCTCATGTCTATTTTCCCACATTTTCCTGGTAATCCTTGTTTCCCCAACTGATGAAGGATCTATCTATTCCAGCCTCAAATATACACAAGAACTCTGCCCCCACAGCAAGGAGTTCCAAAGACTCACAATTCCATGAGAGAAGAAATTCCTTCTCATTTCAGTCTAACATTGATGCCCGTTTATTATGAGACTATGCCCTTTTGCCATGGGCCTTCCCAGGACGGACAGCATTTTCGGTATTGACCTTGTCAAGCCCCTTATGTTTCAATGAGGTCATCTCTCATTCTTCTAAACTCCAGTGAATCGAGTCCCAACCTGTTCTGCCTTTGCTCGTAAGACAAATCATTGGTACCAGGAATCATCCTAATGAACCTTTTCTTAACTGCCTCAAATAAAGTGATATCTTTCCTTAAATAAAGGGAACTAAAACTGCTCACAGTACTCCGGCTATGGTCTCACCAGCACCTTGTACATCAGATAGGTGTCAATACCCAAAGGGAAATTGAACTGGTTGAGGTGTTGTTGATACCATCACAGTTACTTTTATTGAGAGCTACTTTATAGCTCAATGCCTTTCAAACTAAATTTGTGTTCACAAGTTGTCAAGCTGAGATGCAAACTCAAGCTCTCTAATCAATCATCAGTCCAGGCCTAAGGACTATGAGTGCAGTGATATCACCATTGTACCTTCGGCTAACATCACATAACTGCCCAGATTTTTAATACAATTTAAAGAGAAGTTAATTGCTTCGTGCACAAGGCTATCAGAGTTGTCAGAACACACTAATATTGAGTGAAGTGGGGGTTAAAGAATGCTACAGGAACAGAGTACAGGGACATTTCCACAGTGCCTTGCCCATCCTGCACATAAAGTGGCACTACTTTAAGTGCATATTGGTTGCAAATAATGTGCCCCTGCAGCAAAGAGTATCTATGCCCTCGATGAGCAGAAAAGTTAATCAAAAATGGATGTGACTAAGTGATATCGGTTGGAATGCCATTAAAATGCGAGGAGGATGTAAAGCAATAGCTTACTGGAAACTCATTTGCTGACGAAATTATGTTGTAAAGATAATCAGCGGATCATTCATTGAGTTTAGATATGTGTTTATTGAAGGCTTACAGGAACTGCTGTAAACAAGAAACATTTGCTTTCAAAAAGTTCTAGGATGACCTTGTTGATCAGTCATGGCTAGAGAATGTGCACATGATCCAGACTGACACTGTAGTACCGTACTGAGGGAATGCTGCATTACCACAAGTTTAACATCAGATGTGACATTAAATATGGTCCCTCATTGCCTATTCAAGTAGACATAAAATATCCCACAGTACTATTTCAAAGAAATAGTAGAGAAATGAGTGGTGGTGGGGGATGACCTGGACAATATTTATTCCCAGCTAGCAAGACCAAAACAGCTATCTGGTCATGACTTCATTTCTGTATGGAAGCCTGCTGAGTGCATATTGACTGGTGTGTCTCCTATTTTACAACAGTGACTACAATACAAAGAGTACCATGTTGGCTGTATAGCAAGTTGAAACTTCCTGCAGTTATGAAACATGCTATATAAATGGAAGTTCGTCTTTCCTATATTTATTTTCTCCTTCTATGCTCAGACAAAACCTGGTTAATCAATATTGAACCTGCTCAGACATTGCATCATTCCCAAATAAGATTTTTAAAAATGTTGCACCCTCAGAGGTGCTGGCTTTCAGTTAACCGTTAGAATTTCAACCCTCTTTACTTATTCTTCTCCCTCAACTATCCTGATCCAAACTGGATTGGCCAGCAGTTCATCTCTGGAAATCTTGCTGTGGAATAAATGGCTGTGGGGTTTAGCCAAAAAAACTGCAATCACTAAAGTTCTAATTTATTGCATTACAGGGTATCAAGATATTGACGTAGGATATGATGAAGACACTGGAGAAATATGTCTTTTCAAACAAGGCATGTTTGTATTGAGTCACGGTTGATGTTTATTCAAGTTAATGCTGTTGATTATTTACTTGTCGAAACAGGCTTCGAGTGCAGATTGAATGACTTAGATGAATCCCAGCTTACTTGTGGCATTGCGATGCCAACTAAAATAGAGGCTGGAATTTACTGGTAGCAGCAGAGGATCAAACACAAAGTCTTCAGTGGAATGTGGGGCCTCTATGTCAGCAGCAGGTAATTAACTAGCAAAACGTTAGCAAAATTATAGCAGGAAGAGAGCCCTAATTAGTCATTTATGTGCCAGGAGGCTCATTCGTTAACTTATTCTCTGCTGTCTAAGGTGGCAGTCATAGCTGGAAATAGATGGCTATTCCTTCCCACCTTCCTATGCCATTTATGGGCCAGTATCTCCCAGCCCATTACCAGAGGGCTGATAAAACCCAACCCAGTGAACTCACACTTCACAAAGAATTGTAAAATAATTATCTTTTTCAGGGGCTGAACAGCAGGTTTACAGGAAAATGGCAAAAACCCAACAACCTTTTACAAGGAGTCAGCTCCCAGAGTGCATATCAAAGTGTTTCATCACTAGATTACATGTCAGGAACTGTTGTTTTATGAAAAATAAATTACTTGTGTAATGGTGCTATTGCTCACGAGTACTGTATGTGCTCAGTATTACTCAGTGGTTTGTCTTTCACTGAGGATGTTAAACCTCACTCCCCACAAATAAATAATTCTCCAGTGTATTAACAATGCAGGGGTCCAAATTAGGGTGAACATACAGCTTTTGTGTTTCAATTTGTTTAGCAGATGTGACATGGTATTGCTCAATGTGGGAACAGAAAAAATGTCCAAAGCTCTCGGCTCAGATTAATTCTCCTCCCTTTGCAACACTCCATTAGCAGAGTGAAATCAGATCATCTTTGGGGCAAACTTGGCAAAGTCCAAGTCTAGGCTCAGCTCTAGATCAATGAGCCAGAGCATACAATAGACTATTTCTTGACTTCTTATTTTCACTCTGTAACAAGGAAAATGCACCAAGGATTTCGCTGATCCTATGGCTGACTGCCGAATAGGGGAACACAGAGTTATTTCCCAATAATTTCCAAGAGGGAAAGCTACAGTTTCAATCGCTGATGTCATTTGATGAGTATAACATTTCTCCAACAGGGAGATGGTGGAGAAAGTTTACAAAGGTTCTCAGTCGTCATGTGAAGATAATGGCTCTCATCAGCATTGATATGTTATGCTTGATATGTTATTTTCATGGGGGGGGGGTAGTTTCTTTTTATTTTGGGAGGGGATGAAGACACCCACATATTTTTCGATTTGGAGATATTCCCCCTTTCCTCATGTGGCAAAATGTAGCATGCAAATGAATTTTTCAACAATTTTTCATGCACAGACTGTGTTCGCTTCTTACTTTTTCTCTTGACCTTCAGATTCGAGGTTTACAACTCATACGTTAATGCAATCAGAAGTTTGCATGTCAGCCTAATTAGCTTGTTAGCAGAAAAGCTGATTGTGTGCTTCTTACACTGCTGTGGCCATCTCAGTCAACAACTCGTTGTACGTGAGTTGTAATCATTCTCTTGACAAGTTTTACCTGCGAATCGGTCAGTGAGAATGTCACAAGCTATTAAAAATGACGCGTGGGCTATGCCAGTTTTCAATCTCGCCACTTGTGCAATAATCTGAAGCAGATTTCGTATATGGATCTCCAATGGATAGATTAGATTAGATTAGATTACTTACAGTGTGGAAACAGGCCCTTTGGCCCAACAAGTCCACACCGCCCCGCCGAAGCGCAACCCACCCATACCCCTACATCTACATCTACCCCTTACCTAACACTACGGGCAATTTAGCATGGCCAATTCACCTAACCTGCACATCTTTGGACTGTGGGAGGAAACCCACGCAGACACGGGGAGAATGTGCAAACACCACACAGTCAGTCCCCTGAGGCGAGAATTGAACCCGGGTCTCTGGCGCTGTGAGGCAGCAGTGCTAACCACTGTGCCACCGTGCCGCCCAGAACAGATGATCTGTTCTGACATAACACACCAGGCACCCCTGGGTATGGGAATAAGGGACACTGAGCAGCAGGAAATTTGAGATGAGGGCCCTAACACAGTTGTCAGCCCTACCATCTAATTTGCTGCATACTCCCTCTGTCACGTTCTGGCCCACAAAGCGTGAGTGAGTGGAGGTCAGTTCAACTCCAGTTTTCATCGTCATAAAGGTGATGGTTTGTGATCCGACCCTGGAGAAAATCAGCCATGGATGGACTGCCACAACAATCATGCAAGTATGTAAGAGCCTGAAAGGGTTAATATGGAAGAGTGGTTTTAAGCACCTATGTCGTACAGACTTGGTGGGAGAACAGCTCTGGATTTTAGAAGTGATAGACATGCTATCTTTGTCTTCCTTATAACCTCCATCACAACACTGTCCATTTTACTGTAACTTGTATATGGTTGCTGTCAAGTAGTAAATGACATCTTGTTTAAAACAAGAGACACCTCTCATTAGACTACATCGTGGTTTTGCTCTGACACACTTGATTAAGCATGATTTGTTGATCCCTCCCAGGAAAAAGGAGGGTGGCAGCAGATCTATCAGATTCATCACATAACATGATGAGCAGTAGTCAGGATACAGCTTTAAAAATTTCAGCAAGCAATGTGGTCTCTACTTAGCTACCTCCGATATGCTGGCAGTGGCAGAGGTCTGAGAACTCCTCAGGCAGAACTCGTGCGGCCAATAGAGCTAAACGTTCAAGTAATTTATAGAAGAGAGCCTTGTGGCAAGATTCAATAAAATGTAGAATCTATAATCTGTGGTTAAAGGTATCTCAGAAGTGGTAAGAGAGGTGGAGCAGAAAGAGTGAGCAAGGGTCTCCATGGAACTGGGGCAAAAGTCACACCCAGGAAGTTACAGATAGCACAGGGTGAGAAGAAACATTGCTTAGTCAACATTCAGCCAGAGTGAAAGTGGACATCACAGGCTCCATGGGTAAAGTTTGAATTCCCTGGTAGGCATGGAGTTTTTTTAAAAACCATTTTATATCGACAAAGAAAGTTAGAGGTAAACTATGGGCTTACAGCTGCAGTCAAGAAGGTAAATTATGACAAGAGAGGCAATTTAAAGTGAGATCACAGACCTGGAAATGTCACAAAGGAAGAATTAAATTAAACCATGATGGAGGTGGGTAAGATTTATTGAAACTGCGCACAGCAGGGCCCATCCAGTGAAAAACTGTGAAAGTGACAGGGAATATTAGTGAGAGGCATTGCCAATGAAAACCGTCTAGAAAAAGTTGTTAAAGGAATGGGATTTATGTTATAGAGCCTCAGAGAGTGGGTTTAATTTGGTAAAGCCACTAAGGAAATTGGAATCATTTACACAGACTGTGATAAGTGAGACTTACCTAGAGAAGCCATACAAAGGTGAAAATGACCATTTTACTGGTAAAGCATGGGACAATTCTCCACTACAGCATTAGTGTTGCTATACTACAGAAATAAAAGCACTGAAACAAGGAAAATAAATATTCACACAGGGAGGACTTGGCAACAGGAATAATATTGTCAGGAAGATTTAATTTCAAAGATGGGTCAGATACAAAATTGCTTCCAAACTGGTTACTAACTCAAAACTGAACAAGTAAATACATTTATTTTGTGTAATTAGGAACCTAGCTGATGACATTATGTCTTGCCAAGGTGCAGTAAATACACTTGATTAAATTCCAACTTTGACAAATACTTCAATCATAGAACAAATAAAATTCTTGAAAGAACAATTCAACATCAAGAGGAATCCATAGATAATTTCATCAGCAGAAGAAAATATTGATTTAAAGTCAGAGTTCATGAGAGACAGATTTGTTATTGGAATTACTGATGAGTCTTTGTCAGATTTATATCAGTCAAAGGAAGATTTAACTGCAGAGAAAGCCATTCAGATCACGAGTGAAGCCAAAGTCCAGAAGCAGCACAGATGAACCCTAGGAGGAAAGGATCAACCATATTATAGGAGTTCAGCTGAATCTATTTAGTTGCTATAAAACAAAGCCCTAAAGACACATGAGAATCCAACATAGCAGGTAGGACTAGATACAGTCATTGTCAGCGTTGTTGAAATAAATTTCATTGGCAAAACAGTGCCTGGTATTAGAATGGAAATGTATCTATATATCATAGAAATGTATCTATGTAGGATACAGCCACAGAGCAGAAAGAACTCAAATGGATACTTACACAAATAAGTACAAGAGTTTAAATTGGCTACAGAAGAAAAGTCAATGGTATTCTCTGGTTAAATAGGCCTAGTAACAAAGGACTCTTATGTGCACAGGTATCTTCATGTTTGATACAACAGCAAATTTCACAATATTATCAGATAGTATACAGTGATTGAAGAAAAACTGCTAACAGCCTACAGTAATGGAACCCCATAGTCCAGGAGGTCCAGCACATAACCCTGCAGTAAAAGGGGTTTCCGACAGTAGACAACTTTTATGTACTTCACAGTCAAGAATTTTCCCTCTTGAGCATGAACTCCAGAGATGGCACAAAGCATCTTCCAAATAGTGGAAAGAGTAAGAATAATTAAAGGTGAGGACCAGTGGTCAAGGAACAATCAGCCTGGGAGCAATTGGTCAAAGGACAGTTGGTTATTGTATAGCTACTGTTAGGAGAGTACATAGGGCTCCCTAGACTGACATTGGATTCATACTGTAACCCAAGCAGTAGACAGAATTCATTGAGACTAGGTATCTTGGCATAATTTGGAGATGTCGGTGTTGGACTGGGGTGTACAAAGTTAAAAATCACACAACACCAGGTTACAGTCCAACAGGCATAAGAAGCATTTATAATATCAGCAAGAAGACAAGTCATGAATTTTGAAATTCGTTCACGGCAAGTGTGGGTATCCATTTATTGCCTTTGATATGTTGGCTATGAGCTGCATCCTTGAACTGCCACAGTGAATAGAGTTAGGTCCATCCACATATACAGTTATGGATCAACTACCTATTCCAGTATGAATAAAGTCCTTTGTGAAGAACATGGAAGATATCTCACATTGGCAGGAATAGAATCAATATGCCAATCTTCGAAGTCTAAAGCAAATGTGTTCCTGGAGAATAATGAGCTACCTTAAGAAGCAATGCTATGAACCACCACCTGTAGCCTCATGGCATGTTTCCATCAGAACCTCCCAGTCATCACTCCCATTCCCTTTCTGACATGACCATCTTCGGCTTCCTCCGTTACCACAGCCAATCAGACTGCAAATTGGAGGAACAACACCTCATCTTCTGCCTGGGCAGCCTACAACCTGGAGGACTCAACGTTCAAGTTTTCCAATCATTCTGCCCATCGACCAACTAGGTCGAAACCTCTACCTGTGTTCGCCTATCCCCACCTCACCACCCCCCTCCCCCCCTCCCCACCCAAACCCAACCCTCCTTACCTGTAGCTCCCCCTACATCCACCCCCACTCCTGAAGAAGGGTTACATCCGAAACGTTGACTTCTCCACCTCCTGATGCTGCCTGGCTTGCTGTGTTCTTCCAGCCTCCTCTTTATGTACCACCCTTATAGCTAGGCAGGACTGAAAGTAACAAACATGTTGGAACAGTGAAATGTAGCAACCCCTTGGAACTGTCTGTTCCCTGAATGTTACGATATTGACAGATTTCTGGCTTGTACAGTACAAAATGGAGGCACACCATCTACAGCAGCAGTTCAAGGTTGTGGCTCACCACTACCTTTCAAGGTCAATCAGGATTAAACAATACATTTAGGCCGAGCCAGTGACACCTGTATCCCTTGAAAAAAATGACTTTAAAAATTCTCTGTCAAGAATCACATAGATTTAGCTGAGAATGAGACGCCAACATAGTGAATTCTAAATTATAAGCTGCTTGTTTATTAATCAATAAAAGTAGAACAAACAGAGCTATGTCTCAGAACCAACTACTTTTTAATTATATCACTCAAATAGGAAATGTAAAGCTTACCATTCTACTGATTAAATTTAAGACCATAAGACTATAAGACATAGGAGTGGAAGTAAGGCCATTCGGCCCATCGAGTCCACTCCGCCATTCAATCATGGCTGATGGGCATTTCAACTCCACTTACCTGCATTCTCCCCGTAGCCCTTAATTCCTCAAGACAACAAGAACCTATCAATCTCTGCCTTGAAGACATTTAGCGTCCTGGCCTCCACTGCACTCTGTGGCAATGAATTCCACAGGTCCACCACTCTCTGGCTGAAGAAATGTCTCCGCATTTCTGTTCTGAATTTAAGGCTGTGTCCACGGGTCCTACTCTCCTCACCTAATGGAAACAATTTCCTAGCGTCCACCCTTTCCAAGCCATGTATTATCTTGTACGTCTCTATTAAGTCTCCCCTTAATCTTCTAAACTCTAATGAATACAATCCCAGGATCCTCAGCCGTTGCTCATATGTTAGACCAACCATTCCAGGGATCATCCGTGTGAATCTCCGCTGGACATGTTCCAGTGCCAGTATGTCCTTCCTGAGGTGTGGGGACCAAAACTGGACACAGTACTCCAAATGGGGCCTAACCAGAGCTTTATAAAGTCTCAGTAGCACAACGGTGCTTTTATATTCCAACCCTCTTGAGATAAGTGACAACATTGCATTTGCTTTCTTAATCACGGACTCAACCTGCATGTTGACCTTTCGAGAATCCTCGACTAGCACTCCCAGATCCCTTTGTACTTTGGCTTTACAAATTTTCTCACTGTTTAGAAAGTAGTCTATGCTTTTATTCTTTTTGCCAAAGTGCAAGACCTCGCATTTGTTCACGTTGAATTCCATCAGCCATTTCCTGGACCACTCTCCCAAACTGTCTAGATCCATCTGTAGCCTCCCCACTTCCTCAGTACTACCTGCCTGTCCACCTAACTTTGTATCATCTGCAAACTTTGCTAGTATGTCCCCAGTCCCATCATCCAGATCATTAATATATAATGCGAACAGCTGCGGCCCCAACACTGAACCCTGTGGGACACCGCTCGTCACCGGTTGCCATTCCGAAAAAGAACCTTCTATCCCAACTTTCTGCCTTCTGTCAGACAGCCAATCCTCAATCCATCCCAGTAGCTCACCTTGAACACCATGGGCCCTCACCTTGCTCAGCAGCCTCCCGTGTAGCACCTTATCAAAGGCTTTTTGGAAGTCTAGATAGACCATATCCACTGGGTTTCCCTGGTCTAACCTACTTGTCACCTCTTCAAAGAATTCCAACAGGTTTGTCAGGCATGATCTCCCCTTACTAAATCCATGTTGACTTGTTCTAATCAGACTCTGCTCTTCTAAGAATTTAGAAACCTCATCCTTAATGATGGATTCTAGAATTTTACCAACAACTGAGGTTAGGCGAATTGGCCTATAATTTTCCATCTTTTGTCTTGATCCTTTCTTGAACAAGGGGGTTACAACAGTGATCTTCCAATCATCCGGGACTTTCCCTGACTCCAGTGACTCTTGAAAGATCTCAACCAATGCCTCCGCTATTTCCTCAGCCACTTCTCTCAGAATTCTAGGATGTATCCCATCGGGGCCAGGAGATTTATCAATTTTAAGACTTTTTAGCTTTTCTAGCACTATCTCTTTTGTAATGGCAACCACACTCAACTCAGTCCCCTGACTCCCTTTAATTGTTGGGATATTACTAATGTCTTCCACTGTGAAAACTGACGCAAAGTACTTGTTAAGTTCTCCTGCTATTTCCTTATCTCCCATCACTAGGCTTCCAGCATCAGTTTGAAGTGGCCCAATGTCTACTTTTGCCTGTCATTTGTTTCTTATGTATTGAAAGAAACTTTTACTATCGTTTCTAATATTACTGGCTAGCCTACCTTCATATTTGATCCTCTCCTTTCATATTACTCTCTTTGTTATCCTCTGTTTGTTTTTGTAGCCTTCCCAATCTTCTGATTTCCCACTGCTCTTGGCCACTTTATAGGATCTCTCTTTTTCTTTAATAGATTTCCTGACTTCCTTTGTCAGCCATGGCTGTCTAATCCCTCCCCGGATAATCTTTCTTTTCTTGGGGATGAACCTCTGTACAGTGTCCTCAATTATACCCACAAACTCCTGCCATTTTTGCTCTACTGTCTTCCCCGCAAGCCTCTGCTTCCAGTCAGTTTTGTCAGTTCCTCTCTCATGCCCTCATAATTACCTTTATTTAACTGTAACACCATTACATCCGATTTTGCCTTCTCTCTTTCAAACTCCAGACTGAACTCTACCATATTATGATCGCTGCTTCCTAAGGGTTCCCTTACTTTAAGATCTTTTATAAAGTCTGGTTCATTGCAAAGCACTAGGTCCAGAATAGCCTGCTCCCTGTGGGCTCCATGACAAGCTGTTCCAAAAAGCCATCCTGTAAGCATTCCATGAATTCCCTTTCTTTGGATCCACTGGCAACATTATTTACCCAGTCCACCTGCATATTGAAGTCTCCCATGATCACCGTGACCTTGCCTTTCTGACATGCCTTCTCTATTTCCTGGTACATGTTGCGTTCCTGGTCCTGACCACTGTTAGGAGGTCTGTACACAACTCCAATTATGGTTTTTTTGCCTTTGTGGTTCCTCAATTCCACCCACACAGACTCCACATCATCTGCCACTATGTCATTCAGTGCCATAGATTTAATTTTGTTCTTAACTAACAAGGCAACCCCACCCCCTCTGCCGACCTCCCTGTCTTTTCGATAAGTTGAAAATCCTTGGAGGTTTAACTGCCAGTCCTGACCCCACTGTAACCAAGTCTCTGCGATGCCTACCACATCATAATCATTCACTATGATCTGTGCCATTAGTTCATCTGCTTTGTTATGAATGCTACGAGCATTCAGGTAAAGTGCCTTAATGCTAACTTTCTTATCATTAGAGATATTGGAAGTCATATGATGTCCTAAGTTATCCTTGCTTTTTTCTGTATTCCCAGTCTGCCTCAATTTTAAATTTCTTATATGAACACAGAACATAGAATCGTACAGCACAGGAACAGACCCTTCAGCCCACCACTGTGCCAACCATGATAAACTAATCTCATCTGTCTGCACACGTTCTGTATCCCTCTATCCCCTGCCTGGTCACGTGTCTGTCTAAACGTCTCTAAAACTTTGCTATCATATTTGCTTTGACTACCTCCCCAAGCAGCCCATTCCAGGCACCTACCACCCCCTGCATAAAAAACTTCACTTGCACATCTCCTTTAAATGTTTCCCCTCTCACCTTCAACCTATACCCCCTAGTATTTGACATTTCCGCTCTTGGAAAAAAGATCCCGACTATCCATCCTTTCCATGTCTCTCATCATTTTATATGCTTCTATTAGGGAGCCCCTCGGCCTCTGACACTCTGGTGAAGGCAGTTCAAGTTTGTCTCACCTCTCCTTATAGCTAATACACTCCAATCCAGGCAACCTCCTAGTAAATCTCTTTGACACCCTTTCCAAATCCTCCATATCCTTCCTACAGTGTGGCAACTGGAACAGTATGCATTAATCCAAATGTGGCCCAACTAAAGTCTTAAACAGTTGCAACATGATTTGCCAACTTTTATAGTCAATGCCCGAATTGATGAAGGCGAACACGCTGTATGCCTTATTTTCACTTTATCCACTCGTGTTGCCACTTTGGACTATGGACTTGTACCCCAAACTCCCTCTGTATATCAATGCTGCCACGGGTGCTGCCGTTTAAAGTGTACTTTCCACTTGCGATTTGACCTCCTAAAGTACATCACCTCATACTTGTTAGGATTAACCTCCATTTGCCATTTATCTGCCTAACATTGTAATTGATCTACATCCTGCAATATCATTTGTTAACTGTCCTCACTATTTACAACTCCACCAACTTTCATGTCATCTGTAAACTTAGAAACGAGACCACCCACATGTTCTTCCAAAACATTTATATAAAATTACAAACAACAGAGGTCCAAGACAAATCCTTGCAGAATACCACTGGTCACAGACCTCCAGTCAGAAAAACACCCCTCCACAACCACTCTCAGTCTTCTATGACCAAGCCACTTTTTAACCTAATGTGCCAGCTCACAATGGGCTCCATGTGATTTAAACTTCTGAACCAGCATACCATGAGGGACCTTGACAAATACTTAAGTAATGTCCATATATACAGCATCCACTGTCCTACCCTCCTCAATTATCTTTGTTACTTCCTTAAAAAAAAACTCGGTCAAGTTTATAAGACAAGGGAGGTGACCTCCCTTGAGTAAAGCCATGTTGATTAACCCAAATAAGTCCATTCTCCTCCAACTGTGAGCAAATCCTGTCCCTGAGAATCTTCTCCATTAATTTCTCCAGCACTGATGCAAATCTCCCCAACCAGTCGTTTCCTGAATTATGCCTGTTTCCCTTCTTGAACAAAGGAACATATCAACTCTTCACCATGCTTCTGGGATCTTGCCTGTGGCTAAAAAGGAAGCAAAGATCTCTGTCAATGTCTCAGCAAACTCTTCCCATGCCTCCCTGAGTATCATGGGATAGATCCTACCATGCCATGGAGATCTATCTGTCTTAATGTTTTCAAGACACCCAACACATCCTCTTTCGTTAGCGAGGCGAGGAACAGGGAGCGGGCACAGCTTAACACGTGGCTGCGCAGCTGGTGTAGGAGGGAGGGCTTCAGATATGTAGATAATTGGGATGCCTTCTGGGGAAGGTGGGACCTGTACAAGAAGGACGGGTTGAACCTGAACTGGAAGGAGACCAATGTCCTGGGTGGAAGGTGTGCTCGAGTAGTTCAAGAGGGTTCAAACTAGTATGGCAGGGGGGTGGGAACCTGAGCTGTATACCGGAGGTGAGAGTTGATGCAGATGAGGCGCTAGCAAGAGGTAGACCAGCTAGTGGGAAGGATTTTCCTGGGAAGGAACCAAGGGATCAGTTGAAGTCTGTTTGCTTTAACGCAAGAAGTATCAGCAATAAAAGTGATGAACTTAGAGCATGGATCAGTACCTGGTGCTATGATGTTGTGGCCATAACAGAGACGTGGGTTTCTCAGGGGCAGGAATGGTTGCTGGATGTTCCAGGGTTTGGAGCATTTAAAAAGAATAGGGAGGGGGTAAAAGAGGAGGGGGTGTAGCACTACTAATCAGAGAGGGTATCACAGCTACAGAAGCTTCCATTGTCGAGGAAGATCTGCCTACTGAGTCAGTATGGGTGGAAATTAGGAACAGCAAGGGAGCAGTCACCTCGTTAGGGGTTTACTACAGGCCCCCCAATAGCAGCAGGGATTTGGAAGAAAGCATAGGTCGGCAGATTTTGGAAAAGAGTGGACGTAGTAGGGTTGTTGTAATGGGTGACTTTAACTTTCCCAATATGGATTGGAACCTCCTTCGAGCAGAAGATTTGAATGGAGCTGTTTTTGTAAGGTGCGTTCAGGAGGATTTCCTAACTCAGTACATTGACAGGCCGACGAGGGGAGAGGCCATTCTAGACTTGGTGCTCGGAAACGAGCCAGGGCAGGTATCAGATCTTGTGGTGGGAGAGCATTTTGGTGATAGTGACCACAACTGCCTCACATTCTACATAGCTATGGAGAAGGAGAGAAGCAGGCACAATGGGAGGATATTTAATTGGGGAAGAGGAAACTATGATGCGATTAGACATGAGTTAGGTAGCATGGATTGGGAGCAATTGTTCCATGGTAAAGGCACTATAGACATGTGGAGATTGTTTAAGGAACAGTTGTTGCAAGTGATGAATAAATATGTCCCTCTGAGCCAGGCAAGAAGTGGTAAGATAAAGGAACCTTGGATGACGAGAGCGGTGGAGCTTCTCGTCAAAAGGAAGAAGGTAGCTTACATAAGGTGGAGGGAACTAGGGTCAAGCTCAGCTCTACAGGATTACAGGCAGGCGAGGAAGGAGCTTAAAAATGGTCTGAGGGGAGCCAGGAGGGGGCACGAGAAAGGCTTGGCAGAAAAGATTAGGGAGAACACAAAGGCATTTTACACTTATGTGAGAAATAAGAGAATGGTCAAAGAAAGAGTAGGGCCAATCAGGGATAGCATAGGGAATTTGTGTGTGGAGTCTGAGGAGGTAGGGTTTTTTGCTTCTGAATGAGTTTTTTGCTTCTGTCTTTACGAAATAAACAAACTTTGTAGTGAATGAAACCTTTGAAGAGTAGGTGTGCATGCTGGAATGGATAGAGATAGAGGAAGCTGATGTGCTGAAAATTTTGTCAAACATTAAGATTGACAAGTCGCCAGGCCCGGACCAGATTTGTCCTCGGCTGCTTTGGGAAACGAGAAATGCAATTGCTTCGCCACTTGTGAAGATATTTGCATCCTCGCTCTCCACTGGAGTCACACCTGAGGACTGGAGAGAGGCAAATGTAATTCCTCTCTTCAAGAAAGGAAATAGGGAAATCCCCGGCAATTACAGACCAGTAAGTCTCACGCCTGTCATCTGCAAAGTGTTAGAAAGGATTCTGAGGGATAGGATTTATGACCATCTGGAAGAGCATGGCTTGATTAAATGTAGTCAACACAGCTTTGTGAGGGGCAGGTCATGCCTCACAAACCTTATCGAGTTCTTTGAGGATGTGACTAGAAAAGTTGATGAGGGTCGAGCTGTGGATGTGGTGTATATGGACTTCAGCAAGGCATTTAATAAGGTTCCCCATGGTAGGCTCATTCAGAAGGTCAGGAGGAATGGGATACAGGGGAACTTAGCTGTCTGGATACAGAATTGGCTGGCCAACAGAAGACAGCGAGTGGTAGTAGATGGAAAATATTCTGCCTGGAAGTCTGTGGTGAGTGGTGTTCCACAGGGCTCTGTCCTTGGGCCTCTATTGTTTGTAATTTTTATTAATGACTTGGATGAGGGGATTGAAGGATGGGTCAGCAAGTTTGCAGATGACACAAAGGTTGGAGGTGTCGTTGACAGTATAGTGGGCTGTTGTAGGCTGCAGCGTGACATTGACAGGATGCAGAGATGGGCTGAGAGGTGGCAGATGGAGTTCAACCTGAATAAATGCGAAGTGATGCATTTTGGAAGGTCGAATTTGAAAGCTGAGTACAGGATTAAGGATAGGATTCTTGGCAGTGTGGAGGAACAGAGGGATCTTGGTGTGCAGGTACATAGATCCCTTAAAATGACTACCCAAGTGGACCGGGTTGTTAAGAAAGCATATGGTGTTTTGGCTTTCATTAATAGGGGGATTGAGTTTAAGAGTCGTGAGATCTTGTTGCAGCTCTATAAAACTTTGGTTAGACTGCACTTGGAATACTGCGTCCAGTTCTGGTCGCCCCATTATAGGAAAGATGTGGATGCTTTGGAGAGGGTTCAGAGGAGGTTTACCAGGATGCTGCCTGGACTGGAGGGCTTATCTTATGAAGAGAGTTGACTGAGCTCGGACTCTTTTCATTGGAGAAAAGGAGGAGGAGAGGGGACCTAATTGAGGTATACAAGATAATGAGAGGCATAGATAGAGTCAATAGCCAGAGACTATTTCCCAGGGCAGAAATGTCTAACACGAGGGATCATAGTTTTAAGCTGGTTGGAGGAAAGTATAGAGGGGATGTCAGAGGCGGGTTCTTTACACAAAGAGTTGTGAGAGCATGGAATGCGTTGCCAGCAGCAGTTGTGGAGGCAGGGTCATTGGGGACATTTAAGAGACTCCTGGATATGCATATGGTCACAGAAATTTGAGGGTGCATACATGAGGATCAGTGGTCAGCACAACATCGTGGGCTGAAGGGCCTGTTCTGTGCTGTACTGTTCTCTGTTCTATGCTAATATTGACATGTCCCAGAGTATCAATATATCCTTCTCTAAATTTGCCACTATCCATGCCCAAGTCCTTGGTGAATGCCAATGCAAAGTACTCATTAAGGACTTCACCCACTTGCTCTTGCTCCTGGGTTTATTACCTCCTCTGTCCTTGATTGGACCCGTCCTTACCCTAGTTACCCTCTTGCTCCCAATATACATGTAAAATGCCTTGGGATTCTCTTTAATCCTACTTGCCAAGGACATATCATGACTCCTTCTAGCCCTTCTAATTTAATTTTTAAGTTCTTTCCTGCTTCCTCTTATACTCGTCAAGGGCCGTGTTTGATTTCAGTTTCCTAAACCTTAACTGAGCTTCCTTTCTCTTTTTGACTAAACTTTCATGTCAAACTCACCCACAACAAAAACCCTGTTGCATTTACATCTTTCCAAAATCTGCCTACATATCTGTTCCTTTGTCTCTCACACTGGCAATTGGGGTGTCTATAGTATAATCCCAACACAGTGGTTGCATCTTTCTTATTCCTGAGTTCTCCCCATAAAGCCACTCTGGATGAGGCCCTCCAAAATGTCCTCTCTTAGTGCTGCTGTGACATTCTCCTTAATCAGTTATGGAACTCCCCCATCCATTTTATATCCCTCTTTATCTCACCTGAAACACCTAAACCCGAGAACGTTGAGCTGCCAATCCTGCCCTTCACTCAATCAAGTTTCTGTAGTGGTTACAACAGCATTGTTCCATGTACTAATCTAGGCTCTAAGCTATTCTGCCTTATCTGTTCTTTCTTGCACTAAAATAAAACACTTCAGATTCTCAGTATCATCGTGTTCATGAACCTGACTATCTGTTCTTCCTGTTTGACATATTTGTCTTCACCTCTACCTTCTCCTCAATCACTTCACATGCTGACCAACTTCTCCATTTTCCATCCCTAGATTTAACCATCCCAAGTAGCACTAACAAACCTCCCCGCAAGGATATTGGTGCATCTTCAGTTCAGATGCAACTTGTTCTTTTGTGCAGATCCCTCCTGCCCTGGAAGATATCTCATAGAACCACATATCTGAAGCCCTCCATCCTCTACCAGCTCTTTAGCCACTCATTCAATTGCATTATCTTCCTATTTCTGGCCTCCCATGCATGTGGCATAGGGAAAAATCCTGAGAGTCTAACCATAGACTCCTGCTTTTCAACTTCCTATCTAACTCCCTAAATACCTACCATCTCTTTTTCTGCCTATGTCATTGGTACCAATTTGGACCATGACATCTGGCAACTCACTGTCCCCTTTCAGAATATCCAGTGCCTGCTCAGAGGCATCAGGGAGACATTACACCATCCTGAAGTCTTGCTTGCAGCCACAGAAATGCCTGTTTGTGCCCCTGACTATTGAGTCCCCTATCATTTCTGCTTGCTTACACTTTCACCCTACCTGCTGTAGAACAGAGCCAGTTGTGATGCCACTGATCTGGCTGCTGTTGTTGATGTCCCCTGAGAGGCCATTCCACCCCAACAGCATCAACAAAGTGTATCCTTTTGAAAGGAAAATGGCCACAGGGAATGCCTGCACTACCTGCCGATGCTTACTAGTCTTCATGGTAGTCACCCATCACTTTTCTGTCTGCATAGTGCTTCCTTGTGATGTGCTCAGCTCATTAAATGTGCTATCTCAGCCTCACTGATGCTCCATAGTGAGTCCATTTAGCTGCTCCATTTGGCAAATCAGGAGCTGCAGCTGAACACACTTGAATTGTGAACATGAATAAAGTAAGAAACAACAATCATCAGGTAGAATCAGACAATGTTGAAGAAAACTTTTTATACCTCTGCTGCCTCTTTGAAAGATGTATAGTGTTCTGAAGTTGAAGGCGTGCACTGTATCTTTAAGAGAGAGAGAATGCTGTTTTGCACTGACACCTTACAAGCCCCTGTTGTATGACATGCTAGCAGTCTCATAGTGTACTGGAAAATTGGAAACATGTAACATTTGAATGTGAAATGGATACCTGAGTTTTAGTTGCTGTTTTGACAACAATTTGAATTGAACCAATCAGTTTAAATTATGCCCCAGGATAGTAAAACCCAACTGAGTTTGAATTTATTGTTTTTGCCAACCACAAACCAATGAGATGATCTAATGTTTGGGGTATAAAGAAACAGGCATTTTGAAAGTTAGAGAGAGACCAACTGCCATCGACAATGTAACTGCCAGCAAAACACTTTCTATCAAAGGTACCTTTTTCATATGAAATATCTTCACAGTAAAAAGAAAGAAGATGACCCAGAGAGGTCTTCAGCCAGAAGAAGACAAATGCCAATGATGACAGCCACTGTGTGGTTTTGAAATTAAGTTGATGTAATTGTAATAACTGCTTTTTATTGCATCAGTATATTGTTATAAAGTTGGAGGTAGATAATAGAAAGGGGGCTTAGAGTTATAAATAGTTGTTCTTTAATGTTCACTTTTAGAGTTAAGTAATAAATTGAGATTATTTTCTTTAAATAGTGAAATTTGGGAGTTCTCTGTCCCTCATATTTTAACAGATTACAAGGCGCGGTGAGCTTTTCTGGGTGTTTGGTTTAATAAACAAAAGGATTCACCACCATGTTGTAACAATAGAAACATGCAAAAAGAAGTCCAATGCACTTTCTACACTGTCCAGAAAGTGTTCTTTTCCAATTCTATCACAACATTTCCGTATGTTTTGCTGCTGACCACACCCTTAGTGCCCACCTCTAGCTACACAGTGTTCTCAGTCACTCAGAGGTCATTGAATGCATCACACAAACCCCTTTATATAATCAAATCCCTTTCAAATGGTACTGTCAATTATCATCCTATTGTCAATTGTGTTTCTCTTTCAGGCAATGCATTTATTTAATTTTCAGATAAGGCTTGTACATGCGTTTCACCAAGGGCTGGTAATGTCAACTCACTAATTGTGCTTGAGGCTTGTTTTTCAGACAGGAGGCCTGTGACCAGTGGTGTTCCATCAGGATCAGTGCTGGGTCCACTTTTGCTTGTCATTTATATAAACGGTTTGGTAAGCCCTGCCATCCCCTTCACTCTTTCATTTATGCAGGTTTTGTCCTAAAAGAACGGGGCACTGCTTGTCACTGGCCGCTCTGGTGATTTTTTTTTTCCTTGGTGGTGGAATGCAAATAAAATTTTCTGCACTCGATGTTTCCCCACTGTGTCCTACACCTACACAGGCACGACATGGATGCTAGGGAGAAATAAGCATGAGAAAAAGAAAGGACAAGGAGAAGAAAAAGAAGAAAGAATAAAATAAAAATTTCAAAAAAGGTAAACAAATTGGATGATAATTTAGGAGGCATGGTCAATAAGTTTGCGGATGACACCAAAATTGGTGGTATAGTCGACAGTAAAGAAGCTTATCTAAGGTTACAAAGGGATCTTGATCAAGTGGGCCAATGGGCTGAGGATTGGCAGCTGGAGTTCAATTTGGATAAATACGAGGCATTGCATTCGGTAAAAGAATTAATGGCAGGGCCCTATGAAGTGTTGTCGAACAGAGAAACCTAGGGATTTAGGAACTTAGTTCTTTGACAGTTACATCACAGGTAGACAGGGTGGTTAAGAAGGCATTTAACACACGTGTCTTCATTGCTTAGACCTTTGAGTAGAAGTTGTTGATGCATGTTGAGGTTGTACAGGGTTGTTGGTGAGGACACTTTTGGAATACTGTTTACAGATCTGGTCGCCCTGTTTTAGGAAGAGTATTGTAGAACTGGAGAGAGTTCAGAAAAGATTCATCAGGATGTTGCTGGAACTGGAGGACGTAAGTTATAAAAATTGACTGGGTTGAGGGGTTACCTGATAGATGTTTATGAAATCATGAGGGGCATGGATAAGGTCCCTCATGGATAAGGCAAAAGTCTTTTCCCTAAGGTGGGGAAGTTCAAAACTAGGGGGCATATTTTTAAGGTGAGAGGAGAAAGATTTATGAGGGACCTGAGGTGTAACTTTTTCACACAGAGGGTGGTTCATGTTAGGAATGAACTGTGCGAGGAAGTGGTAGATGCAGGTACAGTTACAATATTTAAAAGACATTTGGATAAGTACATGATTAGGAAAGGTTGAAAGAGTTATGGACCAAACACTGGCAAATGGGACGGGTTTAGTTTTGGAAACTTGTCAGCATGGACACGTTGGGCTGAAGGGTTTGTTTCCGTGCTGTATGACTCTAGATGTAAAGTGTCAGATTTAATGCCTTCCCGGTGCCATGTTTGGTGTGAATTGTGCATTTCATTATGCAGGACAGTGATGGATGGGGATCTGGATGTTTCTCCAACTCTGCTCCAATTTGTTCAGTAATGGGAAGGCTAGTGGATAGCCTTCTTGCTGTGCCACCTATTGAGGCCATTAAGAGGGCACTAAGTGCCAATCTGAAGGCCTCACCTCACCATTGCTGGCATTCACCCAACCATGGGTGAAAGACTCACAGTGTGGGAATCCCAATCAGCAAACACGGTGGCAAGAGTCATTCAACGGCACCTGCAGTTTGATTGAGGGACCCGGCATCAGGATATTGGGGTGGTAGCTGGGGGTGCAGGAACCTGATGACCACCATGGCCCTGCCCTTGATGCCTACTTTCTTTGCCCAGGAGCTCTCTATCACCATCACTCGGCCTGCACACTTGGATCTGGGCTCTCCCTTTGCAAGGAATCACTGCTTTTTATGGATCTTATCAAATCTTCTAAACATCTTAAGCAGCTTAACTTCCCACATCCAAAGAAACACAAGCCTTGACATTTGAACCTGCCTCCATGATTCAACCCTTTCCACCCCAGCTTTGGGACTGCACTGGGACTGAAGGAAGGAAAGCCATCAACCGAGTGGATCTCACTCAGACATTGCTGCCATAACTCTTCGGGAATGATTGATAAAATCCAGCCACTTATCAGGATTTGCTGATTATTTGTTTGTTTCCACTTGTTTATCAGTTGTTGATGCTATCACGGTATTAGCTACATGGAATGACCTTTACCTTGTACTTTTTTTTTACATGTTTTTGTTCTCTTAGCCTTTCCATTCATCTCTTTGGTGAATCTCAACATCAGTTCTTCCTATTTTGTGAAGGAGCAGCTTCTGTCAAAGAGTTAGTGTTTATTCTAATGCTTCCTTTGGTTGTTATATTTTACTTAAAGAACCCACGAGTCAACAAGTTTGTAAGTTGCAACAAGAAAATTGGCAGGTCTCTGATTATTAAGGTCTCAGCTTAAATTATTATTTTAATTTTATATTGCTTGAAAAACATTGGTTCTGAAATTCCATCGACACTGTCCCTGGAAAACCACACGACCTCCTACCCCTTCCTGCCCCACCCATCCCATCTAACCCCAACCTCACAATCTCAGCAGGAAATCACTTGGAGGAATGAAATCAATGGCCAGTATGCCTTATCATTGAGATACAGGGAATCTGAGGGTCAATTTATATTGATAGAGAAACACATGCTGGCTTCTCATATTAATGTTGTCATGAGATATATTCTCAACCTTTGAACAGCTGTTGGCAGCATTGATATAGTGGGTGGCGCAGTGTCATAGTGCTTAGTACTGCTTCCACACAGCGCCAGCAGCCTGAATTCGATCACAGCCTCGGGCGAACATCTATGTAGGGTTTGCATGTTCTCCTTGGGTCTGTGTGGGTGTCCTCTGGGAGCTCTGGTTTCTTCTCATAATTCAAAGATGTGCAGTTTAGGTGGTTCGGCCAAGCTAAATTATCTGTAATGTTCAGGCTAGGTGGATTGGCTTGGTATATGCAAACGTTCAACAATGGGGTGTGGGGCTTGGTTTGGGTGGAATGCTCTTCAGAGGGTCACTGCAGACTTGATGGGCTGACAGACCTCTTTCTACATTGTAGGGATTCTTGAGGATAAAGTTTATAGTTCCATGTACTCGTCCAATAATTTGATACAGTCCAAGCTCTACTTGGACATAAGAGTAGGGTATGCTAAGCATTTCTGTTTCCTGGAGCAACTCAGAGTACAATTGCCCAAAAGTGTAAACATCCATCAATAGATTGATCACTGTTTATTCATCTCTCTCAATTTTATTTCTGTTCAAATTGTGTCTTTCTTCATTTTAGCTTGGTTGGGAACTGTATGGTCAATGTCCCTCTGAATTTTCCATTCTTGTTCCCTTAAACTTTAGATCAGGGCTTCGCAAAGTGGGGACCTGAGACCCCAAGTGGGATTGCGAGCTGAGGTTTTGGGGTCATACGCTCCAAGACAACAATGACCATCATTGACTCTGACTGGGCTATAGCAGCTGCCAACATCTAAACTACCAACATCTCTCACAGGTCTGCTGTCCGCACCTCCCAACCTGTTCTCACAGTGATCACATCCATTTTCAAATAGAGTCATACAGCATGGAAACAGACCCCTTGGTCCAACCCGTTCATGCCGACCAGATATCCCAACCCAATCTAGTCCAACTGCCAACACCTGGCCCATGTCCCTCCAAACCCTTCCTATTCATATACACATCCAAATGCCTCTTAAATGTTGCAATTGTACCAGCCTCCACCACTTCCTCTGGCAGCTCATTCCATACACGTACCACCCTCTGTGTGAAAAGGTTGCCCCGTAGATCTCTTTTATATCTTTCCCCTCTCACCCTAAAACTATGCCCTCTAGTTCTGGACTCCCCGACCCCAGGAAAAAGACTTTGTCTATTTATCCTATCCATACCCCTCATAATTTTGTAAACCTCTATAAGGTCACCCCTCAGCCTCCGACGCTCCAGGGAAAACAGCCCCAGCCTGTTCAGCGTCTCTCTATAGCTCAAATCCTCCAACCCTGGCAACATCCTTGTAAATCTTTTCTGAACCCTTTCAAGTTTCACAACATCTTTTCAATAGGAAGGGGACCAGAATTGCATGCAATATTCCAACAGTGGCCTAAACAATGTCCTGTACAGCAGCAACATGTCCTCCCAATTCTTATACTCAATGCTTTGACCAATAAAGGGAAGCATACCAAACGCCTTCTTCACTATCCTATCTACCTGTGACTCCACTTTCAAGGAGCAATGAACCTGCACTCCACGGTCTCTTTGTTCAGCAACACTCTCTAGGACCTTTCCATTACGTGTATACATCCTGAATAGGTTTTCTTTCCCAAAATGCAGCACCTTGCATTTATCCTAATTAAACTCCATCTGCCACTTCTCTGCACATTCCATCTGGTCCTGATCCTGTTGTAATCTGAGGTAACCCTCTTTGCTGTCCTCTACACCTCCAATTTTGGAGTCATCTGAAAACTTACTAACTGTACCTCTTTTGCTTGCATCCAAATCATTTATGTAAATGACAAAAATCTTGAAATGAGTTCAGTTTGGGAAGCATTGCTCTACATATTCTGTCCTGTACATGGTTTCCCCCTCCCGATATCCCCAGCATTCCAAATTCAGGAAAGAATGTAAAATTCCAAACCCATGACCACTTCCACCCAGAAGGACAGGAGCAGCAGATACATGGGAATACCAGCCCCTGCAAGGTCCCCTACGATCCACTCACCACCCTGACTTGCAAATATATTGCTGTTCCTGGCGTGTTGCTGGATCAAAATCCTGGAATTCACTCTCTAAGGCCTTTGTGGGTCTATCTACAAGACATGGACTGTAGCAGTTCAATAAGGCAGCTCGCTACCTACTTCTCAAGGGCAACTTGGGATGGGCAATGATGCTGGCCAGGCCAGTGACACCCACGAGTGAATAAAAAAGAAATGCACGTTCACAACTTCCAAAATCCCCAGTCTCAGACATACCATAGTCGGGAGGAACAGAATACAGGCTGTAAATACTTCTACAGAAAAAGTGAGAAATATCAGTCAGGTTGCCCCTGATACAAATACTCCTTTATATCTCTTGGAGGTCAGCTGTAGAGTAATATTCATAAATAATTTCAGCTGAATAGCAAAAATGACACACAGTGAATACAGCAAGACAACAAAATGGACAATAAATAAGAATGTACTTTACAGATGGTCCATTTCGAATTCAAAACTGTGCTTACTCTGCAGAGACAAGCGTAAGGGGCCTTTTTAAAATATAGTGTATAGTCACCCCTTGTAGATCCAGTTTCTCAAGCAACAAAACCGCCAATGCATGATGAAACAACTTGACAGCATAGCAATATAATCAGGCCAAATACTTTGATAATAGCATATCACATCGAAACATGTCAAAGTAATTCACCCAGGGAATGGCTCTTGAGAGAAAGAGAATCACATTTGGATAGTGCTTTTCATGACATCAGAATGGCCCAAAGCACTTTACACAAAATGAAGGAGTTTTATAATTACTATTGTAAATAGAAAACGCAACAGCCAATTTAGCGCATAACAAGGTTCCACAGGTAGAAAAGTGGCAGTTGCATTTTTTGGTGATTTACTTTCAATTTGTTCTAAGGACATGAAGGCCAGTATTTGTTATCTTTTGCTTATTGCCCTCGAGAAGAATGATACCTGTTATCTGGGATCCTGTGAAGAATTACCCTGTGCTTCCAAATAACCCCATGGAACTTCCTTGCTAGTTGGGATGAGGGCATCATTTCATTAGAATCCCTACACTGTAGAAAGAGGTCATTCAGCCCGTCAAGTTTGCACAAGCCCTCCAAAGAGGATGGCACGGTAGCTCAGTGGTTAGCACTGCTGCCTCACAGTGCTAGGGACCCAGGTTTGATTCCAGCCTCGGGCGACTGCCTGTGTGGAGTTTGCACATTTTCCCCGTGTTTGCATGGGCTTCCTCCAGGTGCTCCAGTTTCCTCCCACAGTCCAACGATGTACAGGTCAGGGTGGATTGGCCATGCCAAATTACCCATAGTGTTCACGGATGTGTAGGTTAGGTGCATTAGTCAGGGGTAAATGTAGAGTAACAGGGTAGAGGAATGCTTCTGGGTGGGATACCCTTCAGGGGGGTTGGTGTGGACATGTTGGACCAAATGGCCTTTTAGGAATTCTATAAAAGAGCATCCCATCCAGCCACCTACCCTATATTTACCTAGCCTACACATTCCTGGAAACTACAGACAGATCAACTTTGCCAATCCACCTGACCTGCATATCTTTATGACTCGGGGAAGAAACCAGAGATGACACAGAGAGAACATGCAAACTGCACACAGACAGTCACCCTAAGGCTGGAATCTAACCCAGGTTCCTGACGCTGTGATGTAACAGTGCTAAGCACTGAGCCACCATGTTGCCCTACTGTCTCACTGGAAACCTGGATAGCTGCGGTGCAACAACTGTTATCAAAACAAATAAAACAACCATTTTTAAATTCAGTTCACCTGATTTTTATTTTTAATTGTCCCGAGTAGGATGATGCTTGCAGTTGAAAATACAGTGTTGGGTGTGAAACCTTACAGTTTTTGGCCTTCCACAATGCACCACTTTAAGAATGAGATCTTTTAACCTATTCCCAGCTGGAGACCAGCCAGATTCCTATGAAGGTGGCTGGAAGACGGAAGGCAGAAGAGGCACCAGATGGTGTGAAGAAAATGTGCTGTAAAAACCTCCCTGTTGTGTTCATGCACTGTCCAGATCTTAGATTAGGAAGAGGAAACCCTGGGCAGCATATGTGGTGGTTCACTTGTTTTCCGTTTCCTCCCCTCTCTCCACTCCTTCCCTGAAGGTGGTGACTCATTCCACAGCCAATCTCAACAGCCACTGGCAACCCTCCAGTACCTCACCCAACTGCCCGCAGAGTCTTGACGTAAGGTATTGACCGGATCATATCATCACCCACATATGCAAAACCTCCAACAGAGATTAAGGAGCAGGAGCGCACTTCAATTTTAATTTTTCAACCCATATCCAATTATAGCATGGCCACTAATAACCCAGTTCTGAGCAGCAGAAAGCAGAAATCAAAACTTCTTCATCCCTTGCAGTCGACATATTACAATGTGTTACTATACTGAGAGCACGGAAACATTCACTCTGCTATTTCTGATCCACATGAGTCTCCTCCCACTTTCTTCATCGGATACAAACAACATAACCTTCTAATCCTTCCCCCCCCCCCCCCCCCCCCGCCACCTTCTCTTTATTTTACTTCTTTTTAAAGGTTATTCTTTGTAGTCATACAAAGTCCAGATTCTACATGTTTACTGGCTAAAGATTTTAGGAGAAAGTGAGGACTGCAGATGCTGGAGATCAGAGCTGAAAAATGTGTTGTTAGAAAAGCGCAGCAGGTCAGGCAGCATCCAAGGAGCAGGAGAATCGACGTTTCGGGCATAAGCCCTTCTTCAGGCTAAAGATTTTGTTCTGGATTTCCTGAGGGATTTATTCAAGATTATTTTATTTATGTTTCTAGTTTTTGTTATCTGCAAGTGGAAACACCTTCTCTATGTCAATCCTATTGAACCCTTATGTAGGGTTGAACCTTACAGTCCACCCACAGAGTCATACAGTGAAGAGCTGTACAGCACGGAAAGAGACCTTCCGGTCCAACTTGTCCATGCCGACCAGATATCCTAACCTAATCTAGTCCCATTTGTCAGCGTTTGGCCCATATCCCTCTAAACCCTTCCTATTCCTATACCCATCCAGATGCCTTTTAAATGATGTAATTGTACCAGCCTCTACCACTTTCTTTGGCAGCTCATTCCACACAACCACCATTCTCTGCGTGAAAAAGTTGCCCCTTGGGTCCCTTTTAAACCTTTTCCCACTCACCTTAAACCTAAACCCTCTAGTTTTGGACTCCCCTACCCTAGGGAAAATAACTTTTATTCACTCTTTCCATGCCCCTCATGATTTTATAAGCCTCAATAAGATCACCCCTCATTCTCTGACACTCATTGGAAAACAGCCCCAGCATATTCAGCCTCTCCCTATAGCTCAAACCCTCCAATCCTGGCAACATCCTTGTAAATCTTTTCTGAACCCTTTCAAGTTTAACATACTTTTCCTATAGCAGGGAAACAAGAATTCAAAAATCAAACTCATAATTTAGAGCACCATGCCATTAGCAGTGTACCACAGCCTGTACTGTCACAATTTTACAGGTGGGTGAATCACCTACCCAAAGTCTAATTAACGCCCTTAACTGGGTAATTAATGCCTAACTAAGGGTCTCGTCATCAGAGCTCTGCGGCTTAACAAGCAGTAGGGAAGATGTGCACTCAACATACAGCCTGGCAGGTTTCATCCTCTGGCCTTGTTGGTCCATTAAAATAGGAGGGTGCTCTCACATCAGTTCCCTGTGCAGACTGAATGCCTCTTCCCTAACATTACCTTCCTCCATCTGACCTTCCATCAAACCTCTTATCACCACCCCCACCATTTTGCCCTCTCCTCCCCAGGGACTTTCAGTCTCGATCCTGAGATATTCTGAACATCTGGATCCATCACTGAGCACCATCTTCTCGATCTACTTGCAGTACCAGCTGTGACCAACATGCCATTGGGTGGTGCTGGCATGCAGACGGTCCAATTGGTCAGCATCTCCATGAGGTGAAGGCCCAATGGTATTCTTATTTGCCTGTTAATCCAAAGACCCAGGTCCTGTCTATATGTGAAGTGCAGCGAATGTTTTTTAACATTAAAGGTACTATTTAAATTAAAAATTATTCAAGTAGTGATTTGGTAGTGCTTAACAAAATATTGTTTGATTGGATAGTTTAGAAAAAATATCCAATGTAAATGGAAGCCAACATTCCAAAATATGAGAGATAGTTTGGTTGAGTGGCAAGTCCAAGTTGATTTGTACAGGAGCTGCCTAGGAAAATGTACCAGCTAATGATGACTGAGTGTTAACTACCTACCGTGAGTGTTGTATATGAATGTCAATGCCCATGCAATGCTTGGTAATTAGGCCGTACATCCCAAAGACTCATATCAAACACCCTTCCCCCTAGGTTGCTTGCAACAAACAAGCTACTGATCATAATCAACCAGTTCATGCTTACAAAACACACACGCAGTTTATTAGATGTGTATTTAGACAAAACTTGCTGGATAATCCTGACTCTGCAAAGAATTACACTAACAAACAATTTAGAATTGTCTGTCATGTTTGCAGAGTGACAAATGTACATGCACTGAAAGTTACATATATCAATATTCAATTATTTACAGACAGAAGGATCATATACATGTAGTGCATCGCTTCAACTCAGCAATTTACATGAAAAGTATTTGCTGGTTAATTTCTGAGGGTAATGCCTTGATCAATAAGTTAATACATAGTTCAAAATTTAAATAAAACTATCCAATTCACTAAAATACCATCACACTACATAGTTTACTCGTCACTCACTGGGTCAACTTGCTTATGGAAGGAGCTTTTGAAATATTCTGCATTTCTACTCCATAAACTCAAGCAGAACTTTCTTCCTACATTCTTTATTTGATGTCAATGAGTGAATGTTGTGACTAGGTAACCTTCTTATCATTTGGAGAATTAATCCAAACCTATAATAAAGCCAATTGAGGGCAGCACAGTGGCATAGTGGTCAGCACCAGAGACCTGGGTTCAAATCTAGCCTTGGGCAACTGTCTGTGTAGAGTTTGTATGTACTCCCTGTGTCTGTGTGGGTGTCCAACAGGTGCTCTGGTTTCCTCCCACAGTCCACAGATGTACAGGTTAGATGGATTGGCTATGCTAAAAATTGGATTGTAGTATCCAGGGATTAACACGTTAGGTAAGGGGTTAGCCATGTAAAAATTCCATGGAAGGCTACAGAGGTGGAGTAGGTATGGGGAGGGATGCTCTTCAGAGGGTCAGTGTTCATGTGATGGGCTGAATAGCCTCTTTCTGCACGATAGGGATTCTAGGCTTGAAATAAAGAAATCATCTTTACTAGTGCTTTGCTCATGGATGGACCTGCTAACATTCTTTTCATGAAACACTTCTTATTTTCTATAGCTTTCCCAACAATTACATCTTCCAAATATCAAGTGTGGCATCATCCGAGCCAACAGCTGGAACCTGAATAATCCCTGTGGGTCTCTTCCAACGTTCTTGCTTGTCATTGGCATCAATAAACAGCTGTCGAAAGGTCAGATGTGAATAATCCAGCCTGTTTTTTTTAATTGCTGCAAAATGATGTTGATTAGCATCATGCTTCCTGCCGGTGCTCCTGAGTAAATTGCAACATGGGTTGTGACTATGAAGCAGCTTCTGAAGTACAGCACTTGAAGTTGCTTTGCCTGCTAATAGGATTTGAGCAGGTTTAAATGGTCACTATCTCAGTGGGTAGATTATGAAATCTAGGTGGTCTTGTCTTATCATTTCAGTGGGTATGTGGCTGGGAGAAACTTTGATATCTTGTAAACAGAAGGGGTCATCAACTTCTGGGAGGAGACTAGCTGGATTGAACAACTCATTTTGCTATTTATAAAGTTTACTGGCAGACCAGGTAAAAATAATTTTTTATACGTAGCCCCTTAGCACCTACTGGGACCACATTTCAAATCCCTTCAAATGAAGTGATTTCATAAATCACAGTGGGATATTGCAGGGACATTTCATAGTGGTGAACTCCCCTCACTCCCGGCATGTTGATGATAATCTTGATGTTCTTTATTTATTCTTTCATGGGATGTGGGCAACATGATTTGTTGCCCATTCCTGATTACCTTGAACTCAGTGGCCTAATGCACCTTTCAGAGGGTAGTTAAGAGTCAATGACATTGTGTGGATCTGGACTCACATGTAGGCCTAAAGGACATTAGTAAACTAAATGCTTTTCACAACAATTGATGATAGTTTCATAGTCACCATTACTAAGGCTACTACCTCATTAGACAAAAATAGAAATTGCTGGAAAAACTCAGCAGGTCTGGCAGCATCTGTGGAGAGGAATCAGTGTTAATGTTTTGGCTCAAGTGACCCTTCCTCAGAACTACCCCATTAGCCTGGACCTCTAGGTTATGAGCCCAATGACCCCAATACCATAACTGCACTGTCTCCCACTAAGTGTTCCTGAGTTGGATCAGCTACAGTGGCCTTGGTTACTCTACTGTTGCATCACTGAGTCCATGCTTCCCCAGAGTTTTGAATGCAGGTCATGCACCTGCCCTCTTGGTCAAGCGTTCCCTGGTGTTAGGCTGATGTGGAGGGACAATTTGGCTGCTGCATCCAAAAAGACAGCAAAGATTTGTGAGGGTGCAGTCTCCCTCCTGCCTCCCAAAAATCTGTCCTAGCTAATGCATTGCTTTTGAAGACTTTTTATTAACAAGCTCTCCATTCTTGGTGTGGTCTTACTGAATGGAACGTTATAGTTATATCCTGTTGCAACCCAAACGTGAACCTTTGCCCCAGTCTCATAAAGCTCCTTGCTGGGACCCCAGAGCTCTTGGATGCTCACTCGGACACTGTTCAGATGAAGGTGAATTGATGACTCTGTGAAAACATGCGTACAGGATGTACAAGATGTCCTCCTCCTGTCCTTTGTTGTGTGGAAAATTCCTGTTGTGCAAGCTGAGAAAAACTATGCTGTTTCCACACAGTTACGGGAGGAAATGGAGGATAGCTGCTGGTGAATGTAAAGAACCAGGCTTGATACAAACAATCCTTTGTGCTCTAACAGCTGAAGAAAAGACAAATCAACAGAAGGTGTATGGATACAGAAAGTTTTATTCTGTAACATTGCAAGCTGCCGCTGGAGTTACCATTACAAATCCCGTCTGGTGGAAATTGTGTCCCATCTCATAAGATTTAAAGCGCTATAAATGCAGTGGAAGAAGGCCAATGGACAACTTAAAGCTGCTATTGCAGGAACAGTTTGCTGCTTTGCTCAGACCGATGTTGCTGGAGGAAGGGGATGACTTAACAATGGTAGGTGGTAGATATACCCACTTCCATACAGGTCCAGATGAGATTTGTCAAGTTCTTGCGGCAGAAACAACTGTATATTCAGCCAGAAACCTTTTAAATTATAACTGCATAAGTTGTTAAACAGCGATCTGTCAGTAGACAGATCTAGTAGACTCCCTCTGCGGGTACAGGCATGTGTGGGAGCCTCAAATGGACAAAATGTGCATTGCAAATTTCAATGCATTACAAGGTCGCAGGTTAAATGGAGACAGCCTGGAAGTACGGAGGCTCAGTTACATGAACATTCTGTCTCTTCCTCCAATGCTTCTCCCTTTCCTTCATTTCACATTTCATTTGCCCCTTTCACAAAAACAGATTTAAAAGTGAGTTAGAAGAATGCTGGAGAAAGACGATTACACAACATGAGGAATGAATATCAGAATGGGAATGGAATGCATGGCCTATGTTCAGAAAAATGCTAGCATAACCTTGATGGGAAAAATGGCTTATATCCGTGATCATAAATAGCACAATTGGACTAAGCACAAAACTGCCTTTACGTTAGCACTGGACTGGGGGTATAGGTGGAAAGTTACTCTCCTTTGGATGCAGCAGAGTCAGATGGTTGCAATCCAGGAGCTAATTGCTTAGAACAAAGATTGTTTGATCTTGATCATACTGTCCCACAGGGACGAAGAGCTTCAGGAGTGGCTCAGTGGTTAGCACTGCTGCCTCACAGCACCCCCAGGGACCTTAGTTTGATACTACCCTCGGATGACTGTCTGTGTGAACTTTGCATATTCTCCCTGTATCTGTGTGGGTTTCCTCCGGGTGCTCCAGTTTCCTTCCACGGTCCAAAGATGTGCAGGCCAGGCAATTTGGCCATGCTAAATTGCTCAAAGTGTGCAGGCTAGGTGGATTAGCCATGGGAAATGCAGGGTTATGGGGTGGGGGCTGGGTGGGACACTCTCCAGAGGGTTGGCATGGACTGGATGGACTGAATGGCCTGGTTTCACACTGTTGGGATTCTATGGGCTCGGAGTTTCACCAAGCATCATAGTCCACAACACTTGCCAACTTAAAAAGTTGGAGTTGTGCCCATCCACGATACCCTCAATTACCCCACTGTAGTTTAGCACTGGGAGTGGCACTATCTGCTTTAAGGCAAGACGTCCACCCCTATCCCATGAGGAAATCCTGATTCAGAGAATCGATGACTAATATGATATCTGCCAGCTCTGTCTCCCCAGCAGCACAATCCACAAATGGTGGTCACTGCACGGACTACATGCTGTTTCACCTGGCCAGAAGCCCAGGTACATTCAGGGCTTGGAGGTCTCAGCAAGGGCAATAAGTGGTTTCGGGACTGGGTTCAAGAGGTTGGGAGGATTAGCTTGGGGAAGAGTGTCTCAGATCAGACCTGAAATACCCTTACTTGTATAATACCGTCCTGGTCAGCTATTGTTGCCAGAGTGCCTGGGCTGCATGGGATGCTACCTATTGTTGTACCCCTCACAGGTAAAATACCAGCGTGGATGGAAACTGCCGTTAACTTACTGTTAATTGGCCCCTCACCATTCTGACAGTTCCTTCAATATTGCTGGTTCAAAATCCTGGAGTTTCCTCCCTAAAAGCATTGTCTACATACAGGACAGCGGCAGTTCAAGACAGCAGCTCACCACCACCTTCTCAATCGCAGAGATGGGCAATAAATGCTGGTAACACCCACATCCCACAAGGGAATTTAAAAAAACTGAAGAATGTCAATTTGCCCAAAGGTGGAAGAGATGAACTATATCCCTTTGGCCTCCCACATTAAGTTTCAGACAGGTCAGGGTGGGAGGGTGGTGGTGGACAGGCAGTCTGACTTTGTAGAATGGTACTTCAAGAGTTAATGTTGAAGTTACAATACCTCCACCAAATTGATAACGTCACACACAATCTTTGTTTGGAGACAGTGGATTCTACATTGTCTGTTCCCTGCAAAGGCTAAAGGAAGCTTGTAGTTCTGTTGTAGTTTACACAGAACTCATTGCGAAGGGAATGATCTACATTCAAACAAGCTAATTCAAAAACACTTGCATAGTTTTTGACCACGAGATTTCACCCAAACTGCAACTGCTCTGTCCACTGTCCCTCTGAATTTCCAGGCTCCAGCATCATTTCATGAAAAATATGACCTTGGGGTGCAGTTTCATCGTTCCTTGAAGGAGGATTCGCAGGTCGACAGAGTAGTGAGGAAGGTGTTTGGTACACTTGTCTTTATCAGTCAGTGCATTGAGTATAGGAGTTGGGATGTCATGTTGTGGCTGTACAGGACATTGGTTAGGCCACTTTTGGAATAATGCATTTAGTTCTGGTCTACCTGCTGTAGGAAAGGTTTTTTTTATTTGTTCACAGAATGAGAACATTCGCTGTCCAGGCCAACCTTTATTGCCCAGCCTTAATTGCCTAGAGGGGAGTTATCAGTGAACCACATTGCTTTGGTTCTGGAGTCACATGTAGGCCAGACCAGGTGAGGATGGCTGTCTTCATCCCTAAAGAACATTAGTGACCCAGAGGGGTACTTCCCTAACGATCAACAATGAATTCACGTGGGATTCAAATCTGGGTCCCCAGAACATTACCTAGGTCTCTGAATTAACAGTCCAGCGATAATATCATTAGGCCATTGCCTGCCCACGTTGATAAACTTGAAAGGGTTCAGAAAAAATTTACAAGGATGTTGTCAGAGTTGGAGGGTTTGAGCTGCAGGGAGAGGCTGACCAGGCTGTGGCTTTTTTCCCCGGAGCGTCGGAGGCTGAGGGGTGACCTTATAGAGGTTTATAAAATCATAAGGGGCATGGATAGGGTCAAGGATAGGGGAGTCCAAAACTAGAGGGCATAGTTTAGGGTGGGAGGAAAAAGATTTAAAAGCGACCTAAGGAACAACATTTTACACACTGAACTGCCAGAGGAAGTGGTGGAGGGTGGTACAATTACAACATTTAAAAGGCATCTGGATGGGTATATGAATAGGAAATGTTTAGAGGGATATGGGCCAAATGCTGGCAAATGGGAATAGATTAATTTAGGATATCTGCTTGGCATGGATGAGTTGAACTGAAGGGTCTGTTTCTGTGCTGTACATCTCTATGACTCTAAATCTTATCTGAAGTGTGGCTATTAGCTGAAGAGCAGTTTAAATGGTTCCCTTTTTTTTGACTGAAGCAGTACTTCTTAAAATAAAAACAGTTAGAACTGTGAATGCCATAAATCAGAAACAAAAACAGAAATTGCTGGAAAAACTGCAAACTCAGTTCTGATGAAGGGTCACTCAAACTGAAACGTTAACTCTGATTTCTCTCCACAGATGCTGCCAGACCTGCTCAGGTTTTTTTGGGGATGGATATACCTGCAATTCTGTCAATGTTTAAATGTTTACAGCAGTGATCATCATACTTACAACCAGACAGGTTTTCATGGGTTTTAGTAAAGAAAAAAGGATTGGTTTTTGTACTAAACATAATCTAAGTTTAAAAGAAATATTTTGGCTAAACTTGGTGATCATGCTGTTTTCAGTCTGAGGCACTGTAAAGAGATACACAGATGATTTATCTATATTTCTTCTGGAGACAGCCGCTGTTGGGATGAGTTCTTTGTAAGTTCACTGTCTGGAGCACTGAGATAGTCAAGTTTTGCAGACAGAGATTCAAGCTTACAAGTTGTCTGGTGATCTTGCTCCTTCTGCATCTCATGTGTTTGTCCTGCAGAAAATAAAATTGGGGTCACACACACACACACACACACACACACACACACACACACACACACACACACACACACACACACACACACACCACGTGCGCATGCACAAAAAGGGCTAGTTGGCTTGTCACACAACTTTACCTCTCCAACAGTCCCATGACCAAAATATTGTCATGGCTAGAGTTGCCTGACCTACACAAAAGGAGTTTGCATTCCTTTCATAGCCATAGTCCCATTTCCCAAATGATTTTGTTAAATAGTTTGGCTCCACCCAGTTAAGTACCAAGGAGACTGCTTCGCTAACGGTGTAGGTGATAGGCCCCATTTATAGACTTGCAAAGCAATTATTATTGGATGTAACTTTGCATGAAGGTTACTTCCATTTGAAATATGATAGAAATATGGAAGGAGTTGAAAAGCACAACAGATCACGCAGCATCTGAGGAGCAGGAGAGTGAACATTTTGGACATAAGCCCTTCATCAGGAATGTAGAGGGATGCAAAGATGCAGCTATCTTTGATCGAGATCTCTGCTCACTGAGATGTGTCTATAAATATTCTTTTAAACAAAAACAAAAATTGCTGAAGAAACTCAGCAGGCTTGATAGCATCTGTGGAGGGAAAGCAGAGTTCACATTTCGAGTCCCATGTTCCTTGTTCAGTTCTCAACAGATGCTGCCAGACCTTCTGAGTTTCTCCAGCAATTTCAGTTTTTGAGTCAGATTTCCAGCATCCGTAACTCTTTGTTTTATTTTAATCTTGTTTAAAAGATTGATTTGGAGGTTTTCAGTCAGTAAGTGTAAGCATGCTTTAATATAAGCCTGATATTCACCATCGACATCAATACCACTTAATTTCCTACTCTGGGAGCCTTTCCAAATGCTCATCTAGGATCTCAATAAGTTTAAAAACTGAAAGAACTGAGAATGCTGTAAATCAGGAACAAAGCCAAGTTGCTGGAAAAGCTCAGCACGTCTGGCAGCATCTGTGCAGAGAAATCAGAGTTAATGTTTTGGGTCCAGTGACCCTTTCTCAGGACTGATGATAGCTAGGGAAATGTTGGTTTCTATGCAAAAGTAAGGGTGGGGGGAAGTGGTAAAGAGTAAAGAATAGGTGGAGATAGAACCCAAAGAGTGGCTAACAACAGGTAGGGTGTAATGGCAGACTATGTGATAACAGGACCTGATGTGTGGGGTAGGGGGCTAGGATATGGGAGAGTTCACGCCCTAAAATGATTGAGTTTGACATTGAGTCTAGAGGGTTGCAGGATCCCCAAGCAGAAAATGAGATGTTGTTCTTCCAGCTTGTGCGATAAATTTCCCTTAAGAAATAAATTGACTTAATAGGGGGTGGAATTTAGTATCTTCCCCTGATCTGAGGGGACATATAGTCAGGTGGAGACTATGGGTGTGGATCCCCCCCATCACTTTCCTGGCTCTCCCCAAGATATCATTAGTGGCCTTCCCACTCCATTGTCAATTGAGGTTCTTCGGAGGACAAATAAAGCTCACTTGAGGATCTTACCTCAACTGCCAGAAATAGGTGTGGCAGGTGAGGGAAACTGAAAAGCCTGGAGTGGGAGAGGTGTCCCATGTTTAAAAGCACTCAGTGCTTAATCACTGGCACGGAGCAGGGGTTCTGTACTGAGAATGCTCTCCTTGCCCTTGATACTGACCCACCCTCCTCCTTTGACCAAACTTGAATTCCACCTGTCACTCACCTGTGACCTGGGTAACCTCAAAGGTCCTAGTCCATGCCCTGGGTACATGGCTAGTGGGTGTGCTGGTGCTGCCTGCAATGGCAGCATTTGGTCATTGGGAATTCCAACCCCCAAGCTCTGAAGATATTAGGGAAGGCCACCATGGGCTTCTTAAATTTCTGAGAAGCAATTAATAATGGCAGGCCTTTCCTGGAGGGGAAAACACAAGTGTTTCACTGGGTTTACAGCCAGCAGGCAATATTCCTATCACTTGCAGAAATACTGTCCAATGTATCTGCTGCTCACTTGAGCATCACTCTGGTACATTTGGCAGCAGTCCAGCTTTTAGAAGCTAAACTCCAGAGGCCTGAGTTGAGCACATAATCCTCCCTCCAGTGCTGTATAGATGGATTGTCGGAGGTAAGTGAGATGTTACACTAAGACTTCATTCACCTCTTCAAGGGAAAGTTGGACATTCCATGCTAATAAGTAAAGAAAGGCAAGCCGCTGTAATCTGTCCTTTGGCCAATACTATTTGCTCTACCAACATTACAGAAGATCAATTACACTTTATTTCATAGCTGTTTGTAATGTGGAAAACAATGATTGCAAGCACACCAACTTCAAAGAGAACCAGGAAAAGCACACTGAAATTGTAAAAAGCTATTCCATAATTAGATGCAATTGAATTGTTCTTGCACGGCACTGAATTGGCAAGTGAGACCTACTTTACCTTCAGATCTGCTAAACCCTATTTTGGATTTCAATTTGAATTTCTTCAGTCTCAGGTTCCATGGTAGATATTTAAATGTTATCCTAATGGTCCTTTTACAAGCTGCTGTACTTTCAAAAGATGCCCACTTGGTTAAAGTTGAAATTATCAAACTGATGTGGAAGACAGAAAGAGCATCTTGGATATATCTTAATGTTGCATCAGAATTCATCACAAGTATCGATTAAGTACCTTTAGATTGAACATGGAGTTAAATATTGCACAACGTAATAACATGTTGATCAAGCACTTTTCTCGAATGCAATCAAAAGGAAAACCAGGGAGGACAAACAGTTTTGCTAATATAACAATATCAATTCACAGTGTCTCTTTGGCACTTCTATGGTCAATGTTCAGTCTGAATTAGAAAAGTACCATTAGTCTTTAGACTGATTACTGTAATGGATTGAAAAAGCTTGCTACTTCCCACAGAGGTCACATTCACTGTGAATAAATGTCTGTAAAACACTCCCCCACTGCTGAGCAAAACAGTATTAAAGGCCTTTTTTCTTCTCATACTTTATTCATGTTACCTAATTAGATTTTTAATCTTCAATTCATTTTAATGTTTGAACTCACATTTGAGATATCCCATTGCTGTAATACCCTGCCGTAACCGCAGATGGAATGATAATACAATTTTCTGATAGTTTATTCAAGACTCATTATTGTGCAATAATTGAATACTTTGAACAAGATTAAGTCTCTTTCAAGCCATTGTTTTAATTTCTAGTCCTTTAGGTGACATAAAGTACGTCGATGCATCTGGCACAGGCGACTGCAGAATATAACTAATCTTTTTTAATAATTAAAAACATAATATATTTGTTTTTCATCTGCAGTTTAATGAAAGCAGCACCTATGGTAACCTTTGCAACACAGTCTTACCCTCATGTAGAACACCAAAACGACTTATTTCAAATACCTCAACTAAATGAGTTGAATGAACATTTAATAATTGTGTTCAATCTGTGACCTTGCCTCAAAGGCAATATTACTACACTCTCCCAGATTTTCTTTGGTAATGTCCATACCTCAAGGCTAGAAGGTCCAGGTTCAAATCTCACCTGCTATTGAGGTTTGTCATAACATGCCTGGTTTAACTCTCTTTTTTTATCTCTATCAAACAAAGCAGCTCTCTCAAATGGGATGAGAACAGTTTCCTCATGTATCCAATTGTACCAATAGCAATAGCAATATTCTTCATTACAGCACGTTAGTCAATAATCGGATAGACCTTTCTGAATTGTGACCTTCTCCATTGCCTTCTCCTTCTCCAACAGCAACAATGTAGTGATTCATTAAAGATGGAGTTGGATTTTGACATTGGCCAATCTTGTAACCAGGTGACAAAAGGTCAGCTCACTGGCAATCAAGTAATGGGCAGAGACTGGTCACTGCCTTGCCCTTTCTTAGTGCACTCTTCAAGTTTCAGGGCCACCAGGAGCCTTCCAGTATTGAAGGAGCTGCATCCTACTATATCAAGCAACAGAGAGAAGGGCAATTCTTTCAACAACACCTTTAAAAATGGAAGAAATGGCTCCCACTACCAGGCCATCATTATGCCCTCTCCCTGGCATTCGTGTCCATGGCCGAACAGGTGGAGCTGGTGGGAGTAAGAGGGGCGGCGGGTCCTCCAAATGATCCTGGAGAGATGGATCCTCCAGCACCAGGAAGCTGCCTCTAACCATGTGTCATCTGTGTGAGGAGACTGGCAGAAGAATGGGAAAAGTCCAGTCAGGACCTCACCAACAACCTTAATAGCTTCTGAGTTAACAAACTAACTGCCTGCTATCAGCCAGTCCAGATGGGTAACCAGTTCTTGCTGGACCTGGGCTCCAGAAAAATGGCTGAGAATACTGATCTCAGAGTGAAATTCACTTAGGGAAATTCTCTACCTGCTTGCCTTGCCGACATGGGCACCAAAGACCTGCCCAACGGTGTTAAGAACTGTATAAAGGCAAGGACTGGAACAAATCCTTGGAATAAAGATGAACGTTAATGCAATATTTAATAGAACCTGGATATAAACTTGGAAATTGTAGGCAATGTTAGCAGACTACACATTATGGGGAAAGTGCCTCAGAGCACTATAAAAGATGGCAGCAGTGATTGTCCAGGGAGTTCATAGGCTGTAAGGCATGACCAGCATGATCTTAGAAAGCATAGCTCATGAATCATGAATTTAAAAATGTTCTGTGAGGAGACAGCTGAATTATCTCGTGTGGGCTATCCAATGAATATAATTTACTTGTGTATTTTTGGAACAGGCTTTGATAACATTCTCTCTGCAATGCCTGAAGATTAAACTTCAGCAAAGTAATGTAAATTACTGTATTAAACTGTCCTGACAGGGAAACAGTAACTAGTAATGATTCTCAGGGATGTGCTGCAGTGTCCTATTATGTAGAATACAGTTCGTGGTGGAGCATCATGCAGAATATAGCTTATAAATTTACTGATGTCAAAACCGTGTTGTTCCGTGAATGTTATGAATGTACTCCAGCTGGTCAGAAATACATAGTCCAAAGAATAGCAGATAGATTCCAATGGAGCTTCATTAAATGTAATGTTTATTACCATAGCAAGCAAGAAGCATACATACCCAAGAAACAGATGGCCATTAGCAAAACTGCAAAATGGTTACTCAGGACCTTTATGTCTTCATGCATTCTCCAATTCAAACAAGGGCAGATTAAAACTAGAACCATTTGCTCTGAATAATTTGCTGGTCAAATTTAAAATGCTTTGCAAAAAAATTGATATTAATTAATTGGAGTAAGCTCATAGGTGGGTGATAAGAATGCTGAAGACTTGCGCCTGGGATTTGCCCCCATCACGTTGGTGGTGGGAAGTTGATAGGGCCGGTGGAATGAAGCAGCTATCTGGTATTACACCTTCCTGACTCTGCTCCCACCCCAACCTACCCCCCATATTAGGGCAATCAGGTAGCCTGTCATTAGGCTCAGTGAATCCCCTGAACTGGGCAGTTCAGCCACTTAGGAGCATCAGTACACTGCAATGGTGTGCAAGGCAGGGGACAGTGAATGCAAGATGTAGCCAGCCTGACTGCCTTTCACGTTGTGGGCTGCTGTCAGGCTAAAAGGGCAGATGCTTCTTTTGGGGTTTCCTCTCCTGCCATTGTAAGAGTTCTCCTGTCTCCCAAAATGGGTACCTTCCTTTTCCTGAATCCCATTCGCCTCTCAAATCTAACCCACCCCCACCACTGCCCTCAACACTCTCAGCCACAGTGGTATTCTTGTCCGTGTCTGCCCTAGACCCCTGGATTACTGGAGATATCTTCACTGCTTGTGGGAATTGGTTGTAATCCCATCAGTGACCACTACAGTCTTCCAGTGCTGCTGGGACTATCAGACTGATTGGCCACTCTCTTGTCCCTGAGGGATGGAAACCCCATTCTGCACCAATTAAGGCCAATCCCTGCATATAGTGGTCATAGGCTGCCAGACTTTATGTTGGCGAGATGCTGATCAGCTTTTAAATTGGAGGGGCCAGGGCACGCATTACCCGTTAAAATCCATCCTGTGTGACCATGCAAACAGAGACTCATAAAACTGCACACACATTACTGGAGGGCGAACAGATGGATAGGGGATGTGACAGACACCTTAATGAAGCAAGAGATAGATGATATGGATTCACTCATGTTACTTAACTGTGTTTTATGACACAAGGGATAATAGACAAGTGTAAAGCTAATGAACCTCAAACAAAATAAGTCACAGGGAAAAAAAAACGGGTCCAAATGTTACATCTGTGGAGTAACTGGACTTGCTGGATGCAAAGGAGATTTAGTGATCTCAGTGGATATCTCCCTCACCAGAGTCAGTCTGAATCAGGCACCAAGTTAAAGGATGTCCAGTTATGCATCAGTCATGTTATCAGGGAAGGAAACCAATCATATGTAAGTATTCTCACAGGCAACAAGCTAGCAATGAATTATATAATAAAAATCCAGAAGTGCTGGAGAAATGTACGGCAACACCTTGGAGAGGGAACCAGAGCAAAGGTCTGTAAGTCCCGAAGAATCGTCTTTGGACACAAAATGTGAACTCTGTTTCTCTCTGCACAGTTTCTAATGCTATGAGTCTCCTGCATTTTCTGCTTTTATTTCAGATGTATGGCAGTAAAATGCTCTCAGTTTTTCACTTCTAACTAAAATTTAATGAAACAAATGGTTGGGATATACATAAGAGATTAAAGTAGAAGGTGGGACATCGTAACAAGACGCACAGAGACAGGCCGCCTACTTGCGGAACGTTTCAGATAACACCTCTGGGACACCCGCACCAACTAACCCAACCATCCCCTCCCACTCCACCAATGACATGCAGGTCCTTGGCCTCCTCCATTGCCCAGACCATGGCAACACGACGCCTGGAGTGCCTCATCTTCCGTCTAGGAACCCTCTAACCGCAAGGGATGAATGCAGATTTCTCCAGCTTCCTCATTTCCCCTCTCCTAACCTTATCTCAGTCCCAAACCTCGGACTCAGCACTGCCTTCTTGACCTGCAATCTTCTTCCCGACCTCTCCGCCCCCACCCCCTCTCTGGCCTATCACCCTCACCATAACCTCCTTCCACCTATCGCATTCCCAACATCCCTCCCCCAAGTCCCTCCTCTCTACCTTTTATCTTAGCCTGCTTGGCACACCTCCTCATTTCTGAAGAAGGGCTTATGCCCGAAACGTCGATTCTCCTGTTCGTTGGATGCTGCCTGACCTGCTGCGCTTTTCCAGCAACACATTTTTCAGCTCTGATCTCCAGCATCTGCAGTTCTCACTTTCACCCAGAGAAAATATTACTTTAAAGATATGGGAATTTAGTGCACCATAATAGAGAAATCTGACATCTCAGAAATATCAGTACGTTTTTCAGGAATAGATTGGCTTTTCATCAATAATTCTTACGAGTAAGCTGTTATAAGTCTGGCTACACATCATTTAACATGGTGTAAGTTTTTCAAGGCTTTTTTACAATGGTACTAATTGTGTAATTAGGGAGATTTTCATCAGTTCAGTGATTTTTAATTGTTTAAGGTCTGTGAGGACTGGTATGGGGAAAGGTAGCATCACTGATACCAGCTTTTAGATCTCTATGTTTATCTGCCCCCATGTGGACTCCCGGTCAGCATTCTAAAAGGAACAAATGGTCAGCTTCTGCCCAGTGCTACTGCCTGCAGCAAATTAACATTATTTGGGGCATTAATTGTCCAGTAGTGTGACTTCTGCTCCCACCTGATGAGGGCTAATCAAATGGCCAGCAGTACAACAGTGACACCAGCAGCTGAGGGCACTGCTGGTACTGCACGAATCCCCAGTGAGAATTGTCACTGGAACTGCAGAGTCATAGAGATGTACAACATGGAAACAAACCCTTCAGTCCAACTCGTCCATGCCAACCAGCTTTCCCAAATTAATCTAGTCCCATTTGTCAGCACTTGGCCCATATCCCTCTAAATCTTTCCTATTCATATACCCATTCAGATGCCTTTAAATGTTACAATTGTACCAGCCTCCACCATTTCCTCTGGCAGTTCATTCCACATACGCACCACTCTCTGCATGAAAACGTTGCCCCTAAGGTCACTTTTAAGTCTTTCCCCTCTCACCCTGAACCTATGCCCTCTAGTTCTGACTCCCCCACCCCAGAGAAAAGACCTTGTCTATTTACCCTATCCATGTCCCTCATGATTTTTGAAACCTCTATAAGGTTACCCCTCAGCCTCCAGGACTCCAGGGAAAACAGCCCCAGCCTATTCAGCATCACCCTATACCTCCAACCCTCCAACCCTAGCAACATCTTTGTAAATTTTTTCTGAACCCTTTCAAGTTTCACAACATTCTTCCTATGTATCCAGAATTGCATGCAATATTCTAAAAGTGGCCTAACCGATGCCCTGTATAGCTGCAACATGATCTCCCAACTCCTGTACTCAATACTCTGACCAATAAAGGAAAGCATTCCAAACACCTTCTTCACCATCCTATCTACCTGTGACTACTTTCAAGGAACTATGACCTGCACTCCAAGACGCTTTGTTCAGCAACACTCCCTAGGACCTTACCATTAAGTGTTTGAATCATGCCCTGATTTGTCTTTCCAAAATGCAGCACCTCACATTTATTTAAATTAAGCTCCATCTGCCACTCCTCAGCCCATTGGCCCATCTGATTAAGATCCCATTGTAATCCGAGGTAACCTTCTTTGCTGTCCACTACACCTCCAATTTTGGTGTCATTAGATTAGATTCCCTACAGTATGGAAACAGGCCCTTCAGCCCAACTAGTCCACACCAACCCCCCCCCCACCGAAGAGCAACCCACCCAGCTCCATGCCCCAATCCCATATTTACTCTTGACTAATGCCCCTAACACTTGGCCAATTCATCTGACTTGCACATCTTTGGATTGTGGGAGGAAACCGGAGCACCCAGAGGAAACCCACGCAGACATGGGGAAAATGTGCAAACTCCACACAGACAGTCACCCGAGGCGGGAATTGAACCCAGGTCCTTGGTGCTGTGAGGCAGCAGTGCTAACCACTGAGCCACCATACCATCCATGGTGCCCATCTGCAAACTTACTAACTATACCTCTTAGGCTCACATCCAAATCATTTATATGAATGATGAAAAGTAGAGGACCCTGCACCGATCCTTGTGGCACTCCACTGGTCACAGGCCTCCAGTCTGAAAAACAACCCTCCACCATCACCATCTGTCTCCTACCTTTGAGCCAGTTCTGTTTCCAAACTGGTTAGTTCTCCCTGTATTCCATGAGATCTAACCTTGCCAACCAGTCTCCCATGAGGAACCTTGTCGGATGCCTTACTGAAGTCTATATAGAGCATGTCCACTGCTCATCTCGCATCAATCCTCTTTGTTACTTCTTCAAAAAACTCAATCAAGTTTGTGAGACATGATTTCCCATGCAGAAAGCCATGTTGACTAGCCCTAATCAGTCCTTGCCTTTCCAAATACATGTAAACCCTGTCCCTCAGCATTCCCTCCAGCCACTAGCCCACCAGCAATGTCGGGCTCACCAGTCTATAGTTCCCTGGCTTTTCCTTATCACCTTTCTTAAATAGTGGCACCACATCAGCCAACCTCCAGTCTTCTGGCACCTGACCTGTGACTATCAGTGATACAAATATCTCAGCAAGGGGTCCAGCAATTACTTCCCTAGATTCCTACAGAGTTCTTGGGTACACCTGATCAGATCCTCAGGATATATCCACCTTTGTGCATTTTAAGCTATCCATCACCTCTTCCTCCTCTGTAGTATGGAAAAGGTGATGAATTTGTATTTATAATGTATTTATAAAATCCCTGCGGATTCTCCTTAACCCTGTTTGCCAAAACTATCTCATGTCCCTTTTTTGCCCTCCTGACTTCCCTCTTAAATATACTCTTACTACCTTTAGACCCTTCTAAGGATTCACTTGATCTCTGCTATCTGTACCTGACATATGCTTCCTTCGTTTTTTTTTAAAAAAACCTCAACTTCTCTAGTCATACAGCATTCCCTCCACCTACCAGCCTTGCCTTTCACCCTGACAGGAATATACTCTCTCTGGACTCTCGTTATTTCATTTTTGAAGTCTTCCCATTTTCCAACCGTTCTGTTTACTTGCGAACACCCGCTCCCAATCAACTTTTGAAAGTCAAAATTAGCTTTCCTCCAATTTAGAATTTTAACTTTTAAATCCAGTCTATCCTTTGTCATCACCATTTTAAAACTAATAGAACTATGGTCGCTAACCCCTAAGTGCTCCCTAAAGATGGTGTGGTCATTTGAGGTTGGGAAGGAGAGGTGGGTGGTAGGTCAGATTGGCAGGTTCTGGCTAAGATGGGTCAGGACAGGGCAAGGGGTGGAATGATCAGAATATAGGAGGCCTGTAAATTTACCACCCACTACATTCCCCATTAGATGCCCTAGAAATCGTCCTGCTGGGTCACCCAACTCAGCCCACCACCTATAAAATAGCGGCTGTGAATTGGACTTCAAATTGGCACAAGGGAGCATGGGACATCTTATCTCTCACTGCAAAATTGTGGCAGAGGCAGGGGTTGGTGGGGAGGGGTTGATTGGTATGAACCAGAAATGGCACATATGGCATTTTACCAGTTCAAATGTGCCCACAGAGAGCTCACAACCCTGCACCTGAAATTTCTGTCAGTTTTGGAAGATTAATTCCAGCAAATGATGGTAGTTTCTACTGCAGAATCTATGCCGTTGTGATAATTGACAGTTTAACTGGTCAATTAACTCTTTAAAAAGAACTGGATAAGTGCACGGTTAAGAAGGAATGGAAGGTTACAAGGCTAAGAATAGAGAAAGGTTATTAACTGTGATGCGTCATGCCTGGGGAATGCAATAGTGTGGGCTGTAAAATGTGGTTGATAGCTCGAGGGAATTTACCTGTAAGTGATCATTTTCTTTAAAAAAGAATTGGATTGTGCCAAGTTACAATCGAGCAGGCAGTCCAGGTTCAATTGGGGGAGAGGTTTTGAGGCTATTGGAAGATTAAGACACCACGTGAAATTGTGCCTTCGGATTCTGTGTTGCTGCATATTCATCAATTTGGCATTTACTGGCTTAGGATTTGAACAAAATGTTCACAGTCAGGACAAATTAACCGGTGTAGTCAAAAACGTGGGAAAACTCTCATCTCTCAAATTACACGGTGTGCATAAATCATCGAAACTAGTTGTTACGTTAACAAACACATTTGGTTTGAACCACAAATGGACTCTCAAACTCATCAAGCGTTCGTCAGATGACAGAAGTTTCAGACCCACAATTGTGCCCGACAGAATGGTCAGACTCCAAGGGGTGACACATTGTTTTATTGTGTTGTCACCAATGGCATCTAGATGACTCTTACTTGGATAGAGGAAGGATGTACTCTCAGCTCTTAAAGGCTACCACTGCCTTTCGGAGCCATCTGTTGTTGACGGAAAACTGTAAACAGCTTGTCGAAGACAGAACATGACTCAGATATTTGGGTGTCTTTCCTCAAGGCATCCATCTGCTTGGAATCCAGGGCCACTCCCCTAGCAGGGACTGATGGGCAGAATCGCCCCTTGGAGCTGGGACTATCTGCAGTGGGCAGTTTGTGAGATGTAGGCATACTGACCGTCAGAGGCTGATACATAAGTGCCTCTGTCTGTGTAAATAAATGGTGAGCACATCCACTTAGCAGTGACTCTTTGGGAGGTGTGGGGATATAGGGAGGGCAAGGGTGCACCTGGTGAGGGTGTCAAAATAAGAGGCCAGCTGGACCCCATGGACCTGCAATTGCAAGGCACCTTCTTGCATTTGCTACGATTGGTCCTCGGAGGAGGGGTACCCACTGCCCACGGCTAACATATTCCCAATAACATGCATATTCACTTCCTCAGCTTGGCTGCCCACTGCTGTCTGCCAAATGGACACTGCTGGTGCTGACCTGTCTCCCAGAAGACTATCTGAAGACAGAAACCCATCAGGCCACCAATCCAACTTTTATTTCTCTTAAATCCCTCACCGTCCAGTCTTGAAGCCCACCTCCACAGGACCAAGATATTTCTGCCCACTAGGAATTTGCATTCAAATGGATGAAGACTGTGGAAAGCTACAGCACCGAGGGGATTTGGGAGTCCTCATGCAGAAATCATAAAAAGCTAGCGTCCCAGTTCAGTGGGTAAGACAAAAAGTAAATTGAGTGCTGGCCTTTAATTCAAAGGGAATGGGGTGTGGAAGTACTTGCTAAAACTACAAAAGGCACTTGTCAGACCACAGCTGGAATACAGTGAACAATCTGGTTTCCTTATCCAAGGGAAGGAGTATTGACATTAGAGGCAGTCCAGAGAAGGTTCGCTTGGCTGACCCTGGACATGGAGGGATTCACTTATGAGGAGAGGTTGTGTGGATTGGGCCTGTAGTCACTGGAGTTTAGAAGAATGTAGGTGAACTTATTGAAACATATAAGACTCAGGGAACTTAACAGGGTGGCTGGGGAAAGACAGTTTCTCCTGTGAGACAGTCTAGGCATAATCTCAAAGTAGGGGCTCACCCATTTAAGACAGAGATAAGGGGTAATTCATTCTCTCTGATGCTGGTGAATTTATGGAATTCTTTATTGCAAAGGGCTCTCGAAGCTGAGTCATTAAGGATATTCAAGGTTAAGACAGAAAGATCTTTAATCAGGAAGGAAATTGAGGGCTCTGGGGGAAAGGCAGGAAAGTGGACCTGGGGGTTATTAGATCAGCCATGACCTCATTGAATGATGGAGCAGACTCGATGGGCTGAATGGCCTACTTCTGCTCTGACATTTTATGTCTGATTGGATGCAAGTAGTGGGCAGATAACATGCAAAGTACAACAACTAAAGGATAACTATGCAAATGAGAAATACTTTATAACCCTGGAATCAATGCCTGAAAAGCAAGACAATACTTGAACATACATCAGTAAGCTGTGGCCAATTAGTGCTAAGCAGTCATCATAAAGTCAATAGGACTTTGAATTCCAGATAAAAAAAAGTAGGATATAAACCTTCAAAAATTCCAGAACTAAACAATGTCATTTAAAACAAAAATCAACTCTTACAGACCCTAAGTTAAAGTGCAACTCTCCAAATGCAACTGGAGCTAGGGGCAGGGATTCACATTTTTTGGATCATTGGGATCTCTTCTGGAAAAGAAGAGACCTGTATAAGAGAGACAGGTTACACCTGAATTGGAAGGGGACCTATATCCTGACAGGGAGATTTGCTCAAGCTGCTTAGGAGCTCAAGGTATTGTAGGAAACATAAGACTGGGATATCATAGCTATTACAGATACCTGACTCAGGAAGGGCCGGTTCTGGCAGCTTAGTGTTCCAGGGTATAGATGCTATAGTAAAGATTAAAAAGGGTGACAAGAGACGATGGGGTGTGGCGTCTTTGATTGGGATAACATTACAGCTGTGCTGAAGGAGGATATTCCTGGGAAAGCACTCAGTGAAGTTATATGGATGGAATTCAAATAGGAAAGGGATGACCATCTTATTGGTATTGCACAAAGGCCTCCAGTAGTCAGCAGGAAATTGAGAAGCAAATATGAAAGGAGATCTCAGATTTCTTTAAGAATAATAGGGTAGTAATGGTAGGGGATTTAATAGATGGAGTTTAATTTAGATAAATGCGAGGTGCTGCATTTTGGAAAAACAAATCTTAGCAGGACTTATATACTTAATGGTAAGGTCCTAGGGAGTGTTGCTGAACAAAGAGACCTTGGAGTGTAGGTTCATAGCTCCTTGAAAGTAGGTCACAGGTCGATAGAATAGTGAAGAAGGCATTTCGTATACTTTCCTTTATTGGCCAGAGTATTGGGTACAGAAGTTGGGAGGTCATCTTGTGGCTGTACAGGCATCGGTTAGGCCACTGTTGGAATATTGCATACAATCCTGGTCTTTCTATCAGAAGGATGTTGTGAAACCTGAAGGGCTCAGACAAGATTTACAAGAATTTTACCAGAGTTGGAGGGTTTGAGCTATAGGAAGAGGCTGAATTGGCTGGGGCTGTTTTCCCTGGAGCATTGGAGTCTGAGGGGTGACCTTATAGAGGTTCATAAACTCATGAGGGGCATGGATAAATAGACGGGGGAGCCCAGAACTAGCGGGCATAGGTTCAGGGTGAGAGGGGAAAGATATAAAAGGGACCTAAGAGGCAACTTTTTTATGCGGAGGATGTGCATGTATGGAATGAGCTGACAGGAGAAGTGATGGAGGCTGGTACAATTGCAGCATTTCAAAGGCATCTGGATGGGTATATGAATAGGAAGGGTTTGGAGGGATATGGGCCAAGTACTAGCAAATGGGATTAGATTAGGTTAGGCTATCTGGTTGGCATGGACGATTTGGACAGAAGGGTCTGTTATTGTGGTGTACATCTCTATGGCTCTATAGACTGGGACTGCCATTGTGTTAAGAGCTTGGATGGAGAGGAATTTGTTAAGTCTGTAGAAAATTGTTTTTTTTGTTCAGTATGTGGATGTACCTACTAGAGAGGAAGCAAAACTTGATCTCCTCTTGGGAAATAAGGCAGGGCAAATAACTGAGGTGTCAGTGGGGTAGCACTTTGGGGCCATTAATCATTATGCTATCAGTTTTAAAATAGTGATGGAAAAGGATAGACTGAATCTTAAGGTTAAAGTTCTCAATTGGAGGAAGGCCAATTTTGACAGTATTAGGTAAGAACTTTCAAAAGCTGATTGGGAGAGGCAATTCGCAAGTAAAGGGATGGGTGAAAAGTGGGAGGCTTTTAAAAATGAGATCATGAGAGTTCAGAGACAGTATGTTCCTGTTAATGTAAAGGGAAAGGCTGGTAGGTTCAGGGAATACTGGCTGACTAAATAAATTGAGACTCTGGTCAAGAAAAAGAAGGAAGAATTTATCAGGTATAGACAGCTGGGATCGAGTGAATTCCCATAGCAGTGTAAGGGCAGTAGGATTACACTTAAGAGGAAATCAGGAGGGCAAAAAGGGGACATAAGGTAGCTTTGGCAAATAGAGTTAAGGAGAATAGAGTTAAGGACATTCTACAAAAAGGGTAATTAGGAGGAGAATAGGGCCTCTTCAAGGTCCACAATGCTGTCTACATGTGGAACCATAGGAGATGGGTGAGGCATTGAACAAATATTGCGTGTCAGTATTTACTGTGGAGAAGGATGTGGAACTTGGGGAAATACATAGCTTGAAAAGTGTCCATACTACAGAAAAAGAGGTGTTGGATGTCTTAAAATGCATAAAGGTGGATAAATCCCTGGGATCTGATCAAGTATATCGCAGAACTTTGGGGTAAGCTAGGGAAGAGATTGCTGGGTCTCTTGCTGAGGTATTTGTGTCATCAACAGCCATAGGTGAGGTGGCAAATGTGGTCCCATTATTTATGAAAGGTGGTAAGGAAAAGACCTTACAATGGGACCTTGACCAGATAACCAATGGGCTGAGGAGTAGCAGATGGCATTTAATTTAGATAAATGTGAGGTGTTGCATTTTGGTAAGGCAAACAGGGCAGGGCTTATACATTTAATGGTACAGCCCTGAGGAATGTTGCCAAACAAAGGAACCAGGGGCACAGGTGCATAGTTCCTTGAGAGTGGAGTCGCAGGAAGACAGAGTGGGGAAGAAGGCATTTTGCACACTTGTCTTTATTCAATGCATTGTGTACAGAAGTTGGGAGGTCATGTTGTGGCTGCACAGGACATTGGTTCAGCCACTTTCCACGTTCAATTCTGGTCTCCCTACTTTGGAATGATGTTGTTAAATTTGAAAGGGTTCAGAAAAGATCTATAAGGATGTTGCTGAGTCTGGAATGATTGAATTATAGGGAGAGGCTAAATAGGCTGGGGCTGTTTTCCCTGCAGTGTCAGAGACTGAGGGGTGACCTTGCAGAGGTTTATAAAATCATGAGGGGCATGGATAGGGTGAATAGCTAAGGTCTTTTCCCTGGGGTGGGGGAGTCAGAACTAGAGGGCATAGGTTCAGGGTGAGAGGGGAAAGATTTAAAAGGGATCTGAGGGGCAACTTTTTTTACAGTGTGTGTTTGGAACGAACAGCCAGAAGAACTGGTGTAGCCAGGTATAATTTAAAAGGCATCTGGATAGGTTTATGAATAGGAAGGATTTAGAGGAGTATAGACCAAATGCTGGCAAATGGAACTAGATCAGTTTATGATACCTGGTGTTGTGTAGACGAGGTGGATCGAAAGGTTTGTTTTCATGCTGTATAACTCTATGACTCTATATGTATTCAGCTGTGCACTTGAGATGCAAGACTATGGACAAAGGGTTGGAAGATGGGATTGTAATAGTTAGGTGGTTGTTTTTGACTAAGTAGGCACAATAGGCTGAAGGGCTTTTGTCTTTGCTGTAGACCTCTATGACTCTCTTGGGTAATGAAGAGTGCACTTATTTTCCTGATTAGTGTGTGTAGATGGTCTCATTATGATGTTGGTGGTTCTTGGCAACAACTTTTGCAGTGTGTAAGAAGTCCAGCAGTTGGAGAAAGGGTCAAGGGTCACATGATGATGGCTTCAGGAACTTGGGATCTACCAGGTCATGTCCTCCCCTTTTGTCCGAATTATGGCCAATAGATCATTTACCTTATCATTCACAGAATCGTTATGGCACACAAGGAGGCCATTTGGCCGCATGCCTGCACCAGCTCTATTACTAGCCAATCTCTAACCAAGTAATCATCCAATTTCCACCATCGCACCCCCTCTTGAATGCCCCAATTGAACCTGCCCCCACAATATTTCCAGGCACTGTATTCTATACCCTAACTATTCACTGCACAAAAAAAAATTAAACTTCATCACATTAAAGTCTTAAGACAAACATTGCTTTGAATAAATGGGACTGATTTTAAACTGACAAGAGTTATTCACTTTTCAAGTCAACTATTGACAGCATGAGATGTACTTATGTACTTTCACGGAGCTGTAAGATAACCTACTTCACGCACCCTTCAATGCTTTGTCCGCTCAGAGCATGTGCAATAAATGTTACACCTTTCTCAATTAAAATTCATGAGTTTGTAATGAAATGTTATTTGCATTGTCAAAATGTTCGACTGAAAGAGGGTCATTGTGTGGGGAGCAACCTGAATTAATTTAATCTCACTGGAACATTTAAACTGTTCCTTATACAGGGAATGTAATTAAAAGAGTCCATTACAAGCATTATTCAAATATATTTGCATACTTTCAATTGATCCTGCACGCCAACCTATTTATAATAAACTCTTTAGTACTTTTTTGAGGAAAAAAAAACCTGGCTTAAGAAGCTGTTGTTTTTTAATTTGCAAAGGTTCTGCCTGAAGTTGGATTTCTGAAGTAATTTCATCAGGAGTTCTGATGAAAGGTTCCAAACATAAATATTGACTCCCGTTCTCCTTTGATGCTGCCTGACCTGCTGTGCTTTTTCCTGCCCCACCCTAATTACACTCTGATCCTCCAGTATCTGCAGTCCTTCCTATCTCCAAGTCGCCAAAAATCATGCTGTGAAGCCTGTACCAAGAATGCTAAACTTGAAGAGGTTTTTCCTCCTCCCTCCGCAAAGATCTCAGTCAAGCTTTATTCCTGATGAAGGGCTTTTGCCCGAAACGTTGATTTCGCTGCTCGTTGGATGCTGCCTGAACTGCTGTGCTCTTCCAGCACCACTAAACCAGTAAAAGATCTCAGTCAGTCTCTCTCCCACTGCAAACCCCTGGTCATCTGCTCCACCCTGAAGCTCTTTGACCACCTTCTGAAACAAATTCCGTTACTACAGCCACGTCTCCTTCCTCAGCACCTGTCTATGCAGCCGGAGTCCTAATGAAAGGTTCCAATCTGAACCGTTGACCCCCTTCTCCTCTATCGCTGCCTGACCTCCTGTGCTTTTTCCAGTTCCACTTTTATCCACTCTGATTCTCCAGTATCTACAGTCCTCACTATCTCTAAGTTTATGAAATAGTTTACCCTCCAGAAAAGAGTTAGCTTTGAAAAGTTAAGAAATGGATTACCTCAGTGTAAGGATTTTACTTTGAAGGTTCCAGACCAGCAGCACTCGGTTAGAACTTTGAAGATCAGTAAGTCTAAGCTTGGTTTTGTGACTGACCAAGAAAGAGGCTACTGATCTCTCAAGGCTAGAAATTGAAAGGAACAAATAAGTTAAACCTATAGATGTGACAGAGAACTGAACTCTCTCTGGTATTTATGCATTGTATTGTATGTAAATAACATTGTCAATTCTACTTCATTTTCTTTTCCTTTTGCATAATTAGTTTCTGTTTTATTGTTAAAACCATGCTTGTGTTTCAACGAAAGACCATCTTGCTAAATAATAAAAAAAATATAATCTATAAAGCCAGATTTCATTCTGGGAACTATTTTATCCAGTAATAACATGAGCTGGGATCATAAAAAAAATCATCATACACACCATAATTTCTCAACATATGCAAACTCATTTTATTCTGGTAATTGTTTTCTGAACTGACATCAACGGATAACCTTTAATTGCTGGCCTCGTCAGCAATATTCATATCCCAACAATTAATTTAACGAAAGCATGTTTCCACTGCCTGATGGCTGAAGTTACAGCAAAAACAATTAAACTCCAACAGGAACTTAGACATGCACACTCAGCAAAAATTGATCCTTCATAGATGTTCAATTCAACCCCTTTCTCCTGGATGCTGGCAGAAGCAAATATGAAGGATGGAACCAATCAAAATGTCATCACTGCCAAGACTTTAGATGTGGAAGTTTAAAAGAAATTAAAGTTTTAAACTGTTGAACTATTTATGTTGAACTGTACAGCAGGCATGGAACATTTTCAGGCCCTGGCAAACACCCCATCCCCCAAATCTTCCACTTCATCTCACACTATCCAAATTAGCTCTTGATTCTTTTCTCTATCATGTCTTTATCTAGCTTCCCCTTAAATACACCCAGACTGGTTGCCTCAACCTCTTGTATGGAGTGAGGTCCCCATTTTCACCACTAGTTACATAAATAATTTTCTTCCGAATTTCCTCTTGTTATTACATATGTCTGGAGAAAGTGGGCCTCGAACCTCGAACCTCTAATATCCCAATAATAGATTGGGATATTATCACTATATCACAAGAACCGCCTCCCTCTTGTACTTAGTAGTGACTGCTCATACTTAACACCTGCTTAATGGCGGAATTGTTTACGTCCCACATGTTGCTGTTATGCTTCGAGATCCTGTCTTTGTGAACATGTCTGTCCCTTGACTTTAACTACTCATACCCTAAAGCATCTGATCCTGAAAATGTCTGGCAAACATTCATAGAGTTTACAATACAGAAAGAGGCCATTCGGCCCATTATGTCTGCAACAGTCATCAAACATCCTGCTTGTCATGGCCTCCTCAGTTGATTGATATAGAATTGAATTAACTTTTCTAGCTTGAACTTCCTCTGTGCTTCATTTAGCAAGCATAACGGACATCTAGGATATCCAAAATCCTAAGAATCAAGTTACTCCAGCTCATTAGGTACAGAGTACAGGAAGACCTCACATAAAATTCCAACTGAGTTCTTAAGAATTGTGATTCCAAATGCAATAACTTTAAGTGTATTGCATCTTCCCATTAAAAAGGACAGATAAGCAAAGTTTCTGTGCAAACTTTCTCATCAGAACAAAAAAAGAATAATTTAAGTTGAAATACATAACATTACTAAATTTCTATATTTACAAATAAAATAAATTTTAAAATAAAGTACATTTAAAAATGTAAAAGAAATTTGGTAAGTGTCTACCTACATTTCCAAGCCTGGTTCCTGGACCTCCAAATCTCAAAACATTCCACTCACTAATCCCCGTGGTCATTGTTAACACTTCCTCTTTGAGGACCCTCTGACTGTCTGACTCACCCTCTCACCAAACGTCCTGCATTCTGACTCTCTCAAATAGTGGGAAAGAATTAAAGGGGCAAATATGTCAGCAATTGTCTGAGTTCAAAATGAAAGGGAAATAATAGTTCGGCACTTCAACTACCCGCATGTTAATAGGATGCAAACTGGGTGAAAGGCACAGAAGGCATACCATGCTTAAACAAAGTTAGAGATAACTTGTTTAACCAAAACATAACTTGAAATGTTAACTCTGGTTCTCTCTCCAAGATATTATCAGGCTTGCTGAGTCTATTTTCTGTTTTTATCCACCATCCTCACCTTTTCACTCGAAAGCACACTTCTATGGGCACAGAGTAGACATGACCCCACAAAGAAAATGGGGGGCACTACCACATGTCAAATCCCCTGGTAACTCAGAAGCACACAGTGTAAGATAAACTTGAAAAGTACATCTTATGGCAACATCAATAACTGTAATACTTTAGGAAGCTTAGAGGAGTGTAGGAAGTACAGGGTTGAAGTGAAAAAAATAAATCAGGGGAAGCAAAGAAAGGATAAGAAAAAAAACCATGGGCTGGTAAGCTCAAGGAAAATCCAACAATGTTTTATCAGCACATTAAAGGCAAGAGGATGAGTAAGGACGGAGTTGGGCTTATCAGACTTAGACATAAAAACTTGTGCATGGGTGGGCAGGGTTTTTAATGCGCATTCTGTCTTTGCCTTCACAAGGGAAAGGATGATGCAGACTTTCTAGTTAAAGAGGAGGAGTGTGAAATATTCGATAACGTAAGCATAATGAGAAGGGAAGTACTGAAGGGACTGACCTTTTTGAAGGTGGATAAATTATCAGGGCTGAAAAAACAGATGCTGTGATGATTCTTTTCCAATGCTCACTAGATACAACTACAATACCAGAGGATTGAAAATATTATTCCATGATCCAAAAAAGGAGTGAGGAATAGTGTGGTCAGTTTTGATGGTGTGTAAGTTACTAGAATCAAGTCTGGGAAGTTGGATAAATTGCTACTTGGAGAGTCAACATGATTTTGTTAAGGAAAGTTCATGTTTTACAAAGTACAGTGATTTTTCTGGGCAATGAACAAGAAGGATTGATGAGGGTATTCCAGTAGATGTTGTCTCCAAGGAGTTTAGCAAGCCAATTTGACAATGCCCGACATGGCAGACTGTTCAGAAAAATTAAACCTATTTAACGCGGGGAACTGTAGCCACTTGGTTCAGTGGCAAGACACAAAGGGTAAAGGTTGATGGACAGTTTTGCAAACGGTAAGCAGTTTCCAGGGTGTTCCATGGGATTGGGTGTTGGGTACTTCACTGGTTGTGGTACTTATTAATGATTTGGACTTAAATGTGGGTGCGTGATTGGGAAATGTGCAGATGACACAAAACCTGGCTGGGTTGTTGATAGTGACAGGGGTGGTTGTTGACAGCAGGGTGATATCAATGGTTTGTTGGAGTGGGTGGAAATGTGGAACATGGAATTCAATCTGGAGTGGTGGTAGAGTTATGTGTTTCAGGAGGACAAGCAAAACAAATAATACACAGCAAATGGGAGGGTGTTGAGAGGAGCAGAGGATGTAAGAAAACTTGAAGTGCTTGTCCTCCGGTTCCTGAAGGTGGGAGAGAAGGTATGTGGGATGCTTTCCTTCAATGGGCGAGGTATTGAATTCAAGAGCCACGATGAAATGCTGGAACTGTATAAAACACGGGATAGGCCACAGGTGGAGGTTTGCTTGAGAGAGAGTACAGAGGAGATTGACAAGAATGTTGCCAGGACTTGAAAATTGCAACTCGAATGAATGATTGGAAAGGTTAGCACTGTTTTTCTTAGAAGCTGGTGGTGTGATTTAACTGAGATGTACAAAATTATAACAGACCTACAAAGAGTGGAGACGGAAGATAGGTTTCCCCTATCTAATAGGTACATTACAAGGAGGGACAGAGGTAAGGTGATCAGTAGAAGGATTAGAAGATACATGGGCAAAGTTAGTTTCACCCAGAGAGTGGTGGACGTCTGAAACTCATTGCCCAGTTTGAGGTGGAAACCCTCAACTCATTGGAAAAGGACCTGGATCTGCACCTGGAGAGTTGAAACCTGCAAGGCTACAGACCAAGTGCTGGAATTGGGATTAGGATGTGCAGCTACATTATTCAGTTAGCACTGGCATGATGGCAGAATAGCCTTTTCTCTGTGCTGTAACATCCCTATTGTTCTCCGCTAAAGTTTCTGTTCATCATAACAGCCAAGCTTGGCATATCTGCACCAACAGAACCCATACTGTCATAACACTAGAGCTCCAATTTCAGAGCAGATCTGGATGTGGGCTTAGAACCTTCCATGAGCAGGAACACTGGTCCAAGAGCAGGAGGCATTGAGCGGGAGCAGAGAGAGAGAGTCCAGGAATGGTAGAAGCTGCAGGTTGATGGGCAGAAAGAGGGTGAATTGGAGAGCAAGAGAGATTGCACGAAAATGGTGATAATCAGGTCATGCAGCTCCACATCAGGCTAATGGGAAACAACTTTAAAATGAACCTCATGGTGTTAGATGAGAATAGAGGTCCCATTAACTTAATGACCTTAGAGGAAGACACCTCTTAACAGGGCAATGTTAAACAGGGGCTTCCTCTACTCCACAACAAACAAGAATCTATCCTGCAGACTTACAATGATTTTGATTAAGTGTTGAAAGATGAACTCAGGGATGACCAAATATATATCCATCTTATCTCTCTCATACAGGACCTGCCAACTAAATCTTGCCTCAAACCTGCTTTCAGTCAAGTGATTGCTTACTCATGTCCCCCTGAAACCCATCTGGAATATTTCTCTTTCTTTTATTGCTTTCTTGTGACACACCTGGCTCGAGCAACAGAGAGAGAGGTCAGAGAATGAAGCCTGGTTTGGCCAGTCATCTATTGACACATCAATGCTCGGAAACTGCCTTCACAGCCGCTCATCGGCTCCCCAACACTTGAGATGTCACAAAGTAATTGCTTTGCAGTCAACTGTTAGACTCAAGGGCTTGAGATCCCAGTTCTGTAGCCGTAACCAGTAATCTTCTGGAACTTCTTCCAGAAAGAACTATTAACAGTAATTGATGTCTTTCTTTATAGGAATGTTATATTTTTCCTTTCTAAGTACAAAATGAATCTATCACCCATTTCAATCATCAACGCTCCCTGGTCTGAAGCTTTGTGTAACTTTTGGAGTTTCAGCCTGTGTACTCATGATATCAATTTATACAAGAATTTGCATTTACATGGCATTGCCCAGTACCTAGAATGGGGCGGGGGTGGAGGCAGGCTGGCTTCAAAACATTTACAAGCAAATGAACATTTGCAGAAGTTCACTCGCTGTTGTGCTATCAGACATAGGCCATTCGGTCCATCAATTCTGCTCTGCCATTCGAAGAGATTGTGGCTGGTCTTTTCTCCATAACCTTCAGTTCCCTTCCTGATTAAAAATCTTGTTATCTTGGCCTTGAGTATACTTAATTATCCAACCTCAACAGCCCTCTGCAGTAAAGACTTCCACAGGTTTACAACCCTCTGAGAAAAGAAATTCCTCCCCATCTCTGTCTTAAATATGTGAGCCTTCATTCTGAGATTAAGTCTGCTGGTTGTAGACTCTCCCATAAGGGATAACAACCTCACCACCTCTACCCATCCAGTTCCCTAAGAATCTTGAATGGTTCAATATAATAATTTTGCATTCTTCTAAATTTAAATGAGTACAAGCCTAACCTACTCAACCCCTCCTCATAATACAGTCCCTTCCTACCTGGTAAACTTTCTCTGGACTACCACATATCCTTCCTTTGTTAAGGGGCTCAAAACTGTTCACATTATTCCAGTTGTGGACTGACTAGTGCCTTGCACAACTACCTACACCAACATCCTTTTGTTCAGAGTGAGACTCCCAAAATAGCCACAAAAGAAAGGACTGAATAATCTGTTTCAGTGTCATGAGCTGAGACATACACATTGATCAGGACTTGACCTGCTCTTCCTATTCATTAGATTTGCACATCGGTGCAGCACTCTTTCAGCACTGGTTGGAGGCATAGCCTTGAAAGGGACCTTCAAGATCAGCTCCAGTAGGGTGGGTTTGCAGCCCCCAGATTGCTGAACCATTTGATTTATAATGGCCACTCACCGAACCAAAAAAAAATCAATATCATCTCTTTCAGGTGGGTACCGCAGAGGCCATCCACTGACCAGTTAACAGTTCTTTGCAAGAAACAGCAAGAACCCCTGGACATGGCAAATTCCAAATATAGATAAGTTTGGCCTCTATCAATAGTTAGAACCTGTGTAGTATCCTCCTTAAATCTGGCAGCACTCAGGAATTTGCTACCATTTTTTGCCTGCATCACAATGACATCATGCCGCATTCCCCAGTTATGGGACCAATACAGAGCCCGTCCCTGTGAAAACTGGGATTGACCAAGGCTGGCCATTCATACCAACTCTCTTCATCATTTTCCTCAGTGAAACACCACACCTCTCCTCCAGCAAATCATCTATGGACGGGGCTGCTGGAGATAATTTAGAGATCAGAGAGAAAACTATTTATCCTACGCCACCTTCAATCCAACGCGAAAATCAATCCAACTAGTCATCGAGTTCCAGCACTTTGCATGCTTGTGATGGTCTTCCTCATTCTTTTTATTGTCCCCTGGCCCAAGCTCTGACCCTTCTCCTAGCTCGCTCTGGTGCCTGCACTGGTTTATCCTCCTCTTGTACTAGTCCCCAACAAGTTGAGAATGTGTTCCCTTTTTTTTCAAGGTAACACAATCTAATAGATAAACAGAGGATCCTTGTTCCTTCCTTCTGAAGACAGACAAGCTGGTTAGTTTCAGCTCTTAACAGCTGTACTACTCTTTTTCTGATTAAATAGTCATCTTTACCACCACTTAATTGGGATAATTTATTACAGTTCTCTCTGAACAGCCTGTTTTTGATCTGTTGATGATATTTATCCCATTGTATATGCTGCCAAGTGAAATGCTTGGAGGATCTCTCCAAATATTACTCATACTCACTGCCAAAAAGCAGCTGCCCCTCTTAACAACCAAGACAAAGCCTTAGACATGAAATTATTGAGAATAATATGAGTCACTTCTAAGAATTCTCTCTTGCAAAATGAGCCAACTTGCCCCTCATAGCAAGGGCATCCTGCCATAACTTGGAGTTTCATATCCAACCAAGATTGTATTGGACTCCGAAGGAACTAAAGAGAACACAGGAGAAAAGTCACGGGAGGCACTGTGCAAAATTTTGTTTGCCTCATTTCTTTTGATAAGTTGCTTTCATTAGTGACATAATGCATTGGAGATGGGCAAGGAAAGGCAGGTTTACAGGTAGTCAAGACTAAACCGGTTGGAAATCAATCTCTTCTTTTTCCGATTGGAAGGCAACATTCGGAGGATGGAATGGCAGAGGGATTGTGACAGAGTTGGAAACACTGTGAAGAATTCAAAGTTCGACGGCAGCCAACAGAAGACCACAACACCTGGTCATGGGACTGGCTGTGCTCAATGGGCAATCTCTAGTCATAAAGCGGGCACAGTGTATGAGATGCAATGACCCTGTAGGGAAACTTTTCACCATATCTTTTTGCCCTGATCCATTTGCCAGACCAGACGTAGTTTCCTCAGTCCAGCCCCATAGCGTGAGATAGGGTGGAGGAGAGGACATGGTCCGATGAAAAAACCAAACTGGTTTTGCCACAAGATTACACGATTTTCCGAATACAATTGGTGTAAAATTATTCCACAATTTACACAGCTCTATTAGCTGACAGCTGCCTCATTCTTGCCAAGTTAACATTGATCTCATGTGACAACCTTCTCACACTGTCTCCCAATTGGTTGTTCCTCAAATTCAATGACACCAATTTATTTTTGTCCATATTTATCCAAAAATGTTGTCCCTGCTACTTGGCAACAGGTCAACTCCTGGTTTTGACCTAGGGTTAGTCCTTCGAATCAAGTAGAATATTTCCTCCTGAGTATTTTAATTAGGGAAGTATAGAGTAGGGGACAATCCACATGGCATATTAATCCCTTTTGATCAGGCAAAGCAATTCCATAAAGTAAATCTGAGTAATACCTCATCTGAGACTAATGGTATTAGCTGAAAATCTGGCCTGAGAAAATGTGACACACAGCTACGGAAAAGTGGATAAGGCCTACAGGATGACATCAGCTGTCAAAGGAAAATAGGAGCCCTGAAAATAACTGAGTGTTTGGAAAAGAGATTCAGTGTCAGCAAAGCAGACTGCCTTGATTTCTAGAAAATTCCCTACTTGCCATTGCAGTAGGGAATCTAACTAGTAAAGAGGAGCCAACATTGGGAGTGGACATTTAGGAGGGGGCGGGGTAATCGGATTTCATGTAGGGGGAACATCAGGAAGGTAGAAGTCATAGAGTCATACAGCATGGAAACAGGCCCTTCAGTCCAACAAATCCAAGCTGACCATAATCCCAAACTAAACTAGTCCCACCTACCTGTCCTTGGTTCATATCCTTCCAAGCATTTCTTATTCCCGCACTTATTTAAATGTCTTTTAAATGTTGTAACCGTACCCGCATCCATCACTTCCTCTGGAAATTTATTCTGCACATGAACCATTCGCTGTACAAAAAAAATGTCTCTCATATCTTTTTTTTAAATCTTTCTCCTCTCATCTTAAAAATATGCCCACAAGTCTTGAAATCCTCCACTCAAGCAAAAGATGCTTTCCCGTTGACTTTATCTGTGCCCCTCATTATTTTATGAACCTCCATAAGGTCAGTTCTCAATCTCTTATGCCCCAGTGAAAAAAATCCCAGCCTCTCCTTATAGCTCAGACCCTCTATTCCTGACCTCCTGGTAACTCTCTTCTGAACCATTGAGGGAGCTGTCAGGAAGGGCAGATATTGGAATGGTGTCTTTGGACAAAAGTTGAAAAGAGGGACATCAACAACCGTCAAGAAGTTGACACCATCCAGGATGAAGTTTCCAGTACATTCAACTCTTCTGCTCAGTTCGAGGACAGCATTGAACTCTCATCCAACCTTCACTGGCTGACTGGTGTCACAAGCTTGGGGAAACACAACCAGTGGGCCATAAAACTGAAAATGGGGGCCATATCGTTTATTGTAAAATTTAAATTCAGGACTTGCCTCTGCCATTCATTCACCACCCACAGCCTGGCTCCACTAAACTGGAGCTGTTTCGCACCCTTACCCTTACAAATAATCAGATCATATAATCTTAAGATGAGAAGAAATAGGTCAGATAGTGCAAGATACAGAATCCAATCAGTTTCAACTTTAAACGACAAATAGGATGACTTATTATAAGGACCATGATAATGTCTTCATGCATCAATATGTAAAAGGTCCATCACCTGAATCAGGTTGGTGCTTTGGAAACTCTACAGTAAGCAGTATTAACAGGGTGGAAAGACTACCACTCCTTTTTGAGGCTGAGCCAAAGTGGGGTAAATCAACGTGACCAATTTACAAGAAACCTAAGACAGTCATTAATGAGATTTGCCAGTAGCAGCAAGAGTAACCATTCAATTAACCTCCCTGCTGTTGGCTTTCCTCAGGCTCATTCGGGTGATAAGGTCTGTTTCAGCCGGTAACAGCTGGATTGAATAAATGAGCCTGCTACTTTCAGTGTGGTGTGTAATTAGCACAAACACGTGTTGAAACATCTGTCCCTAAAGCTCACTCAACAGGACAGAAAGATTCTCCGTTTCCAATGTGTGCACACGGATAGCTTCAGGCAGCAGCTGATGGACAAGCACCAAATTACGCTGATTCCTCTCGGAAAGTAAACCCTAACAAAATCAGTGCGACAAATATTGGAAAACAAAGGAAGGCAAATAGGCTGACTCATAAGGTTTAGTCTGTCATTTCTTTATGAATTTGAACTACAAAATTTCATCTGTACTGCAATATCTTCCTTGTACATGTCCCAATCGTTAGACTTCTATAGTATTAAATAAGACTCAATTTGTAACATACATTTAGCACCACTTGGTCCATTATGTCTGCGCCAGCTCTTTGAAGGAGCAATCTAATCAGTCCCTCCCCTATTCCCAGAGCTCTGCAAATGTTTTATTTTCAAATTCATGTCTGATTGCTTTATGAAAGTTCCTATATAATCTGCTTCCACCATCTTTGCATACTGGTCATTCCTGAGCATTATAAGTCAAATTAATTCCCCTCAACTCCTGTTTGGTTCTTCCACCAATTGTTTTAAGTGTGAATTTTCTAGTCAATCCCAGTGTAAACAGCGTCTCCCTATTTTCATTGTCAAATCACCTCATCATTTTAAACACTGCTGTTAAATATCCTCATAAATTTCTCTGCTCTAGAGATAATAATCTTCTGATGGGCAACATTGGTCATTTGGGTCATAACTTGCTGTCAAAAGTAATGCTGAAATTAATGGTGCTTGCTATTATTTATGTGAAAGTCCTACAGCAACTTCAGCTAAGGGTCGGACACAAAATTATACATGAAAATGGGAAATTTGCGACCTGTGTTGCACTATTTGACCATTAGTTTTGCAAGAACAACATCTTGCTACTTGCTTCACCACTGAACTGTATCGAAAGGCAAGATGCTGTCATACATCTATGGGGGTAGGTATTACCTTAAATTGGTTGTTAATTTAGTTTTAATACACTCAGGATAATTCAGTAGGTGTTGTGGAAAATGTCTAACATCAGACATTTGTTTTGTGTTCAGAAAGCACAGGCTCATTGAGATTTAAAGTCAAGATATAGTGGTGCTGGAAAAGCACAGCAGATCAGGCAGCATCCGAGGAGCAGGAAAATCGGCATTTTGGGCAAAAGCCCTTCATCAGGAATGAGGCTGGGAGCCTAAGGGAGAGGAGAGATAAATGAGAGGGACATGGGGCTGGGGGGAAGGTAGCTGAGAGTGCAATAGGTGGATGGAGATGAGGGTAAAGGTGTTAGGTCAGAGGGGAGGGTGGAGCGGTTAGGTGGGAAGGAAGATGGACAGGTGGGACAGGTCATGAGGATGATGCTGAGCTGGAAGGTTGGAACTGGGGTAAGGTGGGGGGAGGGGAAATGAGGAAGCTGGTGAAGTCCATGTTGCATCTGCAGTACCCACTTTCGCCTGGTGGAGATTTAAGATAATCAGTCGAGGTCGTATTGTGGTTTCAAATTTAAATGACAAATAGGATGAATTATTGTAAGGACCATGATAATGTCTTCATGTGTCAGTAAGTAAAAGGGTCTACCTTGGAAAACATGTACTTGCATGTGTGCCCTGACTGTCAGAGAGTTCAGAGTTTAAGGAGAACATGGGGTGTGTGCACTCAATGTTGGAACTCTGCCCACCTATTAGTTTATTGCATGTTTACAACTTCCACACAGAGAAATCAGTTGGTTTGCTCCAATGGCTGCTTTACAGTTCTGCTATTTTACATATATTACCACACAATTAAATCATTAATTAGAATTAGAATGATAATTAGGCCATTATCACGAAGATGACAACATTTGTACACAAGGCCTGGTTCCCTGTAACCACATGGGAGCTTAGGATGTCTTCCTCATTGCTTTCTTCATGGAAATACCCTGGCCAATCAGGGTTGAATTGTCAACCATGTGACAATACGTTGCTTTAAGAGGTTATTTTGTTCATTTCCTTTAAAAGAGAGGCTTTAAGACAGAGGTTCTGAACTGTCTAGTTAGAAAGCCAGTAAACAGCTTGTGGGGTCTTAGAGAAAGTGAGGACTGCAGATGTTGGAGATCAGAGTCAAGAGTGTGGTGCTGGAAAAGCACAGCAGGTCAGGCAGCATCCGAGAAGCAGGAGAATTGACATTTCAGGCTTAAGCCCTTCATCAAGAATTATGATCAGCTTGTGAGGTCTTTTTAAAAAAGAATTGGAATAATAGAAGCAGCCAAAATGGGCCTGGTCAAACTACCACAGAACCAGGATTTTTAGTTTAGCTTTCAGCAGTTGCAGTTGGGAATCTTGAAGAAGTGAAGGTTATTCCGTCCATCTCTTGGTTACAGAAGCTGTCTGCTATGGCAGCTGCATGTGCGACAATCTATGTTCTGAATTTGCCTTTTGCGAAGGCTGTGTTTATGGGATGTTGCTATATTGGAATTGATTTAGTAATAGTTACTGCCTCTATTATTCTGTGAAATTTTCCAATAGAGTTAAGTTATTCCAATTTCTTCCTTCCTTCTGTAGTATTTTAACTATAGTGGATAAATAGAGTGAGCTTTGCTTTAAATCCAGTAAAGGGTTTACACTATCTTCTGAGTACTTTGAGGGGGGTTTGGTCTGGCCCATAACAACCACTCATCACTTTATAACTCCAGCGGTATATATTGTTTGAAATTTGGCATTCTTGATGATGACTGCATAATGTAGAGTTTCAACAATGTGTTTCACTTTTCAACTGTATCAATCACAGTATTGTTTCTCACTGCCAAACTGTTCTCACTGACATCAGCTATTACAATTGTGGAGCATTATACCTTCAGGTTTTCATTCTGTTGGAAGCTTGCAAACATAAAATTTAAATTGAAAAGAAGCACTTTCCAGTCAGTCTGTTTTTCTCTCTTATAGTAATAACAACTTGCAGTCATACGGCATAAAACTTCCCAAGGCACTTCAGATGTACAATACCCCACATGCAATCACGCAAATGCCGTGGATAAATGAAGCATAACCTTCCTCTTCTGCATTCAATACCCCTTGCCATAAATGATGATCCTGGAAAGTGAGCTAGAGAAGGAGAGGGGTGTAGGGAGAGAATTCCAGAATTTGGGGCCAAGGCGAATGAAATGATAGCCACTAATGGTCACATGATCAAAATCAGGGATGCACCAGGAGGCCAAAAAGTGACGCAGTGGGACTGGAGTTGGTTACAGAGATAGGGAGGGAACAGACCATTGATGAATTTGAAAACAAGATGGGAGTTTAAAAATCAAGATGTTGCTTCACCAGGACATTATAGAGTAATGTAGGATCACAAACTCTGGAGTAATGGTGGCACAGGAAGTGCTAAGGGTTAAGAAGGTGGCAGCAGAGTTTTTGATGCTCTCAAGTTTACAGAAACTAGAATGTAGGAAACCAGCCAGGAATGCATTGGAATAATGAGTAGAGAGGTAATCTTTCTCTCTCTTGATTTCACTTTCTGTACCTAATTGAAATTGAATTCACAAACTGACACTTCCTTCTCAGTTTTTGTATTGTTACTCTTTCAATAAAACTGGTTAAGGGTGTGTACAATTGCTTGCCCTATCTCCCTTGTTGTAGTAATCTCAGGTCACATTTCAGCAATTTGGGTCATGTAATATTTCCAAAAACCTAAATGCGCACAAGCAGCTGCAACAAAAAAACTGATGTGGTTAGATTCACCCATGGAGCATGTTATGTCATGTTTCATGGTTCTTGATTAACTTACACACCACAATGGTCTCTTCACAGAATGGTGTGGATTTCATTATTTTGGCTGATATTACAGTGGTTCAATTCAATCTCCAGAATGTTTCTTGGGAGAAGCATGTGGCTTTAGAGTGGTGAAGGTCCATTTTCAAGGGAATGTGTCAAAGATTAGTGTCTAATTTTGTTTTCGCTCAGTCCTGCTTTACAAATAAAGAGGAGACTTGTCATAGCATCGAGTCATAGTGTCATAGAACACCTAAACAGACGCTTCAGTCCAACCAGTACACGCTGAACATAATCCCAAATTAAACTAGTCCAACCTGCCTGTGTTTGGCCCATATTCTTCCAAACATTTCATATTTGTGTACTTATACAAATGTCCTTTAAACATTGTAACTGTACATGCAGCTATCACATCCCCTGGGAGTTCATTCCACACATGTATAAAAAAAGTTCCCCTCATGTCCTTTTTAAAACTTTCTCCCTTTACCTTAAAAATATGCCCACTTGTCTTGAAATCCCCTATGGAAAAGGATGGAAAATCATCGATGGAAAAGACACCTGTCATTTACCTTATCTATACCCCATGATTTTATAAACCTCCATAAGGTCACCCCTCAACCCCCTACACTCCAGTGGAAAATGTCCCAGCCTATCCAGCCTCACCTTATATCTCAAACCACACCCCCCCCATTCCTGGTAACATCCTGGTAAATCTTTTCTGAACCCTCTCCAGCTTAATAATATCCTTCCTATAGCAGGGCGATCAGAACCGCACACTGTACACCAGAAGAGGTCTCAAAAACATCCTGTACAAGCTCAACATGACCTCCCAACTTCTGTTCACTCAGCACCTTTCACATCCTCTGGACCCAAAATGTTTCACAGGTCAATGGCCTATTTTTGAAGAACAATCCGAAGTGAAATAGCTCAGGTGCACACAGCAAGATTCCACAAACAGCAATGAGTCCAATGGCCAGATATCTGTTCCAGTGGGATTATCTGAGATATACATATCACCCAGTTCAATCTTAATATGACAGAAATTAAATCACAAGGATGTTCTATCATCTGAGGGACTATGCTCCAATCTCCCGGGATAGATTTCTCTTGAATATTGAATGGATTTTAGTAGATAAAGTGTGGTGCTGGAAAAGGCACAGCAGATCAGGCAGCATCTAAGGAGCAGGAGACTCGATGTTTCAGGCAGAACCCTTCATCATGAATCCTGATAAATGGTCCTACCTGAAACTTTGACTTGTCTGCTCCTCAGCGGCTGCCTGATCTGCTATGCTTTTTCCATCGCCACACTCTATACATGAAGTGCTCACTATCTCCAAATCAATTTTAATTTGTTATAGCGCCAAAGACCTGGGTTCGAATCTAGCACTCTCTGAGTGGAGTGTGCACATTCTCCCCTTGTCTGCATGGGTTTCCTCCAGGTTCTCTGGTTTCCAAAGATGTACAGGTTAGGTGGATTGGCCATGCTAAATTGGCCATAGTATCCAAAGATGTGTAGGCTAGGTTGGTTAGCCATAGAGAATTCAGGATTATAGGGGGGTTCATTTGGGTGGGATGCTCCTCTTCGGAAGGTTAGTGTGAACTTGATGGGCTGAAAGGCCTGCTTTCAGATTGTTGGGAATTCTAAGAGGATGTTTAATGATGTATGAGTTTAAAACAGTAATAACAAACCCTGTGATTCCTCTGTCTAAGAACTAGTCAGTCACACGCTGAAAATATTTAAATTGCAAAGTGCCTAGAGGTAATTTTATGCAGAGATAACAGGGAATACATCCAATTTAAATCATACACCAGTCCCAAATTCTATACTCACGAAAGTTCATGCTTATCTGCCGGGTCTGTTGGCTATTTTACTTCGGCTTAGAATTTTATTCCATGTAGAAACAACTTAGTTCAGGTGTTTAATGAAAGGAACCAAGTTGGATTTATATTGCATTTGTATCGACCTTAGGACATCCCTAAGCGCTTTACAACCAATTAAATACTTCACGGCTCCTCCGCTGAAGGATTACCGCAGATTTATTAAGTGATAACAAACGCTTGGCTACCAGGAAGTATATGATTAATTGATATTAACAAATATCTTTTTCCTGTAACATTCTTGATCGGTGGTTCCCTTTGGCCCTAAATTTTGCAAAATTCACAGAATCACAGAATAGTTACCATACAGAAGGAGGCCATTAGTCCCATCGCTGTCATGCTTGCATTTGACCTGGCACCATTCCCTTATCTTCTCCAACAGTCCTGAACATTCCTCTTCCATTAATAATGCAATTCCCTCTCGAATGTCTCAATTAACCTTGCCTCTACCACACTTTCAAGCAGTGCATTCTAAATCCCAACTATTTACTACATTAAACAGCCTCTCCTCATGTCTCCATTACTTCAATTGCCAGAACACACCAATGCCAACAATTTCAAATTCTTCCTCCTATTCCTTCCAGACTAGGTCCTCCTCCTTTCTACACTACTCCAGTTTCAGGTCTAAAATCTAACCCTCCTTCCCAAGGTAAAAAATTGCCTCTGTCCCAGATGTAATCAGCAGCTCATTTTGTAAAAATACTCATCTATTTCTCTGGAGCTCATGCATTCAAATCCATCTTCAAAGACTCGTACCAAATCCAAGCTGACAATCCAGCGCATTACTTAAGGAGTGCTGCACAGTTGAAGGTACCATATTTCAGAGATGTTAACATAAAGACTGATAACCTTCTGAAGTAGAGAAATGGACACAGTGTGGAAGCAGGCAATTCAGCCCATCAAGTCCACACTGGACATCAAAAGAACATCTCACCAGACCTACCCTGTACCCCTACATTTCCCAAGGCTAATCCACCTAATCTGGACACTTTAGCATGGCCAATCCACCTAACCTGCACACCTTTGGGACTGTGGGAGGAAACCAGAGCACCCAGACAGTCACCCAAGGGTGGAATTGAACCAGGTCCCTGGCACTATGAGGCAGCAGTGCTAACCACTGAGCCACTGTGCCAACCAGGTGGAAAAAAATAATTCCTTGGCACTATCTTCAAGAACAAACGGAGCATTCTCCCTAGTGTCTGAGCCATTATTCATCCTCCAAACAACATCACTGAAAAAAATTACATGGCCATTATGTTTTGGGATCATGCTGTGTAGAGATTGGCTGTCATGTTTTGTAGGCTACAATAATGACTGCATTTCAAAGGTACTTTTTCAGCTAAGAAGTACTTGGGGACATCCTGAGATTATGAAAAGTGCTAAATAACTGCAAGACTTTCTGTTGTTTTTACTGTTTTCCAGATTGAAACTTCAATTTCCACTGCACTCACTCCACTCCAGCTTTCAATCAGGCCCCCACGTTTTCTTCAAACCCATTTGGTCACTGCCCCAGCCTCAGAGGTCAAGGTCTTACCATTCCATATGGAAACTCAACCTATTCCAGGTCCGTATCCCCAATCTTGCTTTGATCGGAGTGTGTCACACTAATCACAAGACAGCATGAATCTGGATGCAATTTGAGATCAAACGACAAGATCTGGGTTGCAAGGCCAACCATCTGGATCCAGTGGACCCATCTTTGGCCAGGGCCCAAACAATACTATCCACATTTTCATTTCACAAATCACAAGCAAAACAGATGGAAGTAACTCCACAGAGGCTGGAATTCCATCACCAAGCTCCCTACTTTGTTGGCACACAGACAGTCCTTGACTTCAGTACTGCCTGACTTGCCGTGCTTTTCCAGCATCACACTTTTCAACTCAAATTCTATGATCCACCTGGTTGACTATACAAACCCTGCTGAGTTCCTGAACTACCAAATGATGCAACGCAATTTAGGTCCCAATGTCCACTTTATTTGCCCAGTCCCTGCGAACTGCAGCATCCTCTGGCTGGATAGGCTGTCTGTCCAACGTCCCCACACCCCAAACACTCTAGACCCTCATGACAAGCTGTGAACCTCCCTCCAGCCTCCAGTTTTAGCTTCTGTTTATAGAAATACCTTTTCACATTGTTTACCAGCTGGTGTCCCTTAGTCATGTGAACTCTGCCTCTGTGGTAAGTGCTTTCACTCCAGTTTGTGACAAATACAAAATACATTTCTTGAAACAGATGTAATCTTGCTGAGAGGCCTGTCTTGAAATGAAAATTACTAAATCCACACATTAACAGAACGACGCCATGAAAACCAAGAAAAAGAAATGATTTTGCTTTTATTTTAGTGTGGATGCGATGTTCTAAAGTTCCCTTTGTTTAAGTGGATCTTGATGAGGTTTTGAGTGAAGAAACGGGGCCAGCAATTTGGTACATTGAAAAAATAAATAGATTTAATAAGAATAGTGCTGTTGCTGAGTGAACAGGGCTTGTGTATCATGAACAAACATAAATACAGAAAATCCTAGAATTCAGTCAGTCAGCAATGTAACCAGAGACAAACTGCTGAAAACTGAGTTTAGGGAACTCATGGTCTTGTTCTGAATTAAAGCAACAGTGAGTTTAGTTTGCAGCTTGTTTAGGTGTCTGAGTGAAGGAAAAAACATCGAGTGGATGTGAAGTGAGTGAATGCCAGAAGGAAACTGGTTGCAGCTGTGCCATTCTGAGCAAGCAGCCTTGGAATGGAGATAGTGATAACTCTTCTGGAGATGTTTTTGGTCCTTTTAAGGACATTTCTAGGATCCTAACAAAATACATTTAATGAAATCATCTGAAAGGGCTTCATGGAGGACAAATCCAAAAAGTCCAAAGAGATGACTGATAGCATATATGAAGAAAAACGTTTTGCTGCAGGTTTTAAAGGGACGTAGGGAGACTAAGACTTATCTGATAATTGATGGCGTTATGTAGAGGACAAGGATGCGTTTTGAGACAGCTCTGCACAACAGACGTGACTTAGAGGATCATGGAAAATGCCAGACCAGATCCTCCCTGGAGTCCGAAGGCACAGGAAACATTTATCGACAGGAAGTTTACATGGAAATGCAGGGCATACATATTGCCAGTGCCATTTCTGTGAGCACAGCATGGTGGCTCAGTGGTTAACACTGCTGCCTCACAGCCCCAGATACTTGGGTTTGATTCCAGCCTGTGTGGAGTTTACATAGTCTTCCCCTGCTGCGTGGGTTTCCTCCGGGTGCTTCCATTTCCTCCCACAATCTAAAGATGTGCAGGTTCAGTGGATTGGCCATGGGAAATTGACAGTAATGTCCAGGGGATGTGTTGGCTTAGCCATGAGAAATGCAATGTTATAGGGTAGGGGGGGGGGTGGGATGCTCTTTGGACAGTCAGTGTGGGCTGAATGGCCTGCTTCCACACTATAGGGATTCAATGATATGTTTTGTAATTTTTATTGTGATCTTTTTAAGATCATAGACAAAGAGCTAGAGGGGGATGCAGAGAACTAGAAGCTGCTTAAGACATGTCTTTTCAATCAAGCTTTTGGTCACCTGTCTGAACACCTTCCTATTGTGATTCAGTCTAAAATGTTGTCTGTTAACACTTCTGTGAAGTACCTCATGGTGTTTTACTTTGATGAAAGGTGCTATATAAATGTGAGTTGTTGCAATATGATCAGGAATGCACAAACAAAAGGACTATGAAAATAGATCCAACGGTAATTTCCAAAAGAGAATTAGGTTTTTGATGTGAGTTTACCACCAATGGGATGTTAATATATGATGTGGCAATGCTTATGGTATCCCTCATATCAAAAGAAACTGGATGTGAAGAAACCAACTTACATTTAGTCCAGCTAACTATGATGCACAAATATCACATTACATTCTATACACATAGTGCCTGAAATAACATTAGATTATGAAAGAGCAGCCTGATTGTGCTATTCTTCAAATGACCTGAAGTAAGATGAAGCATGAGGTTATACACTCTCAGTTCACATGCCATGAGGCAGTGACGATACCATGAACATATCTTCTAAAAGTATGCTGACATATTGACTGCGGAAGGTAAGACAACATTAAATATATTTCCTTAAAAATTGCAACATTATCGGGAATAAGTAGGGCTGTAAGAATTATTAGGATACTATGATAAGGACCAGTAAGGGTGCATTTGCTTGTCTGGAGTCCATGTTCCTGTTTTATACAGTCATTGAGGTGTACAGATCCTGAAATGTTCAACTGTTCCACTAAAAGTTACTTTCAAACAACATAACGGTGTGATCTCTTTCTCATATCAAACAATTGATTGTAATCGGGTGTCATACTAGCAGAGTACTCACTTGTCATATGGGCATACTCAAAGGTTGGAATCCTGATTGAGGTCAACTTCAAACCTGCTTATGCGTCTGGAGGCTCGAGGTAGCAGATGTGGACAGCTGCAGAAGCCAGGATGGGGAAAAAAGAAAATCAGAAACAAAGTCAATTAGGTTTCATTTCTCCCTTTTATCCTCCGGCCTTCTGCTGCTGGATGCACTGCACAGAGGCTGTGAAGCCCATCTGACAGCAACTCTCTTTGGCCTGAGGTACTAACTGCAGTTTAATGGTGTCATCCGTCAGGCATGTGCAGCAGTCATCCTACTTTCCTGCTTGGATTTGTGTTAACAAAGGGAAACCTTCTCATTACAAACTACACAATAGCTGGTCTGCAAATGGGAGAGGCATTATAGGGGTATCATCAGTTAATGAACATTTCAGGTGCCCATTAATATATCAATCCTTTGATTTTACATAAGTTAACATTTCTGTAAGAGAACAGACTAATAAATATTACATGCTTATGTTCAATGCCTATCAACCAATAAACACCAAAGTAATCTATAGTCTTGTATGAATAATTGATTACTCATTCTACAAGAGCTTTGCAACATACATAGGAAATTTCTGGAATGTTGAAGGGTGTTGTTACTTATTTACAAACAAGTCCAGTCTATTCTCTTTCACTACATTTGTTTTAAACTAATTCAAGGAGATTTTACCCACATTATTGGTAAAGGTCCCTTCTCAAGTCTGGGTTGCCTTAAACACAACTGATGCCAAGTGTTCAGACCTGACAGATCAAAAACAGAAGTTGCTAGAAAAGCTCAGCAGGTCCGGCAGCATCTGTGGAGAGAAATCAGTTAACGTTTTGGGTTCAAGTGACCCTTCCCCGGAAAGATCCGTTCTCAGGAAGAGTCACTCGACCTGAAACGTTAACTCTGATTTCTCTCCGTAGCTGCTGCCGGACCTGCTGAGCTTTTCCAGCATGTTCTGTTTTTGGTTCTGATTTACAGCATCCGCAATTCTTTTGATTTTGATTTAGACCTGAGGCATTGTCTGAAGTTGGCACCAGAAAGCTAAATCGTCAAGAAATTACTTACCTGAATGTGGAACCAGGAGGACCATTGGAGTACAGGAGACCAGAAATACACTTCTGTCCCTTGCAATTGCCCTCTTATTTGACTCCACACTCTTGGACCTTCCTAATATTTTCTTCTATCCATCTAGGCCCTACTTGATGATCAATGTTGGAGGAACAACAGACACAGCCACATAGTCTGGAGCCCCACATGACATAACCAGCTTGCTGGCAATGTGCCCAGGCGTCCCAAACCTGCGGGAGGTTTGGGCTATTTCTTGCAGAAGCTCACAACGTGCTGTCTGTCAAAGGCTGAAATAAGTTTCCAATCCCCCAGGTATCACTGGGGGCCCTGAATGTTCACTTCTCCAAATAAAGTCTTCCTTTCCTTAAAAGATCATCCACTGATGGCTCCAGAATTATTTTTTGCACAGTCAGTACTGGCTATTAACCTCTGAATTAACTGCAAAGATTTTGAATCCCCTCTATCTGCCCTTTTACTTGTTAATGACCCCAGAAACCTGCTACCAATTTTATGACCCCAAATTAGGCGCAACACTAAAAAGACTTTCTTAATTAAATGTTAAAGCCTGATTATGACTACTATTAAACACATTTCACCAGCAAATGTTTAAATTATACTGGAGATATTGATTGATGCTGACTTAATTCTTAATTTCCATCACCACCTTCAACTACTGAAGGACATGGAAGAAAAAGTCTTAGCACAGATACTAAAATGATTTTAAGGTACTATGTGTTAGTTTTTGAAACAGTGCAGATAGGCTTGAGTATTATTGGTGATATCAGGTCATTATAAATGCTCTGTAATTTTCAGTCTATAGCTGAAAAGTCACTTCCATGACACAACCAAACAGAAATTCTCCCTGGCACTGTTCACATCCAAATGTTTAAGACACTCTTACTGCATTCTTGACTGTGTTGTGTTAACACAGCATTAACCAGTTTAATAAAATCTGTTTGTTTTAAATGGCTGTGCGAGATATCATTTATGAACATCACTGCTGATTTCCACATTAATGGCACTGATCAAAATTTGACTTTAGTTTTGGCTGGTTGACTAACGTTATTAGGGAATAGATTCATGGTAATGGTTCCTGACGCTGCACAATTCCGAACTGAATTGTGCTGTTTGTTACAGATACCAGAAATCCTCTGCGAGTGAAGCTGTTTTTAGGGAGTTTCTTTTTGTAACGGAATATTGGCACAAACCTAGACATGTTTGCCTGTTTTCGGTGAATACAGCGCAACATGAAGGTCAATTCAGAATGAGGAGGTGTTTGCTGTGTAGGTGTACCAAGCAAAGGTTTGGTTTGGAGGTCACTACAAGTTACGAGAGAAATACACTGCCAACATCAGTACATCATACATTAGACCCCTCCCTCACATACCTCCTTATGATCTGAACTAGATATTCACAATTCTTTAATGTCTCCACAGGTAGATCACACAGGACAGACAAGATCAGATATGAATCCTTAATTTCTTTTATGTTACAGCAGATTGCATCAAGCAATAGTTACATTCATATTCATTGAGTCCAATCAACATAACTTTTCAATGACAGTACCAAATAATTGCTGTACTTAAAAACCATTTTTCGGTACTTCCCCCGTGTTGTAAACTTGCCCATTGCCTCTGGGGGAGGGGATTTAACTGAATAGGAATTGGATTTGGGTTGAACAGGAGGTTTAAGTGACAAGGATCTGAAACGCAAAGAGAATCAGTTGGAGAAACTCAGCAGGTCCGGCTGCATCTGTGGAGAGAAAGCAGAGTCAATGTTTCAGATCCAGTGACCGTCTTCAGATCCGGTAACAGGTCAGAAATGCTGGCTTCTGTGCTGAGAGGGTAGTGGGGGTTGGTAAGAAGTAAGCGATAGGTGAAGACAGACAGAGAAAGACAGTTGGCAGACAAAGGAATTGGTAATGGTCATTGAAAGTAGGGAGAAAGTAGGGCCCATAAGCAGGTGAAAATGTGCTGAAAGCAACACATGTGATGACAGAGCTTGGGGCCTGGTGTGTGCCAGAGTGTGTAAAGGTCATGAAGAAGGCATTCAGATCTAAATATTATTGAACTCGATATTGAGTCCTGAAGATGGCAGGGTCCACATGTGGAAAATGAGATACTGTTCACCCAGCTTGTGTTGAGCTTCACTGGAGCACTGCATTTGGCCCAAGACAGAAATATTGGCCAGGGAATACGCTGGTGTGTTGGTGTGCAGTCAACTGAAAGCTCAGAGTCATGAAGGTCAACAAGAACGAACTGAAGCAGGAAAATTGACGTTTCATCAATTTTCCTGCTCCTCGGATACTGCCTGATCTGCTGTGCTTTTCCAGCACCACTCTGATCTAAACTCTGCATCTGCAGTCCTCACTTTTGCCAAGAAGGATCTGAATCCTAGTCCCAACTCACTTTCAATCCTTCCACTTCTTGTTTTATTGGAGGAAAGAAGGTGAGTTTGGCACTTTAAATATTACAACGAGAAAGTGTCTCATTTATATGACATTTTGAACTTCTTTACACATGGTCAGGTTTTCTTACACTTAAAGAAACTTAGCAGTTACAGACAAGGATTGTTGGGCTAGAGGTGTCACCTCTCAAAGGACACCTTTTCTCTTCTCTAATGACCTTTCCAATCTATCTCTAATATCTCTCCCAAGCATTCAACCTGAGCGTCAAAGCCTTTAGCATCATACAACCCTGAGATCTTTAATCCAACAATACTGACCTCCAAATCCCCTTGAGCACCCGCACCCTGAGATATACATTGCTCCAGGCCTCAGAGTAGTCATCCAAGCTCCCCAACCATTCAGTGTGAACATTCCCATGCCCCATGCCTCTGATTACACGTGCCCCTTAGTTCTGACAACATCTCCCAGAACAAGTGAGCCTCTCTTCATGCCTCCTATTTTTCAATCCTGCCCTTGCTCCCTCCCCAATTCCCAAGACCTTCAAGTGATCCCATGGATCAGATTGCCTACAAATTTCCTTTTCCTCTACCTCTCCGGGGGTCAGCCCCCAAGTTTGGGCAACGTTTCTGTAGGATGAGAAAACCATCTCACAAGCCAACAATGCTCACTCCACTCCACACCCTACAAGGCTGTAAGACCCTCGTGGTTTGTTGCACATTATAAGCCCTCACCCCCACTCCAAAAAATTAAACCCACTGGAACACTACCTTTCATCTTCTTTTGTCTACAACCAACTGCATCAGAGACCTTCCAAAGCACTGTGTGTGAACTGTTGGAGGCTGTCAAGACAACTTAACAAATGCTTATTATTTACACTCCAAACGGTGACAGTATCAAGGATTGCACAATTAGCATTTTAACTACGAGTATCTCAATGCTTTTTTAGTACCTCCTCTACACTTTAGAACACAACATTTACTGATAATTCTTTTTCCTCTACAGTCAAAAAAAAATCCTTTCACATCATATGAATAATTCCTCAGACTATCTGCTGCATCATTCGATGATAAAAAAGTTGCATTTAATAATCACAACTGCACACTGTTAACTATTTAATCTAAATCCTGGTGTCTACTTTTTGAATCCAGTTGAAATATTTATTAGTTGGTCTGAAAATTAAATGGACATTGCAATTAAAGTTTCTCAGTACTACTCATTTAACCTGATAGATTTGACCAGTCAACTCACCTCACCACAAACATAAAGCCCTCCTCAGCCATAGACTGGTCTGCTGCTGCTGGGGAAGTATTTTCTCAGTCACTCACTGTTTCATTCAAACTCAACCATAACTCATTTCATAAAATATTTGCTTTGCACCTGTGGTGCCTATTTCATTGCTTAGCCTTCTAGAAAAAATAAGCAATCTTTTAGAACATTGGATATATGTGGATAACTACAAATTTGGCACAATGGGATTATAATGGGGAAATGTCAACCATTGTGGAATTATAGAAGTGTTATGGTGCAGAAAGAGGCCATTCAGTCCATCGTGTTCTGGACCCCAAATGAGCATTATGGTTTCCAGCCTTTCCCCTATACCCTTGCACATTCTTTCTATTCAAATAATAGATCTTTGGAATACCTAAATGGAACTTACCTCCAGCAGACTCCTAGGCAGGACATTCTAGACCTGAAACATTCATTGTGTGCAAAAGCTTTTTCTCACATCATAGTTGCTACTTTAGCAAATTACTGTGTCCTATTGCTCTTGACCCTTTTACAAGCAGAAACTGTTTCCATAGAATCCCTACAGTGTGGAAACATACCCTTCAACAAATCCACACTGACCCTCCGAAGAGTAACCCACCCAGGCCCATTCCCCTACCATATTATCCTACATTTACCACTGTCTAATTCACCTAACCTACACAATACTGGACACTATAGGCAATTTAGCACAGCCAATCCACCTAACCTGCACACCCTTGGACAGCGGGAGGAAACTGGAGCACCCAGAGGAAACCCACGCAAACATAAGGAGAACGTGCAAACTCCAAACAGAGAGTTGCGTGAAGGCAGAATCGAAGCTGGGACCCTGGCACTGTGAGGAGTGGTGCTAACCACTGAGACAACTTGCTGCCCTACCTGTCACCCTGTCTCCTTTATTCTGGCCTCTCAAGGTTTTGAAAACCTCCGTCAGTTCTCATATATTGCCTCAGCGTGGAAGCAGGCCATTCAGCCCATCAAATCCAAATCTCCAAAGAGCATCCCAACCAGACCTACCCTATCACTGTAACCCCAAACTTCCCATGGCTAATCCACCCAGTCTACACATCTCTGAACACAATGGACAATTTACCATGGCCAATCCATCTAACCTGCACATCTTTAGGCTGTGGTAGGAAACTGGGGCACCTGGAGGAAACCCATGCACATAAGGGGGGAATGTGGAAGCACCACACAGACAGTCACCTGAGGGTGGAATCAAACCTGCTTCCCTGATGCTGTGAGGCAGCAGTGCTAACCACTGAGCCACTGTACCACTCTTAACCATCTTCCATCCCAGGACAAAAGTCTCAACCTCTTCAATCTATCCTCCTAGCTGAAGTTTCTCATTCCTAAAATCATTCTTGCAAATCTCTTTTGCATTCACTCTGATTCTTTCACATCCTTCCTATGGTAGAACTGCACACAATATTCCAGCTGAAGTCTAACAAGACTCTTGTATAGGTTCAGCATAACCTCCTTAATATACTCTATGTCTCTATTAACTAAGCTCAGGACACTGCTATGGGTTCTTTGATTCTTAATGTTAAATGGAAAACCAAGTTGATTTGTGATCCTGGGCCATGAAACATTTCATACGGTTACACTGTGACCATCCTTCCTCTCCTCCTTTCAGGCACATCTACCTCTTTAATAAAGCTTTTAGTTCAAATATCTCTTTATGTCACACATTGTCAGACTGGTATCTGATATCACTGTGGTCTTGAGCCTTGGGATATTTTACTGTGTTAAATGCTCTGTGTGAATGCAAGCTGTTGTTTGGAGTGTGTCCGGAGAGTTCATTGAGATGCTGCTGGAATACCAATCCAACCTTGAACCAGACCAACTCCCAGCTCTCAGGCATAAAGAGAAACAGCCTGATTGTCAGCTTGTGACTTGACAAAATAATGCTGGCTTAGAAAAACAAAAGAACTGAGCTGAATAGTGAGTGGCAGGCCTGCATTTCCAATCTTCTTGCAAACATGAACAGCAATTAGAAGAAATCCTGACAAAACAATTGGCAATCTGGTCACCCCCAGCTCCGGTAATCAAGACTTGCATGGGACCTCCCCTTTCACATCCAATCCTTAAGCCTCTCTTTAATATGATTGACACTCACAACATTGAAATGTGTCAGGGAACAGGTCTCCATGTTAAACATATCACTGACTATTCTCTCAACGCCCTCTGTGTGCTATGCGCTATGTCAGATGACAGCTCAATACTCAGGCCGTAATCACCTATGGATTGGTTCACTCTGTGAAAGGGCTGCCAAAATATTTGAAAGCGTAGCTGTTGTTTGGCAGCACGCTGCCCTTTAATGAGCTGCTGTGAGAAACAGTTAACTGCTTCCAGTCGTCTGAATAGATCACATCAGTCAGTTAGCCCTTACATCGGTGCAATAGTAAATCAAGAGTGAGAGCTCAGTCCTGTTTACAACATAATAAGTTCAGAACAGGTGGTTAAAAAAATGTTTTATGTGCTCATTGAGATTCTGGGGACAATTTAAACCTAATTCTTCCGTTGCGTCACTCATGGGGTCAGTTACAATGCTGGCTTGTCATCCCACTTGACTTTATTCACCAACAGAGAGTAACACTGGGCAGAAACGAGTTGCAGTGTCTTACCTGCTAGTTGACAAACCAATGAGGGATGCATGCTGCCCCTTTCCAGGGAGCTGTAAATCAATCAGGAGGTGTTGAAGCCATTGGTGTACCCTGTCCTGGAAACAATACCCTGGAGCTAACACTCTTCAGTGCCAAAGGGAAGGCTGGTGTCTGCTTTCGGGAAGAGCAGCCCCAGATTTCCATGGCATTTCACGTCCACAGTGTCCATGGAAGTCTCAGGTATTAGAATCAAACAATGACATTCAGTTATTGATATTCCATTTTCAGTACAATTGTAATAATTACATATGTATTAATTTTATATTTGGTGATTTATTTTAATTTGCAAGGTTTCTCTGCTAAGAATACCCAATGCTGCACATCTGTGGTACAGTTTCAACGCATACTTGAACTTGTTTTTTTCTGGGTGAGGGAAGTCTGAAGGAATCTAGCTCAAGCTTTAGGATTGGTTCTCTGGGAACCCCTAATTCACTTCAAGTCATTTTGCATTAAGTCACAACTTTCAGAAATGCAGCCACAACTTTAAGTGAGGACTTACTGTACAGGACATTTCGACTGGAATGTTTAGAATGAAGAAAAGCTTTGGCTAGAAGTAATCTGTTTCTATTTGTTGTTTTATTGGGAGTTATCAAAGATTCAAGATTCAATGTAAAAGTTAGAAGAGAGAGCAGGGCGAACATACTATTCCAAGGCCAATGACTGAGGTGGAAATTGTGTCTATGTTGAAGAACAGACTGGAAGCAGTTGGATTAAAAGGGCACAAAAGGTTAGTGGAGCAAAGTCATGTTGTGGTAACTGGATTGTGTGCAGCAATGGCAGTGCAGGTATAGAGGAGGCAGGTGGGACTAGTTCACTTTGGGATTATGTTCGCATGGACTGGTTGGATGGGAGGGTCTGTTTCTGTGCTGTATGATTCTATGAGTGTGGAGGACCCAAGAAAAAGGGAAGAGATGTGGGGTGGGAGAGCGCAGTGGGTTTCTCCAGTTGGTGGAGGGGTAGGCAGGGGTCACAGGGCAAGAGGACAGAAGTGAGGGCGCAGGGTTGGCTCCTATGCCTGATGAGCAATTCCCCGGTCAGGCACTGATTTCCTTCGATTGAGGGACCTCGGTACCAACTTGCTGAGTGGTCTGCAGAGTGGCACCTGTCAGGAATGCTATGTGGCACCAGGCCTACCTGGGTAAGCCTCAGCAGGAGTAGGCTGACGATTTTAAGTGGTCTCTCCTTGGCTACTTAAGAGCTTCAATTGGCAGCAGGACAGCAAGGTTGACCATGGGGCTTCCCACTCTGGGCTTAATCTCAGTCACGGTAATGGAGTTTGGTAATGCCACCATTCCACTGAATGAAATGCCCCTCCCTCCACTAAGCTCTCCACAGCCAGGAGCAGAAGCTTCTGTCAATTGGGTAGTATATTAAGCAGGCATTTCACCCAATCCCTGAGATTTCCAACTACAACAAGTCAGATAGAATTGCCTGTAGGTCACCCGTAAAATCTGGAAACCTGACTGAAGTTCAGCCCTGAAAAATTGGCTTAATTCCTGGTGCCAAAGTTCCTTCCAAGCTAAGGGCGGATTGGGCCAGAAGTCAGCGAGAATGTGGAAAGTTTTACTTAGTCAAAATCCTGCCATTAAAATCAGCGAGGCTGCCACATCCCTAGCATGTGGGTATGCCAACTTTTACTGAGTTCATGTGCATCCTCCTGGTCCCTCCCTCTCCCCACATCCCCCACCTCCCGCCCACCCCACCGTTGTATCAGGTAATTGTGTTGAAATGGATTAATGTTTATTATTGATTGGCTCCATCCATTCTACCAGTGCGACACAAAGTCAGTGGGTACAGACAAGGAACTTTACTCTAACTTTCGGAGGGAGCAGATATATCTGCACTAGCTCCCTAAAGTCCCAGTAGTAATGTCTGAACAAATATAGTTGTACTTATTGCTGTCCTGTAATAAACCTTCTTGATATGGAAGAACAGTTTATCTCATGTAGATATCTATGATATTGTATCCATCGCCATGATTCACCAGTTGGGGTCCCACACAAAGCAAAGACAAAGGGAGATGGGGGCAGCAAAATACATGAAACAATCCATACCCAGTCAGAAGACATACAGCTGAAAATGTGTTGCTGGAAAAGCGCAGCAGGTCAGGCAGCATCCAAGGAGCAGGAGAATCGATGTTTCGGGCATGAGCCCTTCTTCAGGAATGATTCCTGAAGAAGGGCTCATGCCCGAAACGTCGATTCTCCTGCTCCTTGGATGCTGCCTGACCTGCTGCGCTTTTCCAGCAACACATTTTCAGCTCGGATCTCCAGCATCTGTAGTCCTCACTCTCTCCTAGAAGACACACAGCGCCAGGTTATAGTCCAACAAGCTTGTGATTTCAAATAAACATGTCTGACTCTGTCCAGCCCGGTCCAACACTGGCACCTCCACATTAGTCCTCACCCAGTACCACATGCTGGCAAACAGAGCAAGATATTAGGAGTAGTCAGGCAGGAAAATACCACACGCTCCGCTGTAAAACTGGAAGCCTAAGGTTCTATAAATCAGAAATAGTTTTTTAAAATTCAAACCAGGAAGGTATTCTGCATGGTTTCTGATGTTCTGTTAACACTACTTGCCCTTTTGACAGCTTCTGAAGGTACAGCATCTCAGTGGCCTCTAAGCTCTGTGACTTCATCTTGATTGGCATCTTATCCATCACCTTAAAGATTCACTCCTTTCTCCATTACCATACTGTGTGTGCCATTTGTGGCAACTCACCAAGGCTCCTTCCACAGGAACTTCCAAACCACTGATCCCAATTACCAACAAGGATCAGCAGATCAAATGGATGCAAACTCCAACATGCCCATGCCAAGCACCCTCCCGCCCTTCTCCAAGTCAGATGCTGACCTGACTCAGAAATACATTGTTGTTTCTTCATCATGAGTGGATGACGATTCTGGACTTTCTATGAAATAGCACGGTCTGTGTGTCCACACCACATGGACTGCAGTGAGCCAAGAAGATAATTCACCATGTTTTCAGGGGCAATCAGAGTTGAATAACAAATGCCAAAAATGCCCACATCTTTTTGTATGTATAAAATATAAAATTCTGGTCAGTGCAATTTATCTCAGCCTACCTGGGCTAATAGAAATTGACAATGTAAGTACTTTAGTGCCACATTTAACAAAATCTTTATAATAATTCCATTATTGATTATGTTGTTTAATGTTTTAAAATATGTTAGAAGAAAACAATGAGATAAATGCTTTATGGGCTTCGAGTAAAGGGACCTCATTTTTGCTGTTGAATTTAGATTGCATTGTTACATCAAAATTAGAGTGAACTTTCAGTGTTAACAGCCTTATGGAGTAGAGTACACCATCAGCTCAGAGTTGTTTTGCACGATTGCAAGAGAGTGGAATTAATCTTCTGAGCAAAACAGAAACGGTTCTTTTTTAGATTCGATTCCCTACAGTGTGGAAACAGGCCCTTTGGCCCAACCAGTCCACACTGACCCTCCGAAGAGTAACCCAACCAAACCCACTTCCCTCTGACTAATTCACCTAACACTATGGGCAATTTAATATTGCCAATTCACCTGACCTGCACATTTTTGGTCAGTGGGAGGAACCCCGAGCACACCCACGCAGACGCGGGGAGAATGTGCAAACTCCACACAGACAGCTGCCCGAGGCTGGAACCAAACCTGGGACCCTAGTGCTGTGAGGCAGCAGTGCTGACCACTGAATCACATAGTTCTCCTTTTGGAAGTGAATTTTGGATTTTCATATACATGCGCATACTGCTCCATTGATTTGTTGTAGACAATAATGAACGCACCAGTCAGACTTTTGATTGCTATACCAATCCAGAGCTGTCTGTGGGCACTTCAGCAGTTAGGCATGATGCAGGCCACTGACTACTGCTGTCACGCTTGCCCTGAATTCTGATTACGTTTCCCTGCCATGCACCATTTAACTGACAGGAGCAGATTCCACAGATTGATGACAGTAGGGATCCTGTGTGTGTTAGCTGGAGCCACAGTCTCAGCCTTGTAAAGAGATTCATCACCTCTGGGTCAAAATCCCGGAATTTCCTTCCCTATACAGCACCGTGGGTGCACCCCACATTAGGCAGCCTGCAGTTCCACCCACCACCTTCGCAAGGTCTCCTAGGGACAGGCCGAGCTTGCTGGCAATGAGTGAATAAGGCAGAAAATAAAATCCATTTAGGGAAGACACATTTCATTGTCATTCCTGAACAAAGGCCTGAAATTATCATGAGATTTCTATTCTTGATACACTGTGAGTTACCGGTGCTGTCAGATGTCAGGAAGTTCCTCTTGCATCAGGAATTCCCAAAATAATGGCTTCTTCCATATGAAAGGACTCCATGCATAAAACATAACCTATTACACACCGTGGGCATGGGGGATTTTATTTAAGAAGTAAAAACATCCAAGAATTGAATCTTTGATGAACTATTCAAAATTATTACTTTCCTTAGAGGCTTGCCACCTCACAGCATGGCTTTAAAAGATTTTTTTTTGTTAAACATCTCATTTGCATTTAAAAAGAAATCTATTCTATTCTTATCACGGTCAGAGACTGTCATGTTGATCTAAATGCTGCCCCTCCCCCAGTGACTCATCTTTTGCTTTATTATCTACCGAATTCCAGCAAGATGGATCAGTCTTTGTTCCCTGGTTATCGTGTAGAGTGTTCAGAGCCACAAGTGAACCCCTTCAGTTCATACAGCGTGACAGCTTCCATCCAAGTTATTGAACCATGGAGAGTTCACAACCAGACCTCTCCAGTCCCCATTCTCAACTGGGGCTCTGGAGTGATGGCAGTTACGTCAAGGATTCCTCCCCAGCTAAAGGTCAGCCAAAAATCAGCTGAGTTAGCAAAATCGCATGTTGCATTGCAGAGACCTCAAAGAAAGGCAGGGCTAAGTGTTAAATATTCCTGAGTACAAGGTGTTTAGATAGATAGGAAAGGTGGTGGAACAGTGCTAGAGGAAGAGGATCAGTGGTGTTCCACAGGGATCGGTTCTGGGTCCTCTTTTGTTTGTCATTGATATAAATGATTTAAATGGGAATATAGAAGGCATGGATAGTAAGTTTGCTGATGACACCAAAATTGGTGGTATAGTGGACACAGAAGGAGGTTTTCCAAGATTGGATCTTGATCCAATAGGATAATGGGCTGAAAAATGGCAGATGGAGTTCAATCTGGATAAATGCGAGGTATTGCATTTTAGTAAAACAAACAGTGGGCTTATCCAATTAATGCTAGCATCTTGAGTAGCATTGTAGAACAGAGAGACCCAGGGGCTCCAGGTACATAACTCTTTGACATTTGGATCACATGCAGACAGGCTGGTTAAAAAGGCCTTCAACACAGTTGCCTTCATTGCTCAGTCCTTTGAGTATAGGAGTTGGGAAGTCATGTTGAGGTTGTACAGGATATTGGTGAGGCCTCTTCCGGAATACTGTCCAGCTGTGGTCGCCCAGTAAGAGGAAAGATATTATAAAACTGGAAAGGGTTCAGAAGAGAGTCATCAGGACGTTGCTGGGTATGGAAGGTTTGAGTTATAAAGAATGGCTGGTACTTTTTTCCACTGGACCAGGGATATGGATAGGCTTAATTGCAAGTGTTTTTTCCCTAGGATGGGGAGGTTCAAGACAAGGGGGCACATTTTTAAGGTGAGAGGTGAGCGATTTAAAGAAGACACTGGTATAAATATTTTTACACAGAGGATGGTTCATGTGTTGAAGGATCTTCCTGAAGAAATGGTGGATATGTGCACAATTACAATGTTTAAAAGACATTTGAATAAGTACATGAATAGGAAAGGTTTGGAGAGGTATGGGCCAGAAGCAGTCAGGTGGGACCAGTTTAGTTTGGAATTATGGTCGGCACGGACTGGTTGGACTGAAAGGTCTGGTTCCATGATGTATGACTCTATGACAGAATCAATTTGGCTGCAGCTAAGGAACAAAAGGAGAGCAATCACATTTGGTCAATGGAGCTATAGACTACCAACTAATGAAGGATGCAGAATAACAAATTGCTGGGAAATTACAGTGAGTTACAAACATTGCAGTGTAGTTATAATGGGGGACTTTAGCTACCCAAATCTAGACTGGGTCAATGATAGCATAAATGACAGAGAGGGGGAAACATTCCTGGATTATGCTCAGGAAGGTTTTCCATAGCAGCATGTGGCCAACATGAAAGGGTACACTGTTGGATCTGGTTCTTGGAAATATGGCTGGCTAAATATATCAATGTCAGAAGGAAATATTTAGGAGACAATGATCATTGCGTTGTCAGCTCTAGGATGATGACAGAAAAGGACAATGTGGAGAATAGATAGGCTTTTCCCACCCCGGATTCCGATTGGTAACAGCTAATGCAGGGCATTGGTGAAGCCACAACTGAAGTGCTGTGCACCGTTTTGGACTCTTCATTTAGGAATGTAAATGCAATGGAAGCAGTGCAGCAAAAGTTCACTCGACTGATACCTGGCATTGGGAAATTATCTAATGTGAAAAAGTTGGGCAGACTGGCCCTGTATCCATTGGAGTCCAGAAGAATAAGAAGTGATCTGATTGAAATGTATTAAACCCAAAGAGGATCTCTATGACTCTATGACTTGACAGGGTGGATGCTGAAAGGATTGTGAAACTTTGGATCTCTCTCTTCCTGAGAGAACGGTAGTCCCAAGGCTTATCGTATATAGTAAAGGCAGTGGTAGATGGATTATTGCTTCACAAGGGAATTAGAAGTTATCAGAGGCAGGGAGGAGTGTGCAATTGAGGCCACAATCAGATCAACCAAGACTTCATTGAATGAAGCCTTGGACAGGGACATAAGCCTGCTCCTAGTTTGTATGTTTGGTCTGTCTGTTGATAACGAGTAGCCATTTTAGATAGAATTAAATTTGGCTTAAATTCCTCCTCCCATTGAATGAATGAATAGCCTGACATCAACGAATTCCTAGATACCTATTACTGAGTGCCATCATCATTGATAAAATCAGACAGCAGGAAGTGCATCTGCTTATAGGAAGGAGTGGGACCCAGTATATGGGGAGAGGGAGGGCCTGAAAGATTACAGCATTTATACCAAAGGTACGATGTCTGGCTGAAACAATTTTGAGGCAAGAAAATTTCTTGAGCAAACATGATCAATATTAATTTTAAAGTGTCTCCTGACACCACAATAAAGCGCGAGCTTTCCATCTCTGTCATGTAATATCTGTGTTAATTAGGAACTGCACAACTATGATGGAGCCAATCATCTGACACACGGTAAAAATCAATAAGCAGTTTGAATCAGTATTCATCATGGGTTCAAACATGAAGGTCAAATCTAGAAACATAAGAGGAAGGATGGACATGAATTATCTTTAGAGGAAAGAAGTGTCAGCTCTGTCTAAGCTTTGTGCTAGATTCAGTATGTCCTGACATATTAATTAATGTTCTTTGTATTATATCAATTTGTTCCACTTAATGGTGAGCAATAGATCATGCTTTCCTGTTCCTATCTCGACCTGCTTGCTTTGTATAATTGGTAAATGTGGGACAACACACCAATTAGCACTGTGCTCTTTCTCTAGGCTAAAGCTACAGTGTGATGCACCAGCCGAAAGAAGTTTCTCTGAAAGTGATGTGAATGGACTTTATAGCACCACTACAGATGTGTTTGTGAACATGATCCAGGAAATGGTAAAAATCTTTTCTAATTTTGATGCGCATTGAGAAACATAGATTTAGGAAACAGGAAACAGAGGTAGGCCATTCAGCTGTGTGACTAGGAGAAAGTGAAGAATGTAGATGCTAGAGAGCAGAGCCAAAAAAGTGTGTCACTGGAAAAGCACAGCCAGTCAGGCAGCATCCGAGGAGCAGGAGAGTCGACGTTTCGAGTATAAGCTCTTCATCAGACCCACATTTGAACCTGCCTCTCCCATTCAATATAATCATAACTGATCATCAACTCAGTACCTTTGTCCTGCTTTCTCTCCATACCCTTTAATCCCTTCAGGCCTCAAACCTAACGTCTTCTTGAAAGCATTCAATGTTTTGGCCCCAACCATTTACTGTGGCAGAGGATTCCGCAAGGTCACCATTCTCTGGGTGAAGAAATTTTTCCACACCTCAATCTTAAATGGGTTACCCTGTATCCTTAACTTGTGGCCTATGGTTCTGGAGTCATCAGGAATGTTCTCCCTGCATTTAGCTTGTCCAGTCCTGTTAGAATTTTAAATGTCCTTGTGTGCATAATTATGAAACAAAGGCATAGAGTGTAAAGTGATTCAACCACATACAATGCAGGATACAATGAATGAGTCCCATTCAATTAATTAGAAGATACAATCATAAATGAAGGATAAATAAATTGGAGATCAATGTTAGTGGATGGCATGGTGGCAGTGGTTAGCACTGCTGCCTCACAGCACCAGAGACCCAGGTTCAATTCCTGCCTCTGGTGACTCTCTGTGTGGAGTTTACACATTCTCCCCATGTCTGCGTGGGTTTCCTCCCACAATCCAAAAATGTGCAGGTTAGGTGAATTGGCCATGCTAAATTGCCCGTAGTTGAGGGGAATGGGTCTGGGTGGGTCAGTATGGACTTGTTGGGCTGAAGGGCCTGTTTCCACACTGTAAGTAATCTAATCTAATTTAAGCTGGATTCTACACACTCAGAATGTGAAGACTGCACTAACCACTGACAGTTTAATAGCTTATTTTGCAATAAGATAGACTGCTGTCTTTCAGAAACATTGCAGGCATGAAAAATAGGTTCAGAAATTTTCCAAACTGTACTTACAATGGCTTTTTAAAAACTCTGACTGTCAATCAATCTGATTGCAAAATGAAAGCCTCGCGTTTCCCGTCACTTTTTGATTGTGCTTTGTCGGTAAACAAGTTGAAAGAATGCCCTTTATAAATATATTATGAAAGGATGCAGATTGGGTGTGGAGCTGATATTATTTCTCACTGTCAATTCCCAATCTCAGAGGCAAGGGTGGAACTGTCGCAGTAAGAAAAACCGTTACCCATCAATGCTTCCTGGTAGCTGGTTGTTAGGGACAACTTAAACAGGCTGGATTTATTAGCCCTGTCTCCATCTGGTACGTTCAAAACATGAAGAGTCAATGAGAAGATTAAAAGCTGCCTTGACATTTTTCAAACAATATTTTAGGATCTTATGGTTATAGTCTTAAGGCTCCTGCTGCAATAAAACATGATTGCATATGAGCCTATGCCACCCCACATTGGTGCCTTGATGCCTAACTAATTAACTCAACAATATTTCAAGGGAAAAACAGACACAATGATAAATGTTGGTTTCTGACATCTGGAAAAGAGTCAGAGTGGCCAGTCATGGTGATGATAACTAGATTTATAGCTGATTGATGTGCTGACAAATCATCATGTGCTTTCCGTGGAAATGTTTAGTCAGCCAAAATCTGTTCTTTGATTAAGAACCCTTGCACCTAATTGACTGGAGCATTCTTCTGATGGACACCAATGTTCAAAATTTGTCAATCACTTTCATTTTTGAGATATGACTTGTTGTACCCTTTTTATAAAAAGGATAGTCCATTTTTTAATGGAAATGTTTTAACCCCGGTAAACTGCACAATCTGTCGTAAAGGCAAGAAAAGCTGTAAAAACCCAGTAGGTCAGGCTGCATTCATGACAGGAACAGTGTTAATGGGCCATATTTTCACTTTCTAGGGATGTAGCAGGGGTCTGGAAATATCCCAGCTCAGTCACCTGCCTAAGCAGAAAGTGCCCACAAGTTGGGGACCTCCATTCTGAGGAACGGTCATTCAACCCGAAACATTAACTCTGATTTCTCTCTCCACAGATGCTGCCAGACCTGCTGAGCTTTTGTTTTCTGGCGATTTCTGTTTTTGTTGGAGCTCTTCATTGCTGGGGGGACAATTACAAATGGGTCAGCTGACTGTGGAAATATGGTGGCTGCTGTGCCATATTGCAGAGAGAAAAAGACAGTAAAAAATGAAATATTACCTGGAAATGAACATATTGGTTTTACTGGAGCATTGTTCTGAGGTACACAAAGCAAGTTCAACCAGTATGCACCATGTAGATAGGTGTTACTTGTTGTTTTTCATCTGGAAAAGGATCACCTCAGTGCTGTGTGACTAGACAGAGTAACAATAAAAACAGAAAGACTCTCCAGCCATGCTCCCCAAGGCCACTGTGAAGCTACATCCTCATAAACCATCCCCTTGACCCCTCATGTGCCATTATACCTTTTCACCCTCACACTCCCTTCCATGGCCCCTCATACCCCTACACCAGACTAAGACACTCCCATGTCTGTTCACTCATTATAGAAGTAATGAACCCAACTGCAACAGTTGATGTTTTTAAAAGTCATTCCAGTTTGTTTAAATAACTCATTTTCACTACAGCCCAATAGTGTTAAACATCCAAATGCTTTACAATTCTAATAGATGGAACTACAGAGCATTTGAAACCTCTAAACCTTGTGTAACCAGACACTGTGAAGTTGTGAGTAGCAGAGATCAGAGCTTTCAATCAAGCAGGGGTTCAGGTGTTTCAAGAGCCCAATGGATTTTTGGACCTATAGCACTGCATCATTATCTGTAATGTATGGAAGTTAGGGCAAGGGGTATTTGGTGGTTCTGACATGCAGGAGATGATGTAAATAGCTGAGGATGAAGAATCTGGAGGCTGTTGGGGTGGAAGGAGAGGTAAATTATTCAATGTCCCCTCCTTATATCAATAAACAAAGCACCTACTTCTCCCACTTATAATGAAGCTAAATGACATATGAATTGGAGCAAGTGTTTCAAGGTGGATATTATTTTAACATTATCCAACATTCTTTTTGGGATATCAGATAACCATTCACAATATCTCAGTTTGTAAGTTTTCAAGTTAGGTTCAGCCTGCATTAATATCTGTAAAGACTGTTAGTGGACTTGTGTTCTAACTTACTGCATATAAAATGGAATGAAACTTATCTCTCTCGGGGGAACGTACTTCCAAGGATGTATTGTTTGAAGTGAGGTCACCGTTATGATTTGGGAGATGTGGCAGCCAATTTGCACACAGGAAGCTCCCAAACACATTAATGAGATGAGAAAGTAAAGTACTGCGATGCAGGAAATCTTGAAATAAACACATTAAGTGCTGGAGAAACACAACAGACTTAGCACCATCTGAAAAGAGAGAATCAGAGTTAATGTTTCGAGTTCAATATGACTCTTCATCAGATTCAGTGAGATAATGACCTGTATCAGGATTTCCACTGAATCATAAATATTAGCCAGGATATTGCAGAAAACCCCTGCTGTTATGTGAAATTGTGCCATAAGTCATTTTATATCTAATCGAGAGGACAGAGAGGTTTAAAGTTTCATTGGAAAGATGGTTCCTCAACCAATACAGTACACACACTCTTTCACCATCCACGCGTGTGACTGCTTAGTTGCACAACTCCTTTAAGATTGCAAAAGCATCTTAAAGGGACAACCGCTGTGTCTCCTTGCATCCCAGCTTTTGGGCTGCTGTGCAGTCACACACAGTTTAGAGAAAACATTGTTCAGATTGGCATTGGGAGAAGTACCTGCCTAAGGGTTGTACACAAGGCAGAATATGGCTGGAGAAAGACTGTGTCCTCTCCACTGTCTTGTCTTCTGTACTGGCTCAGCCTAGGGTTGAATTCCTCTTTATTGCTCCTCTATTTGCCTCTGTTATAATATTATGTGAGTGAGTTACAGGCTTCCAATAGTTTCATTTCCATCTGCCACCTGAATAGCCTATGCCTGCATTAATGAGACGATCAGTATTTTGCAGCATAGAGGAAATGTACTCCAAAGTCAGTTGCATGGCTCTAGGCTTGAGTGATAATCTCTGAATACAGGTCAAACTCGGCAAATAACATCGAGTGGTGGCTGCTGGTGGGAGCAAATATCAGCATTGTTATCAGATGGGGACAAGGGACAAACACTGTAAAACACGAGGTCAGAACTTTGGCATGTCACAGCGATGGAATTCAAGGCTAATTTAACAGCGGCATTGCAGTTTGATTGGTAATTAAATGGTGGCAGAGATATTGGGTTACACATTTCGATGACAGTGACACATTAATAGCTCAGGAAAATGGATTGGATGAAAGTGAAATTGCGCCATAAATATTTGATTAACTCCTGCAACCTCCCTGAAAATAGCATATAATTTGGTTAAGACATTAATGAGAGGGATGATGGCTGTTTACCTTAGGGGATTGTGTCAGCATAAAAGCGAATGTCAGTGTTAATCTAGCCAGTGCTGTGATTTCAAAACAGTTCAAAAACATTCATCTCTCAGTTGATTATCATCAGATTAGCCTTGGAAATATGATGTGAATAATTTCCTGCAAATACTTAACGCATTCCTTTTGCCCACTCTGATGGAAGGATTAACGTAATTAAGACAAACTGAGTCCCATCACCACTGAAATAGTAAACAGAAGAATCTTGTAAAAATAATAGGAAGTTTCCACTCAAAACTGCCATTGCCTTACTGAAATGTGTAACTTCAAATGAGATGAGTTCAAGTGAATCAGATTTTCCAAATACCGTCGGGTTCTGAAGAAGACTCATATTGAACTCAAAACATTAACTGTTTCTGTCTCCACAGATGCTGTCAGACCTGTTGAGTAACTCTGTTTGTTTCAGATTTCAAACATCTGCAGTACCTTGTTTTTATATTTTCCCACTGCAAGCAATCAGGATTATAAATTTTAAGACACAACCCAGTGTGTACTATAGTTTCTTCCCCAGCCATTCAGGCAGAGGAACGACTGTTTTGCTTGCTTTTTGATACTTCTGGTCACAGCGTAGCTCCTATTGCGTATTATTTGCATTGTAAGCATTAATGCCTGGGACTGTTTGAATAAAGCACCCCTCATAACATGAGAGAACACATGACCTGGGAAGAGGTATCATGGCCTCAGCAGAGTTAATCACATATCCACAAAGTTGTATGTAGCTTCTTAATATGTACTAAACTAGTTACTGTCTTAATCTAATGAAATCTCAAACATTTGGAAGACCAGCTAGTGGGAAGGGTTTTCCTGCGAAGGAACCAAGGTATCAGTTAAATTGTGTTTGCTCTAACACAAGGAGTATCAGGAATAAAAGTGATGAACTTAGAGCATGGATCAGTACCTGGTGCTATGATGTTGTGGCCATAACAGAGACATGGGTTTCTCAGGGGCAGGAATAGTTGCTGGATGTTCCAGGGTTTAGAGTATTTAAAAAGAATGGGGGGGGGGGGCGGAGGGAAGGAGGAGGGGGTGTAGAACTACTAATCAGAGAGGGTATCACAGGTACAGAAACTTCCATTGTCGAGGAAGATCTGCCTACCGAGTCAGTATGGGTGGAAATTAGGAACAGCAAGGGAGCAGTCACCTCTTTAGGGGTTTACTACAGACCCCCCCAATAGCAGCAGGGATTTGGAAGAAAGCATAGGTCGGCAGATTTTGGAAAAGTATGGACATAGTAGGGTTGTTGTAATGGGTGACTTTAACTTTCCCAATATTGATTGGAACCTTCCTCGAGCAGAAGATTTGAATGGAGCTGTTTTTGTGAGGTGTGTTCAGGAGGGTTTCCTAACTCAGTACGTTGACAGGCCGACGAGGGGAGAGGCCATTCTAGACTTGGTGCTCGGAAACGAGCCGGGGCAGGTATCAGATCTTGTGGTGGGAGAGCATTTTGGTGATAGTGACTACAACTGTCTCACATTCTACATAGCTATGGAGAAGGAGAGGATTAGGCAAAATGGGAGGATATTTAATTGGGGAAGAGGAAACTATGATGCGATTAGACATGAGTTAGGATCCATGGATTGGGAGCAATTGTTCCATGGTAAAGGCACTACAGACATGTGGAGACTGTTTAAGGAACCCCATGGTAGGCTCATTCAGAAGGTCAGGGGGAATGAGATACAGGGGAACATAGTTGTCTGGATACAGAATTGGCTGGCCAACAGAAGACGGCAAGTGGTAGTAGAAGGAAAATATTCTGCCTGGAAGTCTGTGGTGAGTGGTGTTCCACAGGGCTCTGTCCTTGGGCCTCTGTTGTTTGTAATTTTTATTAATGATAAATAAATATGTCCCTCTGAGACAGGCAAGAAGTGGTAAGATAAAGGAACCTTGGATGACGAGAGCGGTGGAGCTTCTCGTCAAAAGGAAGAAGGTAGCTTACATAAGGTGGAGGAAGCTAGGGTCAAGCTCAGCTCTACAGGATTACAGGCAGGTGAGGAAGGAGCTCAAAAATAGTCTGAGGAGAGCCAGGAGGGGGCACGAGAAAGGCTTGGCAGAACGGATTAGGGAGAACACAAAGGCATTTTACACTTATGTGAGGAATAAGAGAATGGTCAAAGAAAGAGTAGGGCCGATCAGGGATAGCATAGGGAATTTGTGTGTGGAGTCGGAGGAGGTAGGGGAAGTCCTAAATGAGTTTTTTGCTACTGTCTTTACGAAAGAAACGAACTCTGTAGTGAATGAAACCTTTGAAGAGCAGGTGTGCATGCTGGAATGGATAGAGATAGAGGAAGCTGATGTGCTGAAAATTTTGTCAAACATTAAGATTGACAAGTCGCCAGGCCCAGACCAGATCTGTCCTCGGCTGCTTTGGGAAACGAGAATTGCAATTGCTTTGCCACTTGCGAAGATCTTTTCATCCTCACTCTACACTGGAGTCGTACCTGAGGACTGGAGAGAGGCAAATGTAATTCCTCTCTTCAAGAAAGGAAATAGGGAAATTCCTGGCAATTACAGACCAGTAAGTCTCACGTCCGTCATCTGCAAAGTGTTAGAAAGGATTCTGAGGGATAGGATTTATGACCATCTGGAAGAGCATGGCTTGATTAAATGCAGTCAACACTGCTTTGTGAGGGGCAGGTCATGCCTCACAAACCTTATCGAGTTCTTTGAGGATGTGACTCGAAAAGTTGATGAGGGTTGAGCTGTGGATGTGGTATATATGGACTTCAGCAAGGCATTTGATAAGGTTCCCCATGGTAGGCTCATTCAGAAGGTCAGGGGGAATGAGATACAGGGGAACATAGCTGTCTGGATACAGAATTGGCTGGCCAACAAAACACAGCAAGTGGTAGTAGAAGGAAAATATTCTGCCTGGAAGTCTATGGTGAGTGGTGTTCCACAGGGTTCTGTCCGTGGGCCTCTATTGTTTGTAATTTTTATTAAACACTTGGATGAGAGGATTGAAGGATGGGTCAGCAAGTTTGCAGATGACACAAAGGTTGGAAGTGTTGTTGACAGTATAGTGGGCTGTTGTAGGCTGCAGCGGGACATTGACAGGATGCCGAGATGGGCTGAGAAGTGGCAGATGGAGTTCAACCTGGATAAATGTGGGGGGATGCATTTTGGAAGGTCGAATTTGAAAGTTGAGTACAGGATTAAGGATAGGATTCTTGGCAGTGTGGAGGAACAGAGGGATCTTGGTGTGCAGGTGCATAGATCCCTTAAAATGGCCACCCAAGTGGACAGGGTTGTTAAGAAAGTATATGGTGTTTTGGCTTTCATTAACAGAGGGATTGAGTTTAAGAGTCATGAGATCTTGTTGCAGCTCTATAAAACTTTGGTTAGATCGCACTTGGAATACTGCGTCCAGTTCTAGTCGCCCTATTATAAGAAAGATGTGGATGCTTTGGAGAGGGTTCAGAGGAGGTTTACCAGGATGTTGACTGGACTGGAGGGCTTATCTTATGAAGAGAGGTTGACTGAGCTTGGACTTTTTTCATTGGAGAAAAGGAGGAGGAGATAGGACCTAATTGAGGTATGCAAGATAATGAGAGGCATAGATAGAGTCGATAGCCAGAGACTATTTCCCAGGGCAGAAATGACTAACACGAGGGGTCATAGTTTTAAGCTGGTTGGAGGAAAGTATAGAGGGGATGTCAGAGATGGGTTCTTTACACAGAGAGTTGTGAGAGCATGGAATGCGTTGCCAGCAGCAGTTGTGGAGGCAGGGTCATTGGGGACATTTAAGAGACTCCTGGATATGCATAGGGTGCATACATGAGGATCAGTGGTCAGCACAACATCGTGGGATGAAGGGCCTGTTCTGTGGTGTACTGTTCTATGTTCTACGTTCTATTTCTTCCCAGCTAGACCAACCAGTACTGTTTAGGTATGGTCGTGCTGACAGAGGAGATTTATAAATCATATGTAGAGAGGGTAGCTGTTATCAGCAACAAAGTCTAGTTTGTCATGATTCTTTGAATATGAAGGAATGACTGGCCAGTACAGGACAAAAGCTGCTGCCAAAATGCTGAACATCAACCGACATGATGCTCTGTCCATTGGTCATGCAATAACTGCTCATTAAGGGAATACACCCCTTTTGGTTCCCTTTCATTTTCCCAATGAGATAGAGAGACTGCAGAGTCAATTCAGTCAGTCGATACTTTGCATCACCAGCAATTCTAGCTTGGCAAAACCTTGTGTGCAGTTCTTTATTTAAACAAGACAATAAATGCCCCTCTCTTGGCATCAAGGGATTTTTGACATTCATGCTGCAGTGATGCGTGGCAAACTGTGAAATGTCAGGGATATTGTCAGTTCTAGCCTAGAACTGAAAGGCTTCAAGCTCCACTGAACTCCTTGTCAAGGTCCAGCATCTTCTACCTTCAGTCTCCAGGGACTTGTGTGAACTCCTCTAATAACACTTCCACTAGCCCTGCAGCTATAAAAGATATCAAAGCCACCTAAAGCAACCAGCTGGATGTACAGTTGACACAGAGAACAAATACAGTGAAGTATCAAGAAGGAAACTGGTTCAGTGCTCCTTAACTGGGCTGCTTTGAGGGGTTCCTGAGTGTTTCTCAAAAGGAAGAGGTAGGAACCTTTTTCTGTACTTCAAGATTTTGCACCTAGGTGCCTTTATATCTAAGATGATGCCAGGAATGGTGATTTTGTACACTTTTCACTGTATTCCTATACTTCTGTACTCAAGTACATGTGACAATAAACCTAATGCTGATTCTAATTGAAGCCTGATATGTGGAAATAGTCTGTGAGACTATTAGAATTATGTTGCTTTAGTTCTTGGCTACGCAGTTCAAATATTCACCCTTAATTTCACTTCCTTAGATTGATCGTACCTCTCAGAAAGGTTAGAGGGCAGTTGGCATGGAAAATGGACAGGGGCTGAGCTGGTTTGAGGGAGCGGAGAACACTTTCCTTGACTTTAGCTATAATAGTGTTATACTTGTGCTGACAGTGCATGCCTCTTACATTGGGGACCTAAAACAAAAAGGGAACAATTGTTTTGGTCTAAGTGCGATGCCAGGTACACAGGCGATCTGTCCCAATGATTTCCTGATCAAATCAAACAATATATTCCTCTAGCTGTCTGTGATAGGTGGAGTAGAAAGGGCACTCAACCAGCCCACACTTACAAAATCAAAGACCAAACATCAACCTCAGATTCCATGACTGGCCAACAATCCTAGTGGTTACAGTAATGCCAGCCTGGTCCCATGCCAATGTGGTCACATCTATCCAGAGGATCGTGCAGCAATGCCAAAATCAAAAAGGTCAATGATGTTCATCACTCTACAGGCCACCATCTTACAGCTGGTACCTCACAATCACTCCACCTCTGCTCCTGCAGCCATCTCCCACCAAGGTTGACATTTTATCACTCTCACTGTTACCCACAACATCATCCGTAACTCACTCCCCTCACCTGCACACTCCCTCCCCCTCCCTCCTACTAGTCCTGAATGCCTCTGCACTGTCTGCTCATGCACCGTCTCTATTTTCATCACCAGCCACTTTCATCTCACTCAATCTCATGTCTTCTCTCATTCCAGGAGTAATTAGATCACAGTAAGGGTAAAAGGAGCTAGGGCGGGTGCTGAGATGCCCAATATCCAGCTCCTTACCCCCAAGAGCAGAGGATCTTGGCTCTTGCCCGATGAGGACAAAGACCAGTCCTACAGATGTGCTGAAACTTCCATGTCCCAGTGACTGACTGAGATGCATTGTTCATTGTTCCCAACTGTGCATGTCTTGTTATGATTCAACAAATTCTACCCTTTAGTTGCGATGCCTTTTTTTTGTCTCCTTCAGGTACCAACAGAATGCCCACTGTCTCCATGCTCTCGAGGATGGCACTGCAGCACATTTGTTCCTCTGTGGCATGGTGGCTCAGTGGTTAGCACTGCTGCCTCACAGCACCAGGGACCCGGGTTCAATTCCAGCCTCAGGCGACTGTCTGTGTGGAGTTTGCACATTCTCCCTGTATCTAACCTGTCTCTGAGGAAGTGGACATGGATGTTTCAAAGGAAGTCTGGAAAGGCTGCCCCCTGCACACATCAGATATGAACACCTCAACAGGTACATTATCCGGAATAGAGTTGATGAATGCCACATCTCTGCGGCTGGCTGGGGCAGTGGAGGACTTCTGGAGACCAGGCACCTGCACAGTCCCAGACAAGAAAGGAACTCTCCAGTGCCAGGAACTTTCATACAAATGTACAATCTGACGGGTGGCACAGTGGCTCACATTGCTGTCTCACAGCACGAGGAACCCGGGTTCAATTCCAGCCTCGGGCGACTGCCTGTGTGGAGTTTGCACATTCTCCCTGTGTCTGTGCGGGTTTCCACTGGGTACTCCGGTTTCCTCCCACAATCCAATGATGTGCAGGTCAGGTGAACTGGCGATGCTAAGTTGCCCATAGTGTTAGGTGCATTATTGTTAAGGGTAAATAGGGGGAATGAGTCTGGGTTGGTTACAGTTTGGAGGGTCGGTGTGGACTTGAGGGCCAAATGGCCTGTTCCCACACTGTAGGGAATCTAATCTAATCTCACAATCTGATGCTGGAGCAGCGGACCAAGGGGCACTGGGTGAACTGGCACTTACTCCACCAACTCCAAGTGCACCTGCAGACAATTTCATCCTCATCACATACTGGAAGTCAACAACGGTCACTTGTCCACAGTGAGTCTCAGCCTCTTATTGTTTGTGAATCTCAAATGTGAACATTGCCTTCTTGGTTGCTCTCCCCATTTGCTGAGAAGCTTTGAAGTTCCCCAGTAAAGCGCCAAACTCATTTATCTAAATCTTTACCTGCCCATTTTATGCTGATGTATCATTTCACCAGCTCAGCCTCAGGACTATTATGACAAGTCCAGTCATCCACTGCTCCCCTATCAGGATGCTGCTGACTGTCGATGAGCATCTAATTGCTGAGTCATTGTTAACCAACATCACATGACCATTTCAGAGTGATGTTGACAAATGACTGAGCAGCTCACTAATCTTCTTAAATTTGCCTTCGAGAAGATTGAGGAAACACTCAAAGACTGTCAACCAGCAAGAAATATTAAAATATGCAAGGAGTTTTAAAATACATTATGGAAAATCCATTAGAAATTGATAGTCTTTCAGATTCCTGACACAGTCTCTTGAAGGAATATTGAATAGCTAAATCATTGAGAATTCCACCTGAAATAGTTAGAGCCAAATCCTTGGTTTGTATCTGAAAGGCCTTCAGAGAGCCAGGTGGAACCAGAGCAACATTTGACCCTCAGTCCTTTTCTTAATAAAAGAAAGATATCTTTGGTGTAGAAGCACATGAATCTTTAAGGATCCTGCCCATCTGTCATACAACAGAGAGATCATAGAATCCCAACAGTGTGGAAGCAGGCTATTTGGCCCACCAAGTCCACATTGACCCTCTGAAGAGCATTCCACTCTATTTCTTTAATTCTGCATTTCCCGTGGCAAATCCATCCAACCTGCACACCCCTGGACACTATGGGCAATTTATCATAACCAATACACCCAACCTGCACACCTTTGGACTGTGGGAGGAAACTGGAGCACCCAGAAGAAATTCACACAGACCCGGGGAGAATATACAAACTCCATACAGACAATGAAGTCGAACCCTGGTGCTGTGATGCAGCAGTGCTAATCACTGAGCCATTGTGCCACTCCAGAAGTGATACTGGGCAATCACAACCCATTATTTCCCACACTGGGATTGCAGCATTTTCAACACGTGATAATACTGGGAAATCAGATTTGGTTCAGAACTAGCCACCATGGAATTTCCAACAATAATACACACTTTGCACTTGTATAGTAATCTATCCCAAGACCCTTGACAGGAGCATTAACAAGGACACCGTGTTACTGAGGATATTTGGACTGAAGGCTGAGCTCAGAGCGATAATCTTTAAGGAGCAGAGAAGGAAGTAAAGAGGTGGAGAGATTTAAGGAATTAATTGCAGAGCCACAGTCTGGTCTAATGTTCAACACTGCAAGATTCATCCTAGATTCCAGGAGTTGGCAGCTACACAAAATGGTGCACTCCATTTATGAACATCCTATTGGCCTTTTAAAATGAGCAATCTGATTTAATCTTGCAGTTGAGGGAAGAGGCCATTCAATTATTTCAAATAATGAAAGACAAGTCACCCTTTTAACATCATTTGCAAAATAAAAATCTGGTGATATTGATTTCCATTGAAATAATGTCCTCATGATGAGGCCACAACCAGTGTGTTCATGCAAGCTTCAGCACTATTATTGTTAAGGCCCAATTAATATGCATTCATTGCTGTTGAATTCACCTTTCTTTGTTTCAAAATTTTAAAAGTTTTCACTCGACAAATTGTCTGTTAATGATTCCTGAATAATGCCTAAAACTGCATAGAAACGCAATTTTGCCAGCAGCTAAGTATAAGAGAAAGCCTAAAACTGTCACTCAGATAGACGGACCCTTCCAGAACCTAATGCATGCAGCCATCAATCACTTCTGACATTCATGTCATTCTTTCAGCTATTTATTGAACTCACCTGTTTGCTTCACAGGCACAACATGAAAACATGTCACATTGCATTTAGTAAAATGAATGGGTTCAGACTCCAACCTGACAGAGTCACATTTTATGTATTTTTAACTTGTTGGAAGAAGAATTATGTGGAACATGAACAACGAGCGGGGTTTGTTTTTGTCTTGACCACTTCCGCTTTCCAGAGTTGAAATCCCACCGTGGAAGGTGAATTGCCTTTAAAGAACATCAATAAATGTAAAAATAAAGTATCAGGAAAACAACAACAAAACATCAAGAGGGATTTAGGTAAAAACCCAAATGGGAAGAAAACTTGCCATAATTACCCAGCCTGCTTGCATACAACTCCGATAGTTGGGTCTTGACTGTCTCTCTGAGCTGTCAAACCACTAGTGGGTTAAGACATAAAAGGACACTTTCTCAGATAAATCATAGATGGACATTAAATGTCAGCCTTGCCAGTGATGCCTACATTCAGAGCTTCATGAAAGAACTTAGACTTTTCCTCAGGCCAGGTAAATGATGACATGCTAATATTACTGAAGAATGAGACAACAATTTCAGGGACAGCTTCATCTCTGCCCACCCTCATCCCAAAGCAGAACATATCTAGTACAGAGATGGAGAGAAAATTCTTCTGTTAGAGTGTCGTGAATCTGTGGAATTCTTTACTGCAGAGGGCTGTCATGCTCTGTTGAGTATGTTTGAGGCTGTGATAGATTTGTAATCAGGGAATCAAGGGTTATAAGACCATAAGACATAGGAGCAGAAATTAGGCCATTCAGCCCATTAAGTCTTCGCTGCCATTCAATCATGGCTGCTAAGTTTCTCAACCCTAATCTCCCACTTTCACCCCATGACCCTTGATCTCCTTTACAATCAAGAACCTATCTATCTTAAAAATAAGGGATAGGCCACTTAGGACAGAGATGAGGAGAAACTTCTTCACCCAGAGAGTGGTGGGTGTGTGGAATGCTCTGCCCCAGAAGGCAGTGGAGGCCCAGTCTCTGGATTCGTTTAAGAAAGAGTTGGATAGAGCTCTCAAGGATAGTGGAATAAAGGGTTATGGAGATAAGGCAAGAGGAACAGGATACTGATTGAGGATGATCAGCCATGATCATAATGAATGGTGGTGCAGGCTCGAAGGGCAGAATGGCCTACTCCTGCACCTATTGTCTATTGTCTATCTCAGTCTTAAATATACTCTATGACCTGACCTCCATAGCCTTCTGTGGCAGTGAATTCCATAGATTTCCCACTCTCTGGCTGAAGTTTCTCCTTATCTCTGTTCTAAATGTCTTCCCTTTACTCTAAGGCTATGCCCTCGGGTCCTAGTCTCTCCTACCAATGGAAACACCTTCCCAACATCCATTCTGTCCAGGCCATTCAGTATTCTGTATGCTTCAATTAGATGCCCCCTCATCCTTCTAAACTCCATCGAGTATAGCCCCACAGTCCTCAAACGTCCCTCATATGTTAAACTGTTCATTCCTAGGACCATTCTTGTGAATCTCCTTCGAACACATTCCAGGACTAGAATATCCTTCCTGAGACATGGAACCCAAAACTGTGCACAATACTCCAAATGTGGCCTAACCAGAGTCTTGTAGAGCCTCAGATGTACCTCCCTGTTTTTATATGTAAGTACTTTTGAAATAAATGCCATCATTGCATTTGCCTTCCTGACTATTGATTCCATCTGCAAGTTTACCTTGAGAGAATCCTTAACTAAAACTCCCAAGTCTCTTTGCACTTCAGACTTCTGAATTTTCTCCCCATTTAGAAAATAGTCCATGCCTCTATTCATCTTCCAATGTGCATGACCTCACATTTTCCCATGTTGTACTCCATCTGCCACTTCTTTGCCCTGTATAAATCTTTCTGCAGCCTCCCTGCCTTCTCAATGCTACATGTCACTCTACCTATCTTTGTATCATCTGCAAACTTAGCAAGAATGCCCTCAGTTCCTTCATCTCGATCAGTAATGTATAAAGTTTTCAGGAAAAGGCAGAAAAATGGGGATTATTAGATCAGCCATTATTTCATTCATTGGCAAAATAGACTGGATGGGCTGAATGGCCTACTGAAAGAATAGAAAGTGATGAAAATCTCAGCAAATGGAAGTGTTATGTATGTTGAGCACCCTTCCATGAAATAAACCTCATGTTAAATCTGTGTCCATCTAAGATCAATGCAGAATCGCTATTGAGTTTCATTGACCTTTAGGAATTCATACAATCCAAATGGAATGAACAATTTGTTTCTCAATTGCTGGTATCTCTCACGTGGCCCATTACATCATCATCATTGACAGCGATGCCTTTGTTCACCTCGGTCCTAACCTCTTCTTCCACAGTCTCTTCTTCTCATTTCCTCTCTAGAATCTCATAAAAGCCCCCAAAATCCCTTTCACTGAACTTGTGATCACTTGTCTTAATGTCCCCAACTTTGAAGTAGTGTACATTTCTGTTGGGTAATAACACTGAAGCACCTTGGGAGGATTTTGAAGGTGCTAGAAAAATGCAAGATGCCACTGGGGACAGACAACTGCATAAATGCACCTAGCCATGGGATTTGTAATATTGCTATTGGACTCAAATGCACTGTAGAATTAATATCAGAGCTCTGACAATGTAAAATCCCAACAGTCCCTCAGAATGCTGATTTCTGAATGGTTATTTTGGCAGTTTGTACAAATTGCCGAGACACTGTTCTCTGCTGCTGACAGGAACTGTCATCGCAATCTGAAATCCTGAAACCCTTTAAGTGCTACAGTTAGACAGCTTGAAAAAATATATAATTCAAAAGATTACCTTGATGAAACTGAAATCCAAACCTTACCTCCTGAAATAATATCCAAATCTATTCATTGAGAGGAATTTTTAGCTTGAAAATAGGATTGCTGCATCACATTATTCCTAATTTTTTTTTTGTTTAGGTAGAAGCTAAGTACATAAAGGATCGAAGCTAAGTAATAATGATTGACAAGTCATAAGGATATCCAACAGTCAGTGAATGAAACGTGAAGAGTCTTTGGCATTGACTGTCAACTTCACCACTTTACACAGGAAATGATAATGTTGGTTGCTTTTTTATGACATGCAGCCCCATCATTTCAGAAAATCATTGTTGTGAGTGTTCAAGCCAAAAATAGCAGGCAACAGGCAAACAGAGGGAATGACAGAACAAACCAGGTCCATGCCAACCTTAATGCTCAACTCTGCTCACCTCCCAACGTTCCGCATTTAACTCTATTGTCGTAATCCTCTACACTCTTCTCTGTAACATTTTTATCTAGTTCCCTATTAAATGCATTTATACTGTTCACTTCAACTAATCCCAAGTGAGGATACGATGACTGGTCAAAACTCATCATTTTAAAACCTCTATTCGGACTTCTGTCCGTGTTCTTCTTTGAAGAAAAGCAGATGTCCAACTTGGTCAGCCTCTCCTGATTGGTATATCTTCACACTCCTGGTACCATCCTCACAAATCTGCTCTCTCCAGTTATTTCACAGCCTTCTTCAATCAGGGTGGACAAAACTGAATGCAGTTCTGTCAGTGTGGTCTACAAGGTTCAATATAATAAGGCTCAAAAATTTAGGACAACTTCTCAACTCTGTTGCTGTAAAAACAGACTTAAGGGCTGGGTTTGTTTTTTTTTAAAAACTTGATTTGTTCACGTGTGTTGTTAATTTTAGAGATTCGTGTACCTATATTCCCTCTGCTTCACTATCCCATTTATCCAAGAAATATATAACCTCTCTATTTTTCTTGTCAGAATTCAAAGAAATTCTTGGACTTTCTTTTAGATCAGTGACACAAAATTGCATTTTCACTGATATATGTGACCAATATGCATAATGCTACCTCTGCAACTGAATTGCAATGTCTTTGAGTGTGATGCACTGAGACATGGACGTGTCCGAAATGGACACGTGTGATGGAATACCCTCCACTTGCCTGGATGAATCCAGCTTCGATAAGACTCAGGAAGCCCCACACTATCCAGAACGAAGCAGCCTGCTTGATTGGCAATCCCATCCACCACTCTAAATATTGACTCACCCTACCAGTGATGCATAGTCCAAACCTGGAATGATATCACTGGGTCAAACTTCTGCAACTCCTTTGCTCATAGCACTGCAGGTACACCTATGCCAAAGGACTGCAGTTGTTTAAAGAGATCTCAAAAGACCAAGCCAGCAACACCCATATCGCATATATGCCCATATTGGGCTGCATGGTGGCTCAGTAGTTAGCGCTACTGCCTCACAGCACCAGGGACCCAAGTTTGATTCCACCCTCGGGTGACTGTCTGTGTGGCATTTGTGCATTCTCCCAGTGTCTGCGTGGGTTTCCTCCGGGTGCTCTCGTTTTCTCTCACAGTCCAAAAATGTGCAGGTAAGGTAGATTGTTTATGTTAAATTGCCCACAATGTCCAGGAAGTGCAGGTGAAGTGGATTTAGGTCTAGGTGGGATGCTGCCTGGAGGGTTGGTATGAGCTGAATGGCCTGCTTCCATACTGTAGGGATTCAGTTCTTGTGAATTCAAAAACCCATCATTGGCAAACTGTAAAATTAAGTTGAATGGCAGCACTGTGGCTCAGCGGTTAGCAATGCTGCCTCACTGCACCAGGGAGACTCAAAAAGTGTGGTGCTAGAAACGCACAGCAGATCAGGCAGCATCCAAGGAATAGGAGAATCAACCTGCTGTGCTTTTCCAGCACCACACTTTTCAACTCTGACTCTCTAGCATCTGCAGTCCCCACTTTCTCCTCCTCACAGCCCCAGGCACCCACGTTCAATTCCACCTTCAGGTAACTGTCTGTGCGGAATTTGCACATTCTCCCCATTCTGTATGGGTTTTCTCTGGGTGCTCTGGTTTCCTTCCACAGTCCAAAGATGTACAGGTTAGGTGGATTGGCTATGGGAAATGCAAGGTTATAGGGTAAGGAGGCGGAATGGTCGGTGTGAAGCGATGGACCGAATGGCATTTCTTTGATTCGATATCCCTGTTGATAGGTTTTGAAAAAATGCTACAAGAAGATGTCTCAAAATCTGCTGGAAGTCCAAAGGAATGATCAGTTTTGTAACAAGTGTCATTTGCTTTTAGCTTGTATCTTTTGCATTAGATAAATTTAGGAAGAATAACAAAAAAGGGAAACAATAGATCTTCTAGGAAAGCAGTTATTTCCCCAGTCCCTTTGTCCAATTACAAAATGCAGTGGTTTTTATGTTTTAAAATGTTTTCCCTCCGAGATCCTGTAAGTTTTAGGAGTGATGGATTACAGGTAACTTTGTTTCTTGAAAGTTGGTTGCCAAATAGTTGTGTGTCTTACCCAGGCTGTTCCAACCATCCTTTGTAATTGTACCGGACAGAGGCAGCTATTATAGTCAGACTTCTGAATAAACAACAATAATAAAGTCTTTTTTTAAGAAGGAATACTCGCCCCAATAATAACCAGTGGAAACTCAAACAAATACAGAAAATGCTGGAGAAACTCAGCAAGACTGGCAGCATCTGTGGAGAGAGAAACTGAGATAACATTTCAAATCCAGAGTGACTCTTCTGTTCTGACGAAGAGTCAAATCAAGCCCTACTGGAGTTAAATCAGGAGCCTGAATTGTACTTTTGGGGTTTCTTTATGAACCAGCAGGAGCTGTACTGCTTTGTGCTGTTCCCACTTGTGAGGAAGCTACGGACTTCTCTTTGCGCTCCACCAGTAGCAAGTGGATCTAACTGGGTTTGAGGGAGAGTTGGAAAAAAGACCATGCCAATGGGGTGAGGTCATAATGAAAAAGAACTTAAGAACTAAATGCAGGAGTAGGCAATTCAGGTCTTCAAACCTTCTCTGCTATTTAATACAATCACAACCAGTCTCATCTTGGTCTCAACTACATTCTCCATAGCCCTTTAACCCATTACAATTTAGAAATTTGTCTATCTCCTCCTTACATTTATTCAGTGTCTGCTGCACTCTGGGGGAGTGAATTGCACAGATTCACGATCGTTTGAGAGAAATTGCAATTCCTCCTCATCTCTGCTTTAAATCTGCCAACCCCTTAGCCTCAAACTATGACCTCTCATTTTAGACTCTAAACAACATACTCTACACCTATTCTGTCAATCCCTTTAGCACTTTCTATACTTCAATTAGATGAAGTCTGGAGAACTGTCCACTTTGTGTCTTGCAATGTACTTGTCACCTGTCTACCCTTGCTCACCATTGACGACAATTTCCAGGTGCAGAAATGTAAAGATCTGACTCATGATAATGACTTATCCCTTCAATAGTGCATGTGGCCTGAGAAAGACTAGTATCTTTGAGTCTGGTGTTTGTCTATGTGTGAGGCAGTCACTATATTTATTTATGGTATAGCAGATGTGTCATGTTTCCCTTGTTGACGTACTTTTACCATACTGAAAGTTCAACTTTGACCCATCGTTCTGGAGACATCGCTTTATCTGGCAAAATATTCCAGCTTAATGCTTGTAGACAACATTTAGAGATGGCTTTTTCCTGCAGATGGCCATTCATGGAGATGGGGAGCCTCTTTCCAAGGGTTTAAAGTGGAACCCAGTGAATGAATTGAGAATACGAGGATTTAAAGCGTTGGTAATATAATCAAAGCTTGTAAACGTCTATAAATCATGCTCATAAACATGTGTAATTCCATGTAAACATCTGAAACTCAGACCACCGTCTACATTAACTGCTTCTACTGAAGATCAGTGTTGACAAATAAGTTTAATTTTCCGTTGATTCTTTGTGTGATTAGAAAGGATTTTGAGAATTATGTTTGCTTTATCCTTGTGCTCATCAAAGTGACATTCACGTGGAGGGGCACAATGAGAATTACAGGTGTCCACTTGCTGTGCCAGGTCAATGACAGTGAGGTCCCACACTAATTTGTGCTTCACAATCAAACTCAAAAGGAAGATTTCCCATGCCACATCCTGTACCACTCACCATGCAGCTTCTCTGACTCATACATTCCTGCTGAGTCAGAGAATTTTCCTTTAAGTATTCACCAACACCCCCCCTCCCCCCCCCCCAGCATGTGTGCGCCATGGACAAGATACGCAGCAACAATTCACGCAGGCTATTCCAATAGCACTTTCAGCCTTGACCACAAGGGCAGCAGGCATATGGGAGCATGGGGTACATGTTCTCCTACATGTCCCCCGCTACCCTGACTTTGTAAAGGCATTACTGTTCCTTCATTGTGGCAAAGTCAAAATCCTTGGATGCTCTTCTTAAAGCTATGTGACCATACCGCTACCAAACAGACTGCAGTGATTCAACAAGGTGGCTCACCACCATTGTGGTGTGTATGCCTTTAAGGGGCCTATTTTAAGCTGCTGTCAATCATTACCTACTTCAATAATATATGATGTGCAGGTCCTGTGACTTGTGGGGCAGTTCTGAAGTCATAGTATAAAGGAGTAAGATATACTATGCTTATCTTCCAATGATTGTTATCTGCAAATAGTCTTAGCCTCAAATAAAGAGCTTACATTATTGTTTCACTGATTCTTGTGTGTAACTGGTACAGTTACATAAAGTAATGTAAAAACCAGTATCTTCTTGAGTACAATTTGAGATAGGCAAGAAATATTTGCTTTATGAGCTTCACCCCCTTATCTTAGGAACTAATAAACAAAATTTTGAAAATAGCTCCACCTTTGACAGTGCTGTTTATATCAGTCAGTCAAGTCTCCCTGACTCGACCAAGTTAACAGCCCCAGTCAGTGAACTCATATTCTCTGAGATCCACCTGGTTGACCCCATTACAATCGCTACATCGGTCAGGGACAAAGCTTGATTGCTAATGCCCATTTGGGTGCACAGCTGCCTTTTAAAGAAGGGATGGGTGCTGGGGATGCTGGTCTTTCCGTGGATGTTGGGTGAGTAGTAATTTGTTTTAGGAATGGCGAATTGTAGGAGAAAGTGAGGACTGCAGTTGCTGGAGATCAGAACTGAAAATGTGTTGCTGGAAACGTGCAGCAGGTCAGGCAGCATCCAAGGAGCAGGAGAATCAACGTTTCGGGTATTCCTGAAGAAGGGCTGATGCCCAAAACATCGATTCTCCTGTTCCTTGGATGCTGCCTGACCTGCTGCACTTTTCATGGCGAATTGTAGCACAGGGCTAGAATCGGGTGCGTGGAATAGTGTGGGTAGTTAATAAGGCAGTTTGGTAAGTTACAATGAGAGATCTCAGAGAGAGACAGACCCTCCATTAATCTCGAGGAAACTGACACTAAGCCAAAAAGATTCCACTGATTATTTCTGTAGAAACAGGCATAGATTTGGGCCAGGAATTGTAGATTTCAGTAATCTTGCCGCTGCTTGGCTGTAAACTGTTTCTTGACTGCTTCATCATGCTATATTCCCAACCACTGAGGATGTCACCTAGACAGGGGATGAAACGTCTGCAACACAAATCCCCAGCTCGGCGAACAGAACCACAACAATTTTTTACAGCCTTAACACACCTAAAATAAGGAAGGTTAGAGGTTCAAACCAGCAGGGATAGTCACACTACACTAAATACAAACTGCTCACTATACTGCACCTCATATTGTTTTGTTTCAATGCATGCTTGCTTTCATTCTTGATAATTTTCTCGAGATTAACATATAGCCAACTTCAGGTAGAAGCAGAGATGGAAGGAAAGTGGAGTCACAGGGCTAGTTGGAACATGAGCCATATCCTGGGAATGTAGACATTACTCAGGCAAACAGATAATGAGGAAATGAAGGGAAGCACAGGGAGACCCCACAGTTCGACCTGTCACTTTGCAGCAGAGGAATAAGGAGTGTCTCCAGCTGCATATATCTACAGTGTTTTCACCTTGAAGAAGAACTGTACTTGATTGCCATTCTAATCTCTACTTCCTTCAGATCCATGACAATGGAATTCTCCCTGGATGCAGTTGATGCTGGGACATTGAAAGTGATTTGTCAAATTGCAGGGGCCCCTCTCATAAATTTGTGTTAAGCAATGCTTCAGGATACCCAAGGGAGTCCCTATGTAATTTAGTTTTGCCTACAAGTGCACTCTATGCCAAAAAGAGAAGTAAAATGTGAAGAATGTCTCATGTTTTTCAATGTTTTCATATTTTGCAATGGCCTATAATATTAGATAATTTACAATTAGGAGAACATCCGGTTGAAGCAGCACTTGTAATTGCTGCTTTTAAAATCTGTGAAGCAGATATCACAGAATCACCAATTGTTGTAGTGAGGAAGGTGGGCGCATTGTGCATGCATGAACTCTACTACCTGGGCTCAACCTGCTGCTTTTTCTCCATGTTCTTGCACTCCATTTCGATTCAATAATCACCCATTGCTCTCTTGAATGCCTCTACTGAACCTGCCTCCCCTACATTTCCAGGTAATGTATACTATTCCCTAACTACTCACTGGGTTAGAAAGGCTTTCTTGTATCACATTTGTTTTGTTTACACATCACTTTCAGTTTGGTAAAAGTTGTGATGGTAAGACATTGGAATAGGCTAGTCCAGTGTTTCTAGGAGAAAGGGAGGACTACAGATGCTGGAGATCAGAGCTGAAAATGTGTTGCTGGAAAAGCGCAGCAGGTCAGGCAGCATCCAAGGAGCAGGAGAATCGACGTTTCAGGAAGAAGGGCTGATGCCCGAAACGTCGATTCTCCTGCTCCTTGGATGCTGCCTGACCTGCTGCGCTTTTCCAGCAACATATTTTCAGCTCTAGTCCAGTGTTTCTGTCTGATGCACTAGTAAACCACAGACTTCCACACTAAACATACTTTCACCCACGTCATCTACTGCATTCATTGCATCCGATGTGGTCTCCTTTACGACGGGGAGACAGGATGCCAATTTGCGGACCGTTTCAGACAACATCTCTCAGACACCCACACCAACCAACCCCACAACCCCGTGGCCAAATACTTTAACTCCCTCTCTCACGCCACCAAAGACATGCAGATCCTGGGCTTCCTCCATCATCAAACCCTAACCACCCAACGCCTGGAGGAAGAACTCCTCATCTTCCGCCTTGCAACCCATTCCCCTCCTCCAAACATTATCCCAGTCCCAAGCCTCCAATTGAACACCTCCCTCTTGACCTGTCCATCTTCCTTCCCACTTGTCCACTCCACCCTCTTCTCCTACCTACCACATTCCACTCCAAACCTTCATTAACCTATCACATTCACAGCTACCTTCCCCACAGCTCCATCCCCCTCCCATTTATTTCTCAGCCCCCCAGCCCACAAGCCTCAGTCCTAATGAAGGGCTTATGCCCAAAATCTTATGCCCAGATTCTCCTGCTCCTCAGAGGCTGCCTGACCTGTGTGCTTTTCCAGCACGGCACTCTCGACTAATTAACTCGTTGCTGTGAATTCAAAAACCCATCATCAGCAAATTGTAAAACTGAATGAGGGGTGGCACAGTGGCTCATTGATTAGCACTGCTGCCTCACTGCGCCAGGGACTGGGTTCAAATCAACCAGGAGAAAGTGAGGACTCCAGATGCTAAGAGATCAAAGTCAAGAGTATTGTGCTGGAAAAACACAGCAGGTACGGCAGCATCAAAAGAGCAAGAGAATCAAAATTTCGGATTAAGCCTTTCACCCTTGGGTGACTCTGTGTGGAGTTTGCACATATTCCCTGTATTTATGTGGCTTTCCTCCAGGTGCTCCAGTTTCCTCCCACAGTCCAGGGATGTGCAGGTTAAGTGGATTGGCCGTGGGGAATTGTCCAGGGATGTGCAGGATTAGCCATGGGTGATGCAGAGTTATAGATAGAGTTGGAACTGGGTGGAATGCTCTTTGGAGGGTTAGTGTGAACTCAATGGGCCAGATAGCCAGCTTCCAAACTGTAGGAATTCTCTGAATTTGGCAACGCACTGGAGGAAGGATAGACTGATACAATGCAGATTCAACACGATGATAATGAGTTTGAAATGTTAAGTTATGCAGAGAGATGTTATCTAACAATGCTATTTTAGGATAGTTATAGAGAAATGACTTCCTCTGATGGAGCAGTACCAATTTAACGGGCACAAACTTAAAATTAAAACTTGGCCATTTTGATATAACCAGAATGCACCCTTCCACAGAAAGAGTAGTTGAAATCTGGAACTGTCTCCTCCAAGAATTTTAATTAAGAATGTCAAGCTGAAAATGGTTGGACATTTGTGAACTAAAGTTACCAAAGGATATAGATCAAAGCTAGGTGAATGGAGTTGTGGTGCAGTCATGATCTAGCAAATCAAATGAGCAAGCAGGCTTGCTGGGCTGAATGGTCTACTTTTGTTCTTCTGTGAATCTGGTTCTTTCAAGCATAGTACCAGAATGGAGAAGAAAGAAATGCGACAAGATGTGGGACGCAGGAAAGATTTACAACAATATTTCAGGGATTGGAGGGTTTGAGCTTTGATTCAGGGCTGAATAGGACGGGACTGTTTTCCCTGAAGCTTCAGAGGCTGTAAACGTAACAGAAGTTTATAAAATCATAGTAAATCTCAGCAACTCTGGCAGCATCTGTAAGGAGAGAAAAGGGCTGATGTTTCGAGTCTAACTGACCCTTTGTCAAAGCTAAAAAAAGGAGAAATAGGGAGCTATTTATACTAGGCTGAGAGAAGGTGAGTCATGGCTCCAGAAGCAAAGGTAACAATAAAGAGGTGATAATGACAGTGCATAGAGAGATTATAGGGAGATTAGGAGCTGTGAATGACCAAGGCTGAAGCCAGTGCTATGTGACAAAATATGTGGGGGATGGGGGGGGATGGGTGAAGCAGAGGCAAAATGGAAAACAGGGGAGAAGGGTAGCAAAGGGGGAAGAGGAAAGGAAAAAGGTGATGAGAGAGAGGGGAGCGAGAGAAAGAGAGACAATCAAGAAATAAGTGGTACAGAATAGTAAAAAAAAGTTTAAAAATAAATAAAATAAAACTACGGAGCAGAATGAGAACAGAGGGGTCGAGATGGGATAATCATCTGAAGTTGTTGAATTCAATGTTGAGACTGGCAGGCTGTAACGTGCCGAGTCAGAAGATGAAATGCTGTTCCTCCAGTTTGCGTTGAGCTTCACTGGAACATTTCAGCAAACCAAGGACAGACATGTGGGTATGGGAGCAGGATTGTGTGGTGAAGTGGCAAGCCACAGGAAGGTCTGGGACCTGATTGTGTACAGACTGAAGGTGCTCAGCAAAGTGATCACCCAGTCGGCGTTCTGTCTCTCCGATATAGAGGAGACCACATTGGGAGCAACAAATGTAATAGACCAAATTGAAACGCTGCTTAATCTGAAATGAGTGTTTGAGGCCTTGGATGGTGAGCATAGAAGAGGTAAAGGGGCAGGTGTTGTACCTTTTGCGATTGCATGGGAAGGTGCCGTGTGTGATCGGAGAGGTGTTAGGTGTAATGATGGAGTGGGCTAGGTTGTCCTGGAGGGAATGATCTCTGTGGAATGCAGCATCAGCAGTAATTTGCTTTTATAAAATCATGATGGACATGGATAGGCTGAATAGCCAAGGTCTTTTTCCTCGGGTAGAGAAGTCCAGAACTAGTGGGCATAGGTTTAGGGTGAGAGGGGAAAGGTATAAAAGGGACCTAAGGGGCAACTTTTTCATGCAGAGAGTGGTGCATGTATGGAATAAGCTGCCAGAGGAAGTGATGGAGACGAGGACAATTGCAACATTTTAAAAGTACATGAATAGTAAGGGTTTAGAGGAATATGAGCCAAGTGCTGGCAAATGGGACTAGATTCATTTAGCATATCTGGTTGGCATGGACAAGCTGGATGGAAGGGTCTGTTTCCTTGCTGTACAACTCTATGACTTTAAATCACCTTTTAAAACTAAACTCTTACACTAATGTCATTCGGGGGAAGGGAAGCTGTCAGTACCTGTCTCAGGCTGGTCCACATGGAATTCCAGGCTCATCTATGATGCTGGCTCCTAATGCCCTCTGAAGTAGTATAGTAAACCTTCCATTTTAAAATAAGAAATGGCTAAAGGAATGTCCTCTACACTATTCAAGGGCAACAAGCTATGGGCAATAAATCACAGCACAGCAGTCTATTATCCCTGTGCCTGCTCACAGAGAGAGGAATCAAGTTAGCAATGTTTTTTTTTCTCTTTACCTTTGTCAGCTCCATATATTTTTAAAATAGGAGACCTTTAAAACCTGCGCAGTACAAGGCTAATGATGGAAAACCTGAGTTTGCTTTCCCAATTTAAGCTTAATGGCAAGGTGTCATTTGGAGGGCTATCATTGCAGTGATATGAAAGCACTCGATGTGCTGCATCAACTGTACAATCCACTCAATTAACCCAAGTGTCCTAGTTACCTGCCTGAAGTAAGGAATGATGTCTGACTTACACCCAAATAGCTGGACTAGTGGGCTGTACAAACAGGATTTATTCTACAGACCCACAGCGGTAAAGTGTGCAGTCACTGAGATTTATGACATTGGCATTCCAATGTAATTGGCAACACTCAGTCAAAGGCTTGAGCCACAGGGACCACAGGCTGGTGACTGCCTGCTGCAGGAACACACTGTTTACAGCTACGCCTTTTAATATTGTCATTCAGCTTTATAAATCAGCACAGATCATTATCCACTATGATTCCCTCTTGGTGAGGAACCCTGACAACTAAATCAACAGAGAATAACCACAACCGCGCTATTGAAAATCGATAGGCGACATCATCAGTTTGATACAATTGTGAGTGTATGACAAAGGGTATCCCCTCACGGGTACTTTCCAGCACTGACACAGTGGCTACCTTTGCAGATTCTGAGTAGCTTTAGAATTTATTGCACATAAGTCTTGTCTGAGTTCCTTTCACACATAACAATACACAGTAGCTCTACCAAATAAAAGGTACCAGTATCACACCGATAATCAGCAACTCCTGCTGAGTGAATATTTCACTGGGCTTGATATACAATATTGTCACACCAGGAAACAATTACATACACGCGCACACACGCACACACACACATGTCTGTAGTTTGGAATGTAAAGTATATTTTGGTGTGTGCAAATACACTGTTTGTCATACCTAAATTTTACCGAAGATCCTATGGAATTGTTTCTGAGTAACCTGGGATTTAGATCGCAGCTTTTATAGTTAACAAATGAAGCATTGAACTGGCCTGTCACTTTAAGGTGATTGCTCAGTTGTTTCAAATGAGGTCAACATCTGAATAGATTCACTCTGAGGCCAATTACAGAATAAAATTGCTAACAAATCTAATGCTGTTGTTATTTTCTTTTCCTAAGAATGAAACTTTGTGCAGTCATGTGTTATGTTGTTGAAAATGTGTTGCTGGAAAAGCACAGCAGGTCAGGCAGCATCCAAGGAGCAGGAGAATCGACGTTTCGGGCATCAGCCCTTCTTCAGGTGCTGAAGAAGTTTCCTGAAGAAGGGCTGATGCCCGAAACGTTGATTCCCCTGTTCCTTGGATGCTGCCTGACCTACTGCGCTTTTCCAGCAACACATTTTCAGCTCTGATACTCTAGCATGTGCAGTCCTCACTTTCTCCTGTGTTATGTCGTTGGCATCTTTGATTGCAAACTTTTCTCAGCCAATCACTTATTTGAGCTATTTTGTTCTCAACCTGTTCAGAGATGTTATTATACAAGTTTGGGGCAGGTGGGACTTGAAGTCCAGAGAAAGGGATACTATTGTTGTGCACAACAACCGACCCACCACTGGGCCTATTCATGGTGGTCACATCTAAAACCTAATTGCCATCCAGATCTGCCTAAGAGTAATCAGACTGCAGTTAATCTCAGACAGAGCCAACACCTTCCCATTCTCTGAATTTCTGTTTTGTTCAGTGGGAGTGAGGACACCCGGCTCATCAGTACTACAACTCTAAAGGAAACCAGCTAATGGTAAACTCACTGTGATCCCAGAAGATCATTCTCTCACTAGAGAGAGAGAAATGACTGGTGGTGAGTTTAACTTGAGGCTCGCCATGTCCCAGGCAAGGGCTGAGATTGAGAAGATGGAACCTTCATAATGACCTCACCCAGTGTGGTAATCGAACACACATCATTGATGTCACTCTGTATTTAAAGCCAGCCATCTAGCCAAATGAAATAACTGATCACCTGCGCCCCCTCCAAACTCAGTAAAACTGGCGTATGTGACACACTGCTCCACCTCATCTTGTATATTACATAATGTAGAACCTTCATTTCCATGTCTTACTGGATTTATAGTTTTATTCTCTTATTCAAGGAAGCAATTTGCCCAGACTAAAGACCGTGTCTTGGAGGGTGCCCAGACAGTGAAGCAAAATCTCCCTGCAGTGTTACTGCCTCAGAAAAATCTACTGACTCTGAGGTCTTGGCATTCTCATGAGGATTTGGTTGGACTGAGACCCTCCCCTTCTGCCCCATGAGGGTGTCTTATATATTGCCACACCAGCCAAAGTGAGCTCACCTCACACTTTGTGAGATTGATTAAAGCTGACAATATCATAACATCCGATGGAGGTCTGGCCCAATGCACAATTCTATTGAAGTCATTGGAATATAAATGGACATTGATTCAATACTAACCAAGATGAATATCTGATCCCCATATTTATCTGACTGAATTATAACATTGTTGCCATTGACTCCAACCAAGGAGATAATGATATTTGGCTAATCAAGTCTGTTTTAATCACAATGGTACCCATACTTCAGAAGTACTTTAATTACCGCAGTACCAATACTTCAGAAGTACTTTAATTACCACAGTACCCATACTTAGAAGTACTTTAATTACTGCAGAATGCTTGCTTCAGAAGTACTTTAATTACAGCAGTACCCATACTTCAGAAGTGCTGTAATTACTGCAGCACCAATACTTCAGAAGTACTTTAATTACAGCAGTGCACATGCTTCAGAAGTACTTTAATTACCGCAGTACCCATGCTTCAGAAGTACTGTAATTACTGCAGTACCCATACTTAAGAAGTACTTTAATTACAGCAGTACCCATACTTCAGAAGTACTGTAATTACTGCAGTACCCATACTTCAGAGGTACTTTAATTACCACAGTGCACATGCTTCAGCAGTATTTTAGTTACTGCAGTACCCATGCTTTAGAAGTACTGTAATTACAGCAGTACCCATACTTCAGAAGTACTTTATTTACCACAGTACCCATGCTTCAGAAGTACATTAATTACCGCAGTACCCAGGCTTCAGAAGTACGTTATACACCGCAGTACCCAGGCTTCAGAAGTACTGTAATTACTGCAGTACCCGTGCTTCAGAAGTACTTTAATTACCACAGTACCCACAATTCAGAAGTACTGTACTTACTGCAGTACCCATACTTCAGAAATACTTTAATTAAAGCAGTACCCAAACTTCAGAAGTACTTTAATTACTGTAGTACCCATACTTCAGAAGTACTTTAATTACAGCAGTCCCCATACTTCAGAAGTACTTTAATTACTGCAGTACCCAAACTTCAGAATTACTGTAATTACTGCAGTGCACATGCTTCAGAAGTACTTTAATTACGGCAGTACACATGCTTCAGAGGTACTTTAATTACTGCAGTACCCATGCTTCAGAAGTGCTTTAATTACAGCAGTACCCATGCTTCAGAAGTACTTTAATTACTGCAGTACCCATGCTTCAGAAGTGCTTTAATTACAGCAGTACCCATACTTCAGAAGTACTGAAATTACTGCAGTACCCATACTTCAGAAGTACTTTAATTACAGCAGTACCCATACTTCAGAAGTACTGTAATTACCGCAGTACCCATGCTTCAGAAGTACTGTAAGTACAGCAGTACCCATGCTTCCGAAGTACTTTAATTACTGCAGTACCCATACTTCAGAAGTGCTTTAATTACTGCAGCACCCATGCTTCAGAAGTACTGTAATTACAGCAGTACCCATTCTTCAGAAATACTTTAATTACCACAGTACCCATGCTTCAGAAGTACGTTAATTACCGCAGTACCCAGGCTTCAGAAGTACGTTAATTACAGCTGTGCACATGCTTCAGAAGTACTTTAATTACTGCAGTACCCATACTTCAGAATTACTGTAATTACTGCAGTACCCATGCTTCAGAGGTACTTTAATTACAGCTGTGCACATGCTTCAGAAGTGCTTTAATTACTGCAGTACCCATGCTTCAGAGGTACTTTAATTACTGCATTACCCATACTTCAGAAGTACTTTAATTATACCAGTACCCATGCTTCAGAAGTACTTTAATTACTGCAGTACCCATACTTCAGAAGTGCTTTAATTACTGCAGTACCCATGATTCAGAAGTACTGTAATTATCACAGTACCCATGCTTCAGAAGTACTGTAACTACTGCAGTATCCATGCTTCAGAAGTACTTTAATTGCTGCAGTACCCATACTTCAGAAGTACTGTAATTACCATAATACCCATACTTCAGAAGTACTTTGAATAATGCAGTACCCCTGCTTCAGAAGTACTGTAATTAGCACAGTACCCATGCTTTAGAAGAACTGTAATTACCACAGTACTCATGCTTCAGAAGTGCTTTAATTACAGCAGTACCAATGCTTCAGAATTACTTTAATTACTGCAGTACCCATGCTTCAGAAGTGCTTTAATTATAGCAGTACCCATGCTTCAGAAGTGCTTTAATTACTGCAGTACTCATGCTTCAGAAGTACTGTAATTACCACAGTACCCACACTTCAGAGTACTTTAATTATTGCAGTACCCAGAAGTACTTAATTGGATTTGAAATTAAATTATTCCTTTGTTTCTAATTTGTACTAATACAGAATTCCTCCCAATGGTCGTTAATAATTTGCTGCACCTCCCCCAAGATAGTTATATATTCTAAATATCAGTTAAACACTACATACAATTAATTGTGCAGTAATTGAATTTAATTGTATGTAAGTGGTGGGCATTAACTGACCTCCTTTCGAGGCTCTTATAGTTCATTCGGTAGTATCCCTACCTCTCGGCCAGGAGCACTGGGTTCAAGTCTCACCTGTTCCAGAATGTGTAAAAACATCTCCAAACAGGTTGATTTGAGAATATTGAAAATATCTTGAGCCCCTACAAATTGACAGGGAATGCAACAATGACTCTCAGTAGTGGTGCCCCTAGTTCTGGTTCAGAAAGCCTGTGTTCAAGTCCCACCTGCCCCAGACATGAATGGTAATGTGCCTGAACAGGTTAGTTGGGAGTATCTCAAACAGTCACTCTTCAGTTAGGAGGTGTATACCTGTAATGTGCAGCTCTATAAATAAAAATTGAAATATGTAAATATTGGCTCCTGTACTACCTTCACCAACTGGCTTTCTGGAATAGAGCACACATTCGAAAAATCTGCCATGTCCAACCTCAATCTAAAGATGAAACCTCCATGCTCCCAGTCTTGAACTAACGCAAGGTATCCCACATAATTTCTCAGAGTCACACTGACCATACCACCAGCGCTTCACCAGGAACTCTCACAGATATTGTTACCTAGTATGGTGATTAAAAAGTCCGAAAATGAACGTTCAAGCTCAGCGAGCTAACTCACATACTTATCACACTGATCCTCCTTATCTTTTAAGCTCTTAATGAATGACTTGCAATTTAATGACTGAATTTCCATTACAGTGACATAAAGAATGTGACATCTTTCTTTCTGATATTGGAGGCTGCAGAAGCATCCATATAAAGCACACCCCCAACCCACAACCCCCACCCCCAGTCACTACTTCGGAACTGTATGATGTAACTTGAATATGCAACTGGAACAGGAGCTGTTCTCAATCCTGAGGTTGGTGTCAGTTCATGAACTGGTCCTTTAGGAATTTTATATTGCATTTTTTGGTATATACCTGGAAGGGAAATTTATGAACTCACATTTGGGGTAATTGGGAATCACAGAAACAAACAGTACGCTCCTGAATTCATGTTTTTGTCATGACATTAGAACAGAAGCTTGTATCGCTGGATGTTTATTAAATTTTAATTCCAAAATCTGTCTGGTTTAAAGAGGACTGCTTCAGACAATAAGGAAGATGACAGATGTGAATTCAGTGGTTGACTTGCAAAGGTGTATGTAGAACCCATGAAATGTTATACAGTCGATTCTGCAATAACACAGTAGTTCCCTTCTCGTGCTCTCCCGTGTTGTAAGAAAATCACGTGATAGCAGCACCACTTATGGGGCCAGAATCGTGTTGTAACCAATTCACAATGTAAAAGTTGGCACTTTAGAAACAGAGTCCCCAAATCGTCAATCGTATTATAGCGAATTTGCATTAACTACATGCACGTTATAGCAGAATGACCTGTACTCCTACAGTGTCAGAAAATCTTCAGAGATGGAGCAGGAAGAGAACATGATGTGGCTGACTATCTCCACCACTCTCCAGAGAAAGCCATCTCTTTCAGAGATTACTTTGTTTCCCTTTCCAGGAACATACCAAAAAATGCAATAAAAACCAACCTTCATCTGCGAGTACCAGTGGGAGGTGTGCTAATGGAAGATGGTGTGTAAGTGAACTGAGATTCGAGTGTACTAGCCTGGGCCTAAGTACTTGTGAACCATGATGGTTGTGGTTGAAGAATTACCTGTTAGTCATCCTCGCTTTGCACTGAAAATGACCCTCTAGCCAACAGAGTTGGAAGCCGAACAGGCAGCAAGTCCATCAGAAGGAAATAAGACAAGAAGGACTCTCTCACTCTGAGTGACTATCAAAAGGAAACATGATAAAAAGATTTCAAGCAACCCAGAATCCCAAAATTAACTGTTCAACCATCAACATTCCACTCCATCCTTTCCATGAACCAATGAGATAGTCTGACTAGCATTTCTTTTAACTCACTTCCTATATTTGGTCCATGTATATGTGTATTGTATTATTATTCATTGTAACATGAATAAACTCACTCTTTTGTTAACTAAAGAAAGCCCGGTTAAATTGGCTTCTTTTAATATATGAATTTGTTTCATCATGAAGAAAGGCATCCAGACAAGGAGGGATCCTTGAAAGTGCCATGGTGGAAGGGGGAGGCAGGGGGTGTTGCTGTCAAATAAGCTGAATACATAAAAACACAACCTTTGTAGCTCGAAAAGAGAGATCACGTCACATGTTAGGCCAACTCAGATAGTGCAATTTACATCATTATATTCTTCATCACTTGTGGCCATTCTATCATTTACAAACTTTAATAACACAACAACAAATGTGCATTTATATGGCATCTCCGAAGTAAAATAAATGTCTTATGGCAGCATACAGGCAAAGATTACTCAATCTGGTACCAAGCTGAAGCAGGAGACAGCATCATAAGTGACTAAAAGCCTAAGCCTTCAAGTAGGTTTTATATGTGTCTTTTGAGAGATGGGTAGGAAATGGAGAAGTGTAGGGGCTTAAGGAGAATGTTTCAGAACTGGATGTAAAGTGGGGACAGTGTAAGTGAACAGAATTAGAGGAACACTCAGGATTGGAGGGCTGAAGGTGATCCTGAGAGGAAAAAGGCTTGAGAGAAGCTGGAATAGGAGGGTGAACATGAATGAGGAGCTGGGGGATGAGTGTACGTGAATGAGCACAGTGGGGATGGAAGAATCAGCTGCTTCACGTGGAAAGGTGGAACCTCAAGCAGAAAGTCATCCCAGATCCAAAGAATGGACAAACTCTGTGTATCTCATGTTTTTAGCCTGTTCAGGTTCCGGTGCCTTGAACAGATAAATCCTTTATGCCAGGGATGACTTGCAGCTACAGGTTTAATGCACACAATTTGAAAGCAGCTTCATATTGACAGGGTCATAGAGTCATAGCTGTACAGTATGGAAGCAGACCCTTCGGTCCAACTCTCCTGCTCCTCGGATGCTACCTGACCTGCTGCGCTTTTCCACCGTCACCCTTTTTGACTCTGACTCTCCAGCATCTGCAGTCCTCACTTTCTCCTAATTACTTCCAATTTTGGACCAGAGTCAAACAGAGCAGGACCCCACTAAAAGCCATGGCATTAGGTGGCTGTGATTGTCCATTTGGAATAAGCTAAATGTTAACTTTAATGTGAACCCAAATTTTGTTTAGGATGCAGTTTCTGCACTGACTGATGGAAATCAGACGGGTGAATTTTCAAGATATCCAGATTTCATCCCCCCATGCCCCCACATACCCTGGTATTCTGGTGCTCAGACATGTATCAGGAGCAGTTACATTATAAACAATGCAAATTGTTTTTGTAACTCTGCTGTGGCTCAATTTAAGCAATTGGAATTCCGAAAGCACTGCAAATTAAACATGACTCCAAGTTTCTGCAGTCTTGCTATTTTGGCTTTTCAACTGGAAATCTGCCAGCTAAGGACACTTGTTTTTCCCATTCTACGCCATAATGCTTGAACTTTGAAAGCATCGAAGAAGTTACAGAGCAATATTATCACTCACCCTATCAGAAGGTAGATCAAAAGCCAATTGCAAATGAAAGCTAATGTCACCCAAAAGAGCAGTTTGAGCTTTACATTTTGCCTCAGCAATTGACTTGAAGGATACTAGAATATCATCAGAGTAAAACATCCACCTCTGCCAGACCTATACAATCAGTATCATTTTATATGTACCCTCTTGTTAGGATGGGGTGATTCCAACCTCAGATTGTAACCAAGGCTCATTCAAATTTACACACACAAGTTTAATGTTGATGCTTACTTTGTTAGTGAAGTCTGCTTTTGAGCTTCCTCATGAACAGTGACTGAATGACAATTGGGTTGTCAGAGGAAAATGGCACATTAACTTGCTAAATGCATTTAATGTTTCCATACTTTGATATTGCAGAACATCACTTGCAGGGGAACATGCATACTTCCATTTTTTCAAAAAAACTTGATTAACTTTGATTTTCAATGTACACCAGACAGTGGTGGTGTCAATTACTCATCAAGAATTCTGGCATAAATGGATAGGTTTTTATACATTATACCATTGCTAGGACAGATATAAAGTGGAAAGTTGGAGAGTCACCATTTTCACACCCCAAAGCACATTACAGCCAATTAAATAATCAAAATTATAGTCACTGTAAGGTATAAAGTGTGGCAGTCGGTTTTAATACAGCAAGGGTTCACAAAGGGAAAGACTGTTATTCTGAACCATTTATCTCTTTATTTTTCTCATTTATTACTAAGATTTTATACTTTTGACAACCTGTAATGCTGGAATTTTTATTTCTTTATTTTCTAATGTTTTTCCTCAGAATTTGTACTCAGGAATCTGTACATCAGTACCTTTGTACCTCAGATGGCATCATAAATGGCGACTTGTAAACTTTTCAGGGTTCATGTGACAATAAACCCTATTCTAATTCTAATTCAAAGAGTTGTGTGATAAAGAGCCAGTGGTCTGTCTTTTGTCACATTGCTCTTACTCTTGTTGGCATTAATGGTTGGGCCAGCATTTGGAGTCATAGAGATATACAGCATGGAAACAGACTCTTCAGTCCAACCCATCCATGCCAACCAGATATCCCAATCCAATCTAGTCCCACCTGCCAGCACCCAGCCCATATCCCTCCAAACCCTTCCTATTCATATACCCATAGGTAAAAACAAGGTCTGCAGGTGCTGAAAACCAGATTCTAGATTATGGTGGTGCTGGAAAAGCACAGCAGTACAGGCAGCATCCGAGGAGCAGGAAAATCGACGTTTCGGGCAAAAGCTCTTCATCAGGAATAGAGGCAGAGTGCCTGCAGGGTGGAGAGATAAATGAGAGGAGGGATGGAGGTGATAGGTCAGGGAGGAGGGTGGGGGAAGGTAGCAAATAGTACAATGGGTGAATGGGGGTGGGGATGAAGGTGATAGGTTAGAGAGGAGCGTGGAGTGGATAGGTGGAAAGGAAGATAAGCAGGTAGGGCATATATCTATCCAAATGCCTCTTAAATGTTGCAATTGTACTAGCCTTTACCACTTCCTCTGGCAGCTCATTCCATACGCGTACCACCCTCTGTGTGAAAAAGTTGCCCCTTAGGTCTCTTTTATATCTTTCCTCTCTCACCTTAAACCTATGCCCTCTAGTTCTGGACTCCCCAACCCCAGGGAAAAGACTTTGCCTATTTACCCTATCCACGCCCTTCATAATTTTGTAAACCTCTACAAGGTCACCCCTCAGCCTCCAATGCTCCAGGGAAAACAGCCCCAGCTTGTTCAGCCTCTCCCTATAGCTCCAATCCTCCAACCCTGGCAACATTCTTGTAAATCTTTTCTGAACCCTTTCAAGTTTCACAACATCTTTTCCATAGGAAGGAGACCAGAAATGCACGCAATATTCTAACAGTGGCCTAACCAATTTCTTGTACAGCCGCAACATGACCTCCCAACTCCTGTACTCAATACTCTGACCATCACTAATTGCTCTGGACATTGTTGTCGTCTTGAATCTCTCCAATATTTGGTGTGTAGGAGCACCCACAGTGTTGTTCAGAATGGAGTTCCAGAATGTTGACCCCACCTCAGTGAAGGAACAGCAATACAATTCAAAGTTGGGATGGTGTGTGGGAGAACATATGGGCCACAATGCTCCCATGCATCTGTTGCCCTTGTCCTTCCAGATGGTAAACACATTGGGTTTGAAGGATGGTGACTAAGGAGCCTTGGCAAGTTGTGACAACATATCTTATACGTAACGTGCACTGCTCCAGGATCAACTCTGGTCAAAATACCAGAAAGGTGACCTTTGCTCTTCAAAATATTCATGCCAGGATCAACCATGATCACACTGATTGTCAGAGGAGGCTGATAGCCTACGCCTGCTCCTATTTTCTATCTTTCAATTATTGTTTTCAAACCACTTGAGAAGACAGATGTAGCCTCAGCTTAACATCAACTTTTTAACTCACTCATAGGATGTGAGTATCTCTGCTTAGGCCAGCCTTTATTGCCCGCCCTTAATTGCCCTTGAGAAGGTGGTAGAGAGCTGCCTTCTTGAACCATTGTCTCGGCAGTGTTTGCCAGTGCAGCATTCTCTCAGGACTGCCTTGAAGTATCATCCAAGAATTTAGGTTTAAATCACCGGTTTAGGGATTTCAACACACAACCGGATGATTCAGAGGTAAGTGTAATATCAATTCTTGGGGTCTGGAGAATCTCATGCAATTGATGATGGGGCACCAACTAAATCAGGGATAGTTGTGTTGGTGCAGTCATACACAATGCTCAACAAACTGGTTTGGAATCGCTGCATAATTGCTTATGAATGGGTTGCCGATCTTACCAACTCTGTTGAAAGGAGATGATACAGACTGAAGCAGGATAGACTGCTCATCCCCACTGGAAGGTTCACTGAGCTGCTCTTGTCATGAACCTACTTAGCTACCTGCTGAACAATGAAGCAAACTACATAGCTTCTTCCCAGCCGGTCCTCTTAGACCATGAGCCAATCAGTGTTGGGAGACTTAAACATTTAAAATGGCAGCAAAAGCAAATCAACAATAGAGTACTTCACTGTCAGGCTAAACCATGGATGGCGCATAAACAGAAATTGCTGGAGAAACTCAGCAGGTGTGGCAGCATCTATGGAGAGAAATTTCGAGTTAATGGATGTTTTCATCAGAAACTTAAAATGTTAACTCTGTTTTCTTCCCACAGATACTGCCAGGCCTGTTGAGTTTCTCCAGCAATTTCCATTTTTGTTTCTGATCTCCAGATCTGCAGTTCTTTGTTTTATTTATTACACCTTGGATGACATTGGAGTCTGCCCTATTTTAGTGATTCACATATAGCCTTTTTCTCCTGACAATTTGGAGCCAACATGAGTTAAAAAAAGCATAAAAATCAAACCTGAAGCTGACTTGCTTGTTCATAACATTCAAAGCTTGTTCGGTGAACAAAATCATTTATTTGCTATTTCCTGATTGAATCTTATCACAATAATGAATCTTATATTTGAAGTCCTTTTGAATTCTACTGCTTGTAAATTCATCCATCCCCATATAATTGTTGCTGTCAGATTGGCCTTATGTTCTCTGTCTCTGGGCAACACAAATAAAATTGCCATCTGTAAGATTGGAGAGTGCAATATGAAAGTTGTCATTTATGGAAAAGCAGTGTGTGATCTGATAACAAGATGACACAAGATGTTAAGGCTACAAAACCCACCTTTTCAGCACTTTTTCCTGAATGGTCATTGATATTGTATGGACCCGAGATTACTTATTCCAGTAGTTGTGATGTTATTTCAGGTTTTTACGATCTAAGATTCATAGCTGCAGGGTAGATGCAGAAAGGTTGTAGGAGGATCGAGGATCAAAGTGCATAATCTCCAAATACAAAGACACCCATTTAAAACAGAGATGACGAGGAATTTCTTCTGTCAGAGAAGAGTGCTCTTTGAGATTTTTATGAATGACTTGGATGAGGGAGTGGAAGGGTGGGTTAGTATGTTTACCGATGACACAGAGGTTGGTGGAGTGGTGGATAGTGTGGAGGGCTGTTGTACATCATAATGGAACTTTGGTAGGATGCAGATCTGGGCTGATAAGTGTCAGATGGAGTTCAACCTGGAAAAGTGTGAAGTGATTTACTTTGGAAGGTCAAATTTAATGCAGAATAGATTCTTGGTGGTGTGGAGGAAAAGAGGAATCATAGGATCCACATCCATAGATCCCTCAAAGTTGCCACCCAGGTTGTTAAGAAGGCATGTGTTGTGTTGGCTTTGATTAGCAGGGCAATTGGGTTTAAGAGCCACAAGGTTATGTTGCACCTCTATAACGCCCTGGTTAGAACACACTTGGAATATTGTGTTCTGTTCTGGTTGCCTCATTAAAGGAAAGACGTGGAAGCTTTAGAGAGGGTGCAGAAGAGATTGTCCAGGAAGCTGCCTAGACTGGAGGGCATGTTTTATGAAGAAGGGTTGAGGGAGCTAGGGCTTTTCTCATTGAAGCAATGAAGAACAAGAGATGACTTGATAGAGGTGTACAGAATGATGGAAGTCATAGATAGAGTAGATAGCCAGAGAAAATGTCAATCAGAAGGGGACATAATTTTAAGGTTATTGGAAGTAGGTTTAGGAGAGATGTCAGAGCTAGATTCGTTAAAGAGAGAGTGGAACCCTTGAATGCACTACCAGCCGTGGTAGTAGAGTCAGTTACGTTAGGGACATTTACGTGACTCTTGGATAGGCACATGGAAGATTGTACAATGAAGGGTATGTACGTTAGTCTGATCTTAGAGTGAGATAAAAGGTCAGGCACAATATTGAGGGCCGAAGGGCCTGTACTGTGCTGCACTGTTCTATGTTCTATGCATCTATAGAATTCTTTACCGCAAATGAATGTGGAGGCTGGGTCATTAAATATATTCGAGCCAGACATAGAGATTTCTAATTATCAAGAGCATCATGGCTTATGGGGATAAGGCAGGAAAGTGGAGTTGAAGATTATGAAATCAACCTTGACTTCACTGAAGTAGACTGGATGTGCTGAGTGGCCTATTTCTGCCCCTATGTCTGAATGAAACCAAGACATTTTCAGCAGCTACAATGAGTGCCGAGGTCTGGAACGTTATAAAATCCACACCACGGAAACAGTATATGTTGTACCTTTGGCTTTTCAAATAGCATTTGATCAGGTGGTACACCTGAGGTCATCATGTGAGACTAGGGTTTATTAAATTGGAAAGAACATCCCAGCACAGATTGAGGATTGGCCAATAAACAGAGAAGGGTTTCGAAATAAGCAGGTTACTGTGAGATGCCATACAGATAGCTGTTCCTCAGCTATTTACTATTAACATCAGAGATGAGAGAATGAAATATAATTTGTCCAAGTTTTTGCTACCATAAAACTAGATGGGAATGAAAGTTATTACATAAAGGATCTTGCGGAAGGATTGACAAGTTGAGTGAATGGCCAAGTGGTTACAGAATATAATGAAGGGAAACATGAAATCTCCACTTTGATAGGAAGAATAGGAAAACAGAACATTTTCTGAAAGGTGAGAGATTAGTATGTTTGACAATCAGAGGGATTTGGGTGCCTTTGTACATGGATCACTAAGTAACACGAAGGACAGCAGGCAATGCTGTAAGTAAATAGTTGTTTTCCTTTTTTTGCAGGGAGGTTGGAGTAAAAGAGCAAGGAAATCATGTAACTATCCAGGGTTTTGATAAGGTCACTCTGCGTACAATTTTCGTCTCCTGATCTGAGGAAGGACATAGTTGCCCTTAGGGAGAGTGCAATGAAGGTTCACTGCTTTGATTGCTGTATTGAGAACATTGTCCAATGAGGGCAGATTGAGTCTGCACTCTGCAGTGTCGAGAGATTTACTGAACGAACAGACCAAGGTATCTTTTCTCTGGAACCTGTTTTCTCTCAGGATTTTACCCACCAGGTACTGAAATCACAATGGAGTGCTAAGCAGCAGGAAGACTCCTCAATGGATTTGGGAAGAGCAGATTATCAACCACCACTTCTTACCCTACTTCCAGCCAGCTGCTCCCCACAATTGTAAACTCCCACCCACCAATCTCCCTCAATTCAATTCCCTGTAGTCTGAAGCTCAATTGTCACAGTCAGAAGCAATTATGGCACTTTCAATGCACAGCAGCGCTACAGAACAAATTATGAGAGTGAGCCACATAAAGGGAAAACAAGTGAGACTATAGAAAGGTAATCAAAGAGGTAGGTTTTTGGAAATTCTTAAAGGAGGGCAGCGACACAGAAAGGCGAAAGCATGTAGGTTGGGAATTTCAGAACTTGTGACCCAGGTGACTGAAGATGCAGCTACCAATGGGAGAGCGATTAAGATTGGGGATGGTCAAGAGGCCAGAAGTAGAGGAATGCAGATATGTCAAAGAGTTGGAAAATTGGAGGAGAATACAGACATAGAGAGGGATAAAGCCATGGAAAGGTTTAAAAACAAAGTGAGTTGTTTGTCTGAGAGCCAGATTATTAATTGAGCACAGTGATGTGGGACAGGTACATGTTAATATACAGGATAGAGTGTTTTGAATACTCTCAGGTTTATGCAGGTCAGGTGGGGAGACCAACTAGGAGTGTGTAGGAATATAATTGATTTATCTATTCCTGATGAAGGGCTTTTGCCCTAAACGTCAATTGCTGCTCCTCAGATGCTGGCTGACCTGCTGTGCTTGTCCAGCACCACTTTGATCTAAACTTTGGTTTCCAGCATCTGCAGTCCTCACTTTTGCCTAGTGTGAAGGAATAGTCAAGCCCAATGTAGGCGCGATGAGGATTTTATCAGCAGAGGAGTCTTAACCTGTAATTTACTGTTTAATTATTTAATTATGCTTCTCTGTCAGCTGACTTCATGGAAAGTAGACAAAAGGCTCTTTAACGGGGGTGCCTCAGAACTCAACAGCTAGGCACAGATGACCCAAACGTTCCCCAACCGTACCACTGCCTTCCAGACCTCCCCTTCCACCCCAGAAAATGGGTACACCCCAATTTCTCAGCCAGAGTGTATGAGGAGAGTAGAGACTCCTTTTCTCTCTATCAGTATCAGGCAGTCTGCGTACAAATAAACTCTCGGCATGACATTAGATCACAGTGTGCTGAGAAATTTTCTTTTCCCCGTAAAAACAGCACAGATTAAACACCGTTGTAGCCTGTGGCGGAAAGACAGCAAGTGTAATTCAAATAAGTTATTTCATTCTTTCTGCAGCACAACAAAATACCTTCAGGTTTTACGATGATTGTAATATTTGTTTGTAAAACCTGTCTCAGTTAAACATGGGGCTTCTGCAAATCATGTGCTTCAGGCAAGTCAGCGTTTAACAGCATAGGAGTGCTTTCCAGCATAATAAACACAGAGAGGAGGTCAAAAACTCCACCTGACCCAAGTTGTTGGTGAAGATAATGAAAGCTTTTCTTGCTGGGTGTCACAGAACCAACCCCTCCCCACTCACCACCGCCCCCCCTCCCCCCGCCCACCCAACTGGAGAAGGAGGTCATTCTACTGATTTTACATCACAGACTCATGCACAGAAATCCTTCGGACCAACTCGTCCATGCGACCAGATATCCTAAATTAATCTAGTCCCATTTAGCAGTATCTCTCACTAAACCTTTCCTATTCATATACCCATCCAGATGTCTTTTAAATGCTGCAATTATACCAGCCTCCACCATTTCCTCTGGCAGCTCAATCCATATACACACCACCCTCTCTGGGAAAATGTAGCTCCTTTCAGTCCTTTTTAGATCTTTCCCCTCTCACCTTAAACCTATGCCCTCCAGGTTTGGCTTTCCCTACCTTCGGAAAAAGGTTTTGGTTATTCATCCTGTCCATGCTTCTCAGAATTTTTAAAATCTCTGCAAGGTCACCCCTCAGCATCTAATGCTCCAGGGAAAAAGGTCCCAGCCTATTCCACCTCTCCCTATAGCTCAAACCCTCCAACCACAGTAACATCCTTGTAAACCTTTTCTGCACCCTTTCAAGTTGAACAACATCTTTCCTATAGCAGTTTGAAAACTTGCCCCAGCAGATGTTATTAATGTGTCATTCTTGACAGAATTGATGAGCTCTATCTGGTTGATTAATACTTATCTCATCCAGGGTAGTCGAGATCTTGTGGCACAGTGGGTAGAGTCCCCACCTCTGAGTTGTGTCTATTAAGGTAGCTCTTTTGAATAAAGGAGTTGTACTAAATGTAGATGTCTTTACCTAAGCCAATCAAGCAGGTCTGAATCAACACTGCCCCTATTTCTGATTACCTTTTAAACGCCTTGCTTTTCTACCTTCACCTTAAAAGTATGCCAAGACTCTGATTCTACCATCTTTTGAGGAAGCGTGTTCCAAGATGTATGACCCTTTGTTGAAACAAGAATTCTCTTCATTTACCTTAAATGGGCAACATCGTATTTTTAAACGGTGACCCCTAGTTTAAGATTTTCCCACAAGAGGAAACACCCTTTCTACATCCATCCTGTCAGGCTCCCTCAGGGTCTTACGTACTTCAATTAAGTCATTTCTTACTCTTCTGAACTCCAGCAGAAACAAGCCGAGCTTGTCCGATGTTCGTCATGAGGCAACCCATCCATTCCAGATGCTGGTCCAGTAAACCTTGTCTGAACTACTTCCACCACATTCACATTTAGAGTTGGGTGACAGCCTAGCGATATTATCACTGAATTGTTAATCTAGGGACCCAGGCCATGTTCGAGGGTCCGGGTTTGAATCCGGCTACAGTTTCTAGAACGTAGCCCCACCACCACTTACTCAGGAAAGTTAAAAATCAACTTTATCAATGACACCCACATCCAAAAATGAATTGAGTATGTTACTGTAAACGTTTGTGATAAAAGTTTACGAAACAGCGCTGTTGAGTAAATTATTTTGAGAGCTCACTGTCAGGGCATGAAAGATCCATTTTCATGCAGCTCATTGCCATCAGCTTTATATATCCTCATCAACAAGTGGCAACCTACTGTAAAAGATTGATTAATGCCATTGGTTCTAATGTGTCACGTTACTAGATTAGCATAGACAGTGTTAATGGAACTGGTTTAACTGAGTGATTGGTTAATGGGACCATTTTGTTTGTCACATCGGGAGTTCTCATTAAAAGGCTTTCAACAGAGCCTGTCCAAATTCCAGACATAAATAATCGCTCTGTAATAAATGAACGAGGCCAGTGCCAGAGTGATATTTTACAGCATCTATTCATTGACAATTTAGCAAGTTCAGAGCAGAGCAAGATTGTATCCAATTTCACATGTGAGAAATCGATATTTGTATTATATTTCCATTACGTTGAATCATACGGTGCCCAATATATTAGAATCAATTCGATTCCTGAAATGTACAGGCAGCAAATGATATAGCATTTAAAAAAAAATATTCTGGGATGCAGGTAGCATGGAAACCAGCATTTATCATGAGAGGGCAAGAATCACTCACATTGCTGTGGGACTGGAGTCACATGTAGGACTGACCAATTGAAGACAGCAGATTTCCTTCAAGAATATTTGCGAACTAGATGGGTTTTGAATCACAATCAATACTACATACATGGTTGGCATTAAGGTTGGAGTCAGCTTTATAACTCCACACATATATCAAAAAGAATCAAATTTCTCTACCTGCCTTGATGGGATTTGAGCCCAAGTCCCCACTGTAGGAGCCAGGTTTTCCAGACTACAGATCCACTGACATGACCACGACACCACAACCTCTCTGTATTCATAAATCACAAGAGTATTATCTGACAGGATCTGACACTGATCCACATGTCGTATTGGTATTAAAAAGATTTAATAACATTGAGTTTTGAGGAGCAGCTTTAACAAGGGAGAAGTTAAAATCGGGGAGCTGAAAGGAGGTACTTCTGAGCTTGGGCCTTTGGTGGGTGAAGGCATGGACATCAATGACAAAGCAAAGCTTCTGATAGTATTTCCCACTACAAAGCCAGCAAAATACAAGTGTTGCCAGTCCCAGCCCTCATCCCTGTAAACTATTGCAGCTTCATCAGGAAGAGTCTAAAAGAGACCATCTGAGAAACAGCGACAACATCCTTAGCTCCTTCACATTCGTTGTGATTCACATTGTGATGATGTTGTGGTATTAAGAGGTGTACTTCAAAAGAATGATTGAATGAGAGGTACTCAGCAGTCTATGGTAACGTGAACAGCTTATGAAGCTTTGGGGGGTTATTTTTAAAGTTGGAACAATAGAAGCAGCCTGGATGGGTGTGGCCAGCTCTCACAGACCAGAATGTCAAGTTTTTTTTAGCTTTTAGACTCAGCAGAGGCTGACGGAGTTCTGGAGAAGTAGAGGCTATTATTCCCCCTCTCTCTGTTATAGCTAGAAGCTGGACTTTCTCTTCCTACTCGAGGTATTGCATGTGAGAACATCTGATTTCTGAATTTGCCTTTTTGCCAAGGGGTCAGTTTATGGGGTGTTGTGATTTTGGAACAGTTAACTAGTCATAGTTACTGTATCTATTATTCTGTCACATTTTCTAATTAAGTTGTTAATCTAAGTTCTTCTTTCACGTATATTTTAACAATAGTGTTTGAACAAACTGTTGCTTCACACTGAGTAGTATGAACAGTCGAATTGCATCTGGAACACAGCACTTTACGTTTGCCTTTAAAATAAGAAAAAGTTAGGGACTAGGCTAATGCCTTAAAATCTTTTGGTGAGGGGGTGTGGGTGGGGTCTGGTCTAGTCCACAGCAGTGCTCTCGCAAGTTGCACACTATCAGTTGCCTGTGCACAGAGGGTTTACTTTCAGCAGACTTCGAAAGAGAAAACAAATGAAGTGAAGGTCAAAATAAAAGCAACCACTTGATCTTATTCTGTATGTAAAGAAAGAAAAATCACACTTGACATCTGTGAGAAATAGCTTCTGTCGTTGTGCTGTACACAGCTATTCCTTCCCCCTTGGAGTGCCCGTACTGTGTCAAAAATGCATGTAAATTAAGTAATGGTTATTAGCCCAACAGTGCGTGGAGAATAGGTTGCACAGAGTAAGAGCAACCATTACTCTGAGCCACTGGGGAGTTCAATACATCAAAGTCCATACTGCCCACGCAGGTCTCAAAATAGAATGCATTTTCTCATCTTTTAATACAAGGGGTCTATGCCCATTGCTTGATAAAAAGTAACAAAGCATCACATGCAGAATGTGAATTTAGTCGGCACTGAAAATGGAGAAGGTTTGGAAAGAACACTTCATTATCACAGTTCCCAATATTTCTTACTGCCTTTGTTGGAATTAAAGTTTTTAATACCCTTAGGGCTCCAAAAGCAATAATAATGCTTTTTTTCTGAAACGTAGGTTGCAAAGCTGAGAATTAAAAATGTAGTTTGCTTTATGTGGAATATTTAAATTTATGCTATGCCAACAGGTGCACACAAGGTAAAACTTTGCACCAAATGATGCACTGCGAAGTGAAAGAAAGAGAGAATGATTGGCATTTACAACAACAACTTGCAGTTGCAAAGCACCTTTAAAATAATAAACGTCTCAAGGTGCTTCATAGGGATATTACAAAACCAAACTGACACTGAGCCATGTAAGGAGATGTCACCTGGCTCATTGCTCAGTCAGAGAGGCAGGTTTTAGGGAGGGACTTAAAGGAACAAAGAGAGCTAGCGATTGGAGGGAACTTCAGAGCTGAGGGTCAAGACAACTGAAGCCACAGTTGCCAATGGTGGAGCAATAAAAATCACAGGCCTCACCGGGGAATAAAAATCATAAGGATGATGGGGACAGAGCAGGTATGCTAATCATTCATGCTGCCTTTGTAGATTTGAACTTCTGGACATTGACTGTTTGTGGGATTTACCCAAAGTAGACAAGCAGGAGGCTGGGAGAACACAGCAGGCCAGGCAGCATCAGGAGGTAGAGACATCAACATTTCGGGTGTAACCCTTCTTCAGGATTTACCCACCAATGGATACTTTGACATGACCTTCCTGAATATAAAAGTGACGAGTATGAAATTCCTCAAGAACCTCCAGGAGGAGAAAACTTTGCCAAACTGAAAATGCTCCCACCTCAGCCACTGACTGCTCTGCCAAAGCAATGGCACTAGATGGTCACTGTACAATTTGTACAATTCTGCTATAATCACAGTCTACCCCCACCATCCCCTCCCACCCACCCCCCTCGCCTGCCAAACACACTCCTGCGTCCTGATCAGCTTACATTTCACACCAGGTCAATTGATAAGATTCGAGAATGAGAGTGCACCAATTTAAATTTCGCAAATGTAGTGAATGTGACATGAGAACAAGAGAATGCTGTCCTATAACAGTTCTTATAGGGCAGGCCAAGTTGGTTTCATGAATGCATCACGTGATTACAACTTGTGAACATCGTGAGGATATGGAGCAGAATCACGGACTGGAATTGGAAATGATAAAGACTCCATTAAAGTGACAAAATCTTGTGAAAAGGATCCTTAAGATTGCTTCCATTAACGTAGCATTAAGACTATGATGTGATATGTTTAAACCTGACCACCTGCCCTTTATTGGTTCTTTGGAGACAAACAGGAGACTATGAGAACACAACAAGCCAGGCAGCATCAGGAGGTGGAGAAACCAACGTTTCAGGTATAACCCTTTTCAGGAATGGGAGGTGGGGGTAGGTGGAGCTCCAGATAAGGAGAGGGAATGGTCTGGTTTTGTATTGGGAAAGGTGCAGCATGGTGAGTTAGTGATAGGCAAACACAATTGGTGGTGAATACAACCTGGTTGGTTGACGGGAGGGATGATCCGGTTGGTAGTTGGAAGGAAGGGTCTCTAGGTGGAATGGAAGGGAGGCCAGCAGCTGAGGGGCTGAAGAGGTCACATCGATTCTTTGGCAAAATATCCCACATGTAAATAATGGAGGTGTTCTCCAAAAACGGGGATGGGGGAAGGAATATGCAAACATTGAATTTACTTGCAAATTCTGCCGTAAGTTTACAAGTTTTATGCATAAAATTTTCTTTTGGAAAAAAAAACGTTAGGGATGATCAGGAGGCCAGAATTGGTAGGCTGTAGGCTTGGATTGGGTACAATGGAAAGAAGCCGTGGAGACAGAAATCACGGATGAAAATCCTAAAATCATACAATCACCGGGAGCACAGTGGTAGTGGAGGAACAGAAGACAGGTCATGGGTTCTCTAGCACCATTTTGGACCTCAGGTTACTCTTTAAAGTTTATGCAATATCTTACTGAAATGGAGCCACAGTCGTACTGTGGGAAACACAATGACCAGGTTGTACAGTCATTCCTGATGAAGGGCTTTGGCCCGAAATGTCGACTCTCCTGCTCCTCGGATGCTGCCTCACCTGCTGTGTTTTTCCAGACCACTCTAATCTTGAATCTAATTTCTAGCATCTGCAGTACCCACTTCTGCCTAGTTTGTACACAGCAGGCTTCCACAAGCAGCGAAGTGATAATGATCATTTACATAAATGATTTGGATGCGAGCATAAGAGGTACAGTTAGTAAGTTGCAGATGACACCAAAATTGGAGGTGTAGTGGGCAGCGAAGAGGGTTACCTCAGATTACAACAGGATCTGGATCAGATGGGCCAATGGGCTGAGAAGTGTCAGAAGGAGTTTAATTCAGATAAATGCGAGGTGCTGCATTTTGGGAAAGCAAATCTTAGCAGGACTTATACACTTAATGGTAAGGTCCTAGGGAGTGTTGCTAAACAAAGAGACCTTGGAGTGCAGGTTCATTGCTCCTTGTAAGTGGAGTCGCAGGTAGATAGGATAGTGAAGAAGGCGTTTGGTATGCTTTCCTTTATAGATCAGAGTACTGAGTACAGGAGTTGGGAGGTCATGTTACAGCTGTACAGGGCATTGGTTAGGCCACTGTTGGAATATTGCATGCAATTCTGGTCTCCTTCCTATCAGAAAGATTTTGTGAAACTTGAAAGGGTTCAGAAAAGATTTACAAAGATGTTCCAGGGTTGGAGCTATAGGGAGAGGCTGAACAGGCTGGGGCTGTTTTCCCTGGAGCATTGGAGGCTGAGGGGTGACCTTATAGTGTTTTACAAAATTATGAGGGGCATGGATAGGATAACTAGACAAAGTCTTTTCCCTGGGGTCGGGGAGTCCAGAACTAGAGGGCATAGGTTTAGGGTGAGAGGGGGAAAGATATAAAAGAGACCTAAGGGGCAACTTTTTCACACAGAGGGTGGTACGTGTATGGAATCAGCTGCCAGAGGAAGTGGTGGAGGCTGGTACAATTGCAACATTTAAGAGGCATTTGGATGGGTATATGAATAGAAAGAGTTTGGAGGGATATGGGCCAGGTGCTGGCAGGTGGGACTAGATTGGGTTGGGATATCTGGTCGGCATGGACGGGTTGGACTGAAGGGTCTGTTTCCATGCTGTACACCTCTATGACTATATGACTCTATGATCAGAGAATACATTTTAGTGAAGTTACTTTGGGACAAGCATTAACCAGGAGAGGCGAAATCAACGTTTCGGGCAAAAGCCCTTCATCAGGAATATGAAGGGCTTTTGCCCGAAACGTTGATTTCGCTGCTCGTTGGATGCTGCCTGAACTGCTGTGCTCTTCCAGCACCACTAATCCAGTATTTGATTTTCAGCATCTGCAGTCATTGTTTTTACCTTATTAACCAGGAGAGTCCTTCTGCACGTCATCATTCATTGCCAATGCCTTAAGAAGGTGGTGATGGATCTAACTTCTTCCTGAACTATTTTCTCGATAGCGTTCATTATCAAAACCCAGGAAATATTTCAAAAATAAAAATTATAAAGAAATGATGTTAAATGATGCCAAAGAATATAGTAATTTGGAATCGAGTTCTGATCTCAAACAGATCGCTTGCTGAGATGGTGCAGAGACACAGACTCACATGGAAGTGGGCTGCATGTATGTCCAGGGTGTGCACCCAACCAATGACCAACAATCCTGGAAAGAAACATGAGTGATTATGCTGGAAAATATGAAGGATGATGCAATTGAGCGGAAAGTAGAGAGATAACATAATGTTCCTATTTTTAAACGTGCTTCGGTCCAAATGGGGCACAGAAACATTGGGCAAGACCTCAGTTGAAACAACCATAGAGATTCCTCATTACTTATCTGTAAGGATCAGTCTTAGATAACCATCTCCAGTAGATACAAAAATAGTTTACACTGGCCAAACTCTTTATTCATTTTGGGAGTAGAAAGAAATTAGAATATCGAGTCTTGTCTTTAATAGACTGTCGAGGAAGAAATTCATCATGAGAGTGACACTAAATGGATAGCATCACATTTGCTGCTTGTTATACATCCCATGTATTATTATTAATGAAGCTAATGGAGTTGAATATCGACCGTGTAGTTTAATGAGTGGCTGATTCATTCTCATGCAACTGCTCAAGACAAACCTATATTCCATGGTTTTAAAACAGTCTTTTCAGAATGAACATATTAAAAGTAAAGATTTTATTAGGGGTCGTTATATTCAGTGCCACACGGAGAATGCCTGACTGCTGGTGGTACCACTTCACTTTTCCCAAGTTAACAATCAATGATTCTTGTTGTCTAGAGGAATTAAGGGTTACAGGGAGAACGCTGGTAAGTGGCGCTGAAATGCGCATCAGCCATGATTGAATGGCGGAGTGGACTCGATGGGCCGAATGGCCTTACTTCCACTCCTATGTCTTATGGTCTTATGGTCTTATGATTCCTTTCAAAGTCCCCGATTTGAGATGGAGAAGAAGAGGAAGGCTTTCATCTCAGAGGGTCATGTGTCCCCAGAGAGTGATGGAGTCTGGGTCAGTAAATGCTAGTAAGTTAAAGTTAGATAAACTCCAGACTAGCAAGGCAGTAAATTGGTATTGGTGGTAGGCAGGAAAAAAGTGGAATTTGAGGCTACAGTCAGTTCCACCATGATCATATTGAGTGGTGGAGCAGGTTAAAAGGACGAGTGGCCTATTTCTACTTATAAGTTGTGTATTTATATTCTCACATGAATGTTACAAAAATGATCACAAATCAGTTTTCGAGTCATAGTGCTGCACAACATGGAAACAGATCCTGTGATCCAACTTGTCCATGCCAACCAGATATCCTAAATTAATCTAGTCTCATTTGCCAGCACTTGGCCCATATCCCTCTAAACCCTTCCTATTCATATACCCATCCAGATGACTTTTAAATCTTGTAATTGTAGCAGCCTCCACCACTTTCTCTGGCATCTCGTTCCATACACACACCACCCTCTGCCTGAAACATTTGCCCTTTAGGTCCTTTTTAAAATCTTTCCGCTCTCACCTTAAACCTATGCCCTGTAGTTTTGGATTCCCCTATCTTGGGGAGAAGATCTTGACTACTCTATCCATGTCCCTCATGATTTTATAAACCTCTATATGGTCACCCCTCAGCCTCCTACATTCCAGGGAAACAGCCCCAGCCCACTCAGCCTCTCCCTGTAGCTCAAACCCTCCAACCATAGCAATATTCTTGGCCATTCCTGAAGAAGGGCTTATGCCCGAAACATCGATTCTCCTGCTCCTTGGATGCTGCCTGACCTGCTGCGCTTTTCCAGCAACACATTTTTCAGCTCTGATCTCCAGCATCTGCAGTCCTCACTTTCTCCTAATATCCTTGGAAATCTTTTCTGAACCCTTTTATGTTTCTCAACATTTTTCCTATGGGAGGGAGACCAGAACTGAACACACTTCGTGATTAGTCTATTACAAATACTCTAATTAGTATAACTGAAAGCTCAGGTGTCTATTAGGCCCTTGGATATTTCAGTCAGAGATTTTGGTTTTTGAATCCCTTGTATTATGACAAAATACTCCCTTTTCAATAGCCACAGCATTGTTTATTTTTCATACATCCTCTACAATTTCGAGATGGTGACTTGCAAAAGGTTTGTCACAACAAATAATCAAATGGTTTCCAACAAATTTCCACAAGATCGAGATAACCACCTTGGAAACTGCGTCAATCGTTGTTTATCGACGTCTGTGCAGATTCCAGTGTGAGTGGGAGTGTAGCGTGCATCAGAATACACAACCCAGCATGATGAGAGTGAGTGATCTAACTACTCATATCACTAAATATTTATGTCTTCCAATGACGGCAATTATGGACCAATGCCAAACATCATTGCTGTTGCTTTAGATGAAACATTGTAGTGGTCTACTTATGAATAAGAACTCATTCACCACTCCTGTATCTTCCTTGTTTTTAAATAAGTGGTTACAACATAGTCATCAAAGTAACTTAGTGTCCTTGCAAGATTTCAAAAGCATGTCTTCTTCTTCAGTCACTACTTTTAAACATGAGGTCTTTACTCAGTTAAAATGTTTAGCTTTACCTCAGTATTTTTCCTTTTCAGTGTCAAGTCTTCCTTCGGGTCCTCTAGAGCCAAGGCAAATTACTTTTTTGAAGTTGTGTCAAATTCTTTTTTGTAACTTCATACAATTTGGGCAGAATGAAATATCATCAAATTGTTGGTCTAATATGCAAGTAGAAACCTTCAACGGGTCAGACCTTGCTGGAGTAGGGCATCTGTTATCAACCCTCATTAATTAGACTTTAGTATTGCTGAAAAAAAAGCTATGTATTGTTAAAACTTTTGTCTCGCATTCATCAGTATAGTTTGCAAGAAGTACCAATGCCAAAGGTAAACATCATGATGCTGCGTGAGAAGAGAGATGCTGATTGGTTGCCAAGTTGTTTCTGATTGACAGATATGGATACTGCTCCAGTTAATGATGATTACCAAGTTTTGTTTAAATTTTACCTTGATTCTGATTGGTCATTGCGTTGCCCTGAGAAATAAACTAAGAAGTGGCTGTCACCCGTTTTGGTGAGTTGAAACAGACACAGTGTATACAGTGAAACCCACATTCCTTAAACAAAACAAGTAAAAAAAAGTATTCATTATATCTGCATTTAAACCAGAGAAGATAAAATACCAAAATATGTGATGTGATATGAAAACACATGGGAAATGTAACCCAAAACATTAATTGCAACTAATGAACAAACAGGATTTTAAAAAGTTAGCCCTCAGTGTCTTCACACACACACCACTGCATTCCTCATGTAAATGGAGTAGTTCAGAGTCACTATAAAATGTCTTCACTTTAAAACCAAAAGCTGCCGCCAATCTAGCTGTCAGGAGAATTTGAGGTAACTCTCAAAGACTGAGTAATGGAGGATATTGTCCTCAGCTTAAATGCTGCTTTCCCAAAAAAACCTTATTAGAAGAATGGAAAGAGGCAGACTTTCTACGAATCTCCATTTCTTTACAGCTTCCAATCAATCACCTGCAATTGAACATTATATGCTGTATACATTCCTCAAGTGCAAGTCAATGGCTAATAGTATTAATATTATTCTAAAAGTTCACTACACAACCATTCCAATGATCTGATTCATTATTACAATGCCTGAAGTAAACCAAAATGACTTTACATCTTCATAGGCTTTTTTTAAGATCAATTTGCTTGCAGCTAAATTACAAATAACATAGAAAATAGGAGCAGGAGTGATCATTTAACTCTTCAAATTTGCTCTGCCATTCAATATAAGGCAATAAGTCATAGGAACAGGCATAAGCCATTCAGTTCCTCGAGCCTGCTCTGCCATTCAATAAGGTCTTGGATGATCCAACATTCCTCATATCCACTTTCCCCATACCTCTCCATTCACCTACTGATCAAAAATCTCAGCCTCAAATGTACACAAGGATTCTGCCCTAACAGAGTTCTGATCTGTGGCAAGGAATTCTAAAGCTCTTAATCCTCTGAGAGAAGGAATTTCTCCTCATCTCAGTCTTAAATTAGTTCCCCTTAGTTCTGAGATGAAGCCTTCTGCTCCTAAACTCTCCCATGGTGGAAACATTTCAGTATTTATCCTGTCAAGCCCATGAAGAATCCAATGTTTTAATGAGATCACCTCTCATTCTTAAACTCAAGTGAATAGAGTTGAATATGTTTCGCCTTTGCTTAAAAGACAATCCCTCCATTCCAGGGATCATCCTAGTGAACTTTCTCTGAACTGCCTCGAATAAAAATAATATCCTTCCTTAAAATAAGGGGATCAGAACTGCTCACAATACTCCACATCTGGTCTCACTAGCACCTTGTACAGTTGCAGTAAGACTCCCTACTCTTATACTCCAACCCCCTGGAAATAAAGGCTAACATTCCATTAGCCTTCCTGATTACCTGCTGCTTCTGTGTGCTAGTTTTCTGTGTTTTGTACATAAGTACCCCCAAGTCCCTTTGTGTTACAACTTTTTGCAGTTTTTCCACATTTAAATAATACTCTGTTCTTTTGTTCTCCCTTCCAAAATGTACATCTTCACACTTTTCCACATTGTATTCCATTTGCTAGCTTTTTGCACACTTAATTAACCTATCAATACCTTTCTATAAACTGTTTCTATCCTTTTTGCAGTTTGCTTTTCCATCTATTTTTGTGTTGGCCGCAAATTTGATTAAAGTATATTCACTTCCTCCTTCCAAGTCATTAAAATACTGTAAAGGGTTGTTGTCCCAGCACTGATCCTTGTGGAATTCCACTGGTCATGTGTCACTAATCTGAAAAAGAACCCATTATCCTTACTCACCGCTGCCTGCCCATGAGCCAATTCTTTATTCATGCCAATACACAACATCCACACCATGGGCTCTGGTCTTATGACTTACCCTTTCGTGAGGTGCCATGTTGGATGCCATCTGGAAGTCCAAGTACAACACGTTAGTTGAAAATTCTTCAACAAACTCAAATAAATTAGTAAGATATGATTTTGCTTTCATGAAGCCATGCTGACTCTGCTTGATTAGATTATTATTTTCCAACTGTGCTGTCATGATTTTCTTAATAATTGATTCCAACATTTTCCAACAATAGATATTCGGACAAGTTACCTGCTTTTTGACCCTCTCCCTTTGAATAGGACAGTATGGCAGTATGATCAAGGCTTAATCCCCTGTTCCCATTTTCTCTGCATACCTTTTAATCCCTTTAGCCCTATAAACTACATCTAGTGCCTTCTTGAAAACACTCAATGCTTTGCCCTCAACTACTTTCTGTGGCAAGGAATTCCAAAGGCTCAAAATTCTCTGGGTAATGAAACTTCTCATCTTAACCCTAAATGGCCTTCCCATGTCCTTAAACTGTGATCCCTGATTCTGGACTCCTTGGTCATTGGGAACATCATTCCTGCATTTACCTTATCTTGTCCAGTTAGAATTTTATAAGCTTCTATGAGGTCCTCCTCATTCTTCTAAACTCCAGTTAATATAGTCCTAACTAGTTCAAAGTGCCTTCATACATCAGTCCAACTAACCCAAGTTTGGTAAATCTTTGTTTCACTCCGTCCATAGCCAGAACATCCTTTCTCATAGTTAAAAATCGTACAACACCAGGTTATAGTCCAACCGGTTTATTTGGAAATACTAGCTTCCAAATAAACCTGTTGGACTATAACCTAGTATTGTGTGATTTTTAACTTTGCCCACCCCAGTCCAACACCGGCATCTCCACATCATCCTTTCTCATGGAAGAGAACAAAACTGCACACAATACTCCAGGTGTGATCTCACCAAGGTCCAAACAATAACAGCAAGACATCCCTGCTCCTGCACTCGAATCTTCTCATCATGATGGTAGACAAACTATTTGCCTTCTTCACTGGCTGCTGCACATTCATACTTTTAGTGACCGGTGTAAGCTTTCATTGCACCTCTCCCTTTCCCAAACTATCACCATTTAGATAATCTGCATTCCTGTTTTTGCTACCAAAGTGGATAACCTCACACTTAGCAGCATTATACTTTGTCTGCCATGCATTTGTCCACTGACTCAATATATCCAAATCACTCTGAAGAGTCTCAGCAATCCTCCTCACAGCTCAGAGCACTACCCAGCTTTGTGCCATCTCCAAACTTGGAGGTATTACATTTATTTCCCTCAACTAAATCATTCATATATATTCTGATAGTGGGGTCCAAGCACTGATCCCTGCAGTACCCACTAGTCACTGTCTGCCACTCAGAAAAAGGTCTATTTATTCCTAACCTTTGTTTCCTGTCTGTGTCTACTGGCTCAATGGTAGTCCATGTGCTCAGTCATTAAGTTACTGAGCCTCCCGTGTCCATTATATGTGAGTATACAAGTAACAAATAAACCCACTCTATTTAATGGAGCTGATGCTTTTGGTGGTTTTCTTTTTAAGCACAGACAGCATGCTGAATCTATCTGTAATTTACCTGGCACTGTGATTTGCCAGTTGATGATGTGTGCAATGTTAAGTACACCAATAAATCTTCATTATTGTTTCGGATGCTTTTCTGTTTGTGTTTAGCAGTCCCTCAACATCACATCTGTTCACATCTGTAATGTTCAAAGATAAGCAATCACCATGGGAGACAAGGCAGCTTCCTACTCACTTCCTAGTGTTTGTTGCATGAAGTTTATGAACTGATGGAAGCTCCCATGTACTTGAGGCTTTCAAAAGGAAAATAAGGGACCTTTTGGCTTCAGGGATGGTTGGTCACAGATTCCTTCTCAAATCTGATCCACGAAATTGAACATGATTTTGATGCAAGGGGTAAAAGCAAATTACTGCGGATGCTGGAATCTGAAACCAAAAGAGAAAATGCTGGAAAATCTCAGCAGGTCTGGCAGCATCTGTAAGGAGAGAAAAGAGCTGACATTTCAAGTCTAACTGACCCTTTGGCAAAGCTGACCCTTTGACAAAGGATCAGTTAGACTCGAAACGTCAGCTCTTTTCTCTCCTTACAGATGCCGCCAGACCTGCTGAGATTTTCCAGCATTTTCTCTTTTGATTTTGATGCAAGGGTTGTCTAATTACCCCATTGAGTAAGCTGGCTTGCTTCCTTCTCCACCAACCCCACAGCGAACAATTTAATGGGAAATAAAATCATTTCGTAACCAATAAATATAGAAAGGGTGAGGGCTACGTGAACATGCAGTGGATTAATAATTCCATGCGTCTGTTTTCAATGGGGTGGGATTGTCTGGCAGATTGCTAAAAGTCACGCATTAGAGTCAATTATTTCCAGGGATCTCTGACATGTCAGATGAAGTGAATTTATTTTAATAAGGGATAGACAGTCTGAACAGAAATTGATAAGACACATGTGCATTGAAGTTTCAGAAGGATGAGAAGGGGATTAATACCACACAGTGTAACAGATTAGGCAGCTCTGACATATCCACGTCAAGAGGTGCGATTAAAGAATGGTATGTTTATCTACCTTAGGCCGACAGCTGGAAGTTTCCCCTCAGCTCAGGCAGGGTATGTGGAGTAAATCCAAGGAAATCTCCTTCGAGGTCCAACCCTCAGCCACATATACAGTCTACCGTCGTTTTGTTTCTGATTTGGGAGCCTGGGAGACAGCTCTAGGAGCACCAACTTTGAAAAGCTTGCACTCACATGAGGGTTGAATCTGGTCCCGCAGCTGCTGATCGCGGGAAGCACGGCTGGTTGCAAGGAAGACATGAGGCCACTGATGGTGGGACATCAGCCATTAACCTCACTGATTCAGCAGCCAATCAGGCTTGGCATCCAAAATGGCAAACCATTGCGTGTTGGCAATGGTGTTTTGAAAACATTCAATGTTTTGGCCTCGACCACTTCCCATGACAGAGAATTCCAAAGGCTCACCATTCACTAGGTAAAGAATTTCTCCTCATCTTAGTCCTAAATGGCCTTCCTATGTCCTTAAATATGATCCCTGGTTCTGGACTCCCTGGTCATCAGGAACATTATTCATGCATTTACCTTGTCTAGTCCGATTAGAAATTTGGGCAAAAACAGAAATTGCTGGAAAAGCTCAGCAGGTCTGGCAGCATCTCTTAGAGAAATCAGAGATAATGTTTAGAGTTGATTGACCCTTCCTTAGAATGGATCCTTCTGAGGAAGGGTCACTGGACCCGAAACATTAACTCTGCCTTCTCTCCACAGATGCTTCCAGACCTGCTGAGCATTTCCAGCAATTTCTATTTTTCTCTCTGGTTTACAGCATCCATAGTTCTTTCAGTTTTTATCCTGTTGGAATTTTATACGTTTCTATGAGATCCCCCTCTTTCTTCCAAACTCCAGTGAATACAGTCTGAAGCAATTTAGTCTCTCTTCATACATCAGTCCTACTAACCCAGGAATCAATCTGATAAACCTTTGTTTCACACCCTCCATAGCCAGGACATCAATGGGACCACATAGATTCACTTTTCTAGAACTCATGACTTTTGGAAATATTGCAGAAGCCTCTAATATTTGCCTCGGATGATTCCTGTCTGGTGTTGGGCCTAGAGCAGACGTCAATGCGTCTGGATTGCATGCATCTTGTTACTCACTCTGAGAGCCACCACGCTGTAACAAACTAACATTTGGCACCAGTTTATAGGCCTGGCTGGTTTTCTCATCCATGGTATGCTAGAAGAATCCAAATCAACCACCTCCAAAATCTAGAAGGTCACAGGAAGAAGGTGCATGCAATAGGAATGCAGCACACCCCTTTCAGGAGGAAGGGAAAATTAGAACGAGAGTCAATCCAGACTGCCTGTTATTGCAATGGCATTGCAGCATTTAATCGCATTAGTGTGTCGACAGGTCTCTGCTGTCATTGCTTCCAGTTTGGGAAATGAGGCAACGAAGGAAGGCAAAAGAAGCAGACAGCAAAATTGCTAACTGTAACACCCCTTATCCTTGTGCCATCTTCATAAACAATACCAGGTTGAGAAACTATTCGGAATACAATGATAAAAAGTTTTCCATAAATACAAAAGATTAAATTTATGTTGGCGGCAAGTGGGAAGCATTTGGCCCAGCTCTCACCATTCACTTTTAATCACAGTGTTTATTCAACTGTATAAATGCTATGTGGTAATTTATAGGGAAACAGCAGGATTGTTGACTGCAAACGCTGGTTCATCTCAAGCACTTAACAAAATGCTGAAATAGTTTCCTGCAACAAATAACATTTTGTCATCGATAAATCATCTCGCAGCACTCCCCTTGCTGTGCCCTCAACTGATATCTTCAAATGCTGACAAAATATTGTGACTTTGATGGCTGTGTTATTCTGGCACGACAATGCATTTACTTCGAGGCGTGTAGATTATGAATGTTTTGATGCATAATGTATTGCAAATCATCTTTCGACGGGTGCAATCAAACAACTTACTACAATGCATCAGAGGCCCACAAACCCAGCAAACCTTGGACCTAATCCACATCAGATTTTGGTTCTTGCTGGTTTTCTGGTCAAATGCTTCCAATCAGATCAGGGAAAGTGTTAATAGTGCGTTCTTTGTATTTTATTCATTTATGGGATGTGGTCACCGCTGGCTGGCCAGCATTTATTGCCTGTCCCTTGTCAGAGGTAGAGTCATAGAGCTGGACAACATGGAAACAGGCTCTTCAGTCCAACTCGGCCATGCTGACCACATATCCTAAATTAATCTAGGCTCATTTGCCTGCATTTAGCCCATATCCCTCTAAGCACTTCCTATTCATATGCCCATCCTTTAAGATGTTGCAATTGTATCAGCCTCCACCATTTCCTCTGGCAGCTCATTCCATACATACACCACCCGCTGTGTGAATAAAAAGGTACCTCTTGGATCCCTTTTAAGTTTTTCCCTTCTCATTTTAAACCTGTGCCCTCTAGTTCTAGACTCCACTACCCTAGGGAAAAGGCGTTGGCTGTTCATCTTATCCATAACATCGTCCCTCAGCCTCCGACACTCAAGGGAAAATCTGCCCAGCCTTTTCAGCCTCTCCCTATGTTTCAAATCCTCCAACTTTGGCAACACCCTTGTAAATCTTTTCTGAACCCTTTCAAGTTTCACAACATCTTTCCTGTATTCTTGAAAAGGTGGTGGTGAACTGCCTTCTGGATCTGCTGCAGTCCACCTTCTGTGGGTTGACCCACGGTGCCACTGGGGAGGAAATTCTAGGACTTTGACCCAGTGACATTGAAGGAACAGCAACATATTTCCAAATCAGGATAGTAAGTGTGTTGAAGGGGAACTTGAGAATGGTGGTGTTCCCATGTATCTGCTGCATCTTTGAGTCAAGATAGCCAAGGGCAGTTTTGTTAGAAATGGAAACATTACAACAAGGAACCTCTTTGGAACGGCTTCAGTGCTACTGTGGTTCAAGAGTGGCCGAAACTCTGTTTATGCAAGTAAATGGGGGTCCCAGTGCACTTCAGTGAAGTGAAAGTAGTGGGGTCGGAGTGCTTTCAAGGAAATTCCTTGCCACACAGTCAGAACAAAAGTGTCGCTGTGGAGTAAAAGACATGTTGTGGCAGCTTAAAAGATTATCCAGTTTTCAGTCCTATATCACTGGTTCAGAGGGCTGGATTTGAAACACTGCATCTGTTTATTTATTGGACCAATGGGATGCATGTACACTAGCAATACCACAAGGTTTTGCATTTTCTTTAGTGAGATGCTTTTACTTCAGTAATGGATGATTTTTCCATCATTATAGAGCAAATTACTGCAGATGCTAGAGTCTGTACCAAAAAGAACAAATGCTGGAAATCACAGTGGGTCAGGTAGCATCCATGGAGAGAGAGAGCAAGCTACCAATTCAAATTAAGATGACTCATGGATGCTGCCTGGCCCACTGTGATCTCCAGCATTTGTTGTTTGCCATTGTTCATGTTGGAATATCCTGATGGTTTCAGATCATCAGTTAGAACAGGAGATCTCTAACAAAGAGATTTCCTATTTTTTAATAGCCTGCTGTTATTCCAGCATGGGCAAAATGGAAGTACCTGAGCTTGATGTTATCAAAATTAGCTTCCAAGTATCTCCTCAACTTCTTGCTCCCTCTCCACATCCCACTGCCTCCTCATCCAGGAACTCTGAAATAAAGAACATTTCACTGGTATTACGTCAAGCAGGAAGTCACAAATTGTGGTGTGACTCCAGGATTTGGTGTAACTTGGTGAACATATTACCAGAACTGCTTATGGATGTGGCTGAAACTCATGGTAGTGTGGGAAAACTGGGAAATCAAGGTATTGTTGGGATGGATTTTTTGAGGGAAAATATTCTTTGGAATTGCTCCCAACTGTCACAGAACATATCACCTACTTCACCAGAAAAGCAATTTTGCCAAAATCATAAAGTCTACCTCAATATCATAATTACATAAAGCCATTAAAGTAGTTTTTAAATGTCTGGGAAGTATTTGGATATGACAAAAGGATGTAGCTGATGACCTTAACTTGGAATGGGTTGCCTCAGAGCAGTGAACTCAAAAGCATTCATTGACTCCCTAGAGTATGGAAGGAGACCATCCAGCCCATCAAGTTCACAAAAACCCTCCACCCAGACCCACCTCATCCCAATAACCCTGCATTTCCCATGGCTAACCTGCACATCTCTGGATTCAAAGGGCTGTTTAGCATGGCCAATTCTCCAGGGTGCCAATCCCAGTGGCACATCTTTGGACTGTGGGAGGAAACCGGAACTCCACATAGACACAGACAGAACGTGCAAACTGCACACAGACCATTGCCTGAGGCTGGAATCAAACCCTAGGCTCCCCAGCACTGTGAGACAGCAGTGCTAACCACTGAGCCACAGTGCCACTCCTGCAACTCTGAAGTGGAGGTCGGAGAACCAGAAAGTGCTGGATTCGTGTAACCATTCACATGGAAATATTGAAAGCCATTTCATACATTGACAGCTGCATCACTGACTCACAAAACACACTGAGGTTAACTTTCAAATGTCTACCCAGCTTGATGGGAATGTCAGTCAGACAAGAGAGCACATGGACGGGAGCCCTAATTTGCACTTCTCCCATTTTACATCTTTATAGAAGACTATTCCTTCTCAGAGGCTGACAATATTTGCACTCTTTTTTTTAACCAGTTGAGGAATTCAGGGCTTTACTGAAGATCATGGGCTTTGTCACAGTACACTTGGGAAGATTATGTCATTAATTGAGCTCCCCTGATCCATAAGCCATCACAATTGTGTAAATACCCAATTAAACCACGAAGATGATCAATTTGTCTGACAGCCTACTATTCAGGATAAAAGTAATTTGCACCAGGTTTCATCATTAACAGGAAAATAACTATTTATTGTAAAGAAACATCCTTTAATTAGTGGCAAAATGTAATAATAATTCAGTACAAAGCAACTTAAGTCATACCCCTTTAAAAACTATTCATTCAAAAACAAGGTGGACAAAGACAGTTTGACACATGTGTGATGGGTGGGAGAGTATTGACAGGAAAATCAAATTCTGTAGATCAAATTTTCTTGACTTATAGCATTGATGCCATGATATTGCCCAAGAGTGTTGGTCGATCTTCGATTAAATGGCCAATTAGGTGAAATCAGATATTTCTCTTGTGTTAAGAATTTATTTTCTTTTTGACATCTCTAAGGTTGTTTTTTTTTACTCTCAGAGCAAAGGGAGAAAGATGTTGCTTATTTGCATACTTCTGTATATCTCTGAAGACATTGTGTTCACAGGTCTGTGATGAACCACAATTGGACATATCTGAGGGCTGTCTTTGGGTAGTTTTTCCTATCGCAAAGATTCCTAGTGCCCACTCTGTCTCATAACGCATCCACCTCACTGCTAATAAAAGTAACATTATCTTATGAATCTAATGTATACGCTACACAATCCCATTTGACCTTCAAGATACAAAAACCTCTCCTGCTACTTTTAGCCTTATACAGTGTTCAACTTGCATTTTCCAGTTTGTAGTCCAAAAGATAAAATATGTGGTCTCTTACAGCGCTATGATTTGGTAAGATGTATTTCACATCTGGTCTTTTGCAAAGTTATTTTGCTTGTACTGTAATCCATCTGCACACACAGAAACAGAAGGTTTGTGCAGAAAAATTATAGACATATCCTGTGGGATTACTTTATCAAACACCATTCACTGATATCAGAAAATCAGCTACAATTGGTGTCACTCAAGAAATACAGGATTATTAAAGTCCTGTCACAAGAAAGACTGCTTTGCCAAACCTTTCCCTCTGTTTTTTGCTCTCCGTAAGGATTATACTGCTCCATTGCCAAACCAAGATCCCCAAGACTCTCATCACTAGGTTTCAATCAACATCTGCACAGTATTGTGGAACATCTTTCTACTTTGAGGAGGAACGGATCTGACTCATTGGCATTCAATTTCTGGCATTAATATGTCTTATATGCTGAGACAGGTTATATATTCTATTATCATCTAAACAAAAAGTATTGCATCTAAAATCTGGCTCAGACATATTCTGTTCTTCATGAGGAACCTCATCTGTAGACCATGCATTAATGGCCAGAGAGAAGTGGCTTCAGAGAGACATGTTTGTATTGGAGAAGTAGCAACAAGAAGACATACTGCCCACAATGACTGGGTAAGTAAATTCTGTAGTTGTTATGGTACTTCTAAATCCAAATGAGTTTTTGTTCATTGCAAAGGCTATAGCCTACAGTTGATGGGTAGTAATGATGACTTTGAGAGCTGATATTTCAGAGAAAGTGCAGTAGCCAATAAAGACCTTTGTCATTGGTCCATAATTTGAGCTGCTTCATGTGGTTAAGCAGAAGAATAAGGTAATGATTATGTCTGATGGCTGCATCCAAGAAGTGGCTTCTCTAAACTAGAATGCAACTTGCATCACCAGGAGACACACTGGGTAAGTTCTGGAAATCTTCCATCAGTTGCCTGTGGAGATGCAGCTTGTGGTGAAAGAGCCAGAGCAACTGGCAGAGGAAGAAACTGACAGCAAACTGAGGGGGTGATGATCTGGTGGTATTATCACCGGACTCTTAATCCAGAAACTCAGGTAATGTTTCAGGGACCCAGGTTCAAATCCTGCCATGGTGGAATTTGAATTCAATAATATAAAAAAAATCTTGAATGAAGAATCTAATGATCACCACTCTCAATTGTTGGAAAAGCCCATCCGGTTCACTGATGTCTTTTAGGGGGTGAAACTGCCATCCTTACCTGGTCTGGCTTACATGTGACTCCAGACTCCCAGCAATGTGGTTGGCTCTCAACTGCCCTCTGGGATGGGCAATAAACATTGGTCTAGCCAGTGATGCCTTCAAACAATAAAAAAAACTTGGGCAGCAAGAAGGAATCAGTGTTGTTAAGGAATAGAGGGTCACCATTCACTGATAAAACCTAGAAATGCAAGAAATCAGAGAATGAAAGGACACTCATAAAAAAGTGAACAGTAAGTTTACTATGCTTTAACTGATAAAGTGCCATGATTTGGAGATGCCGGTGTTGGACTGGGGTGTACAATGTTAAAAATCACACAATACCAAGTTACAGTCCAATAGGTTTATTTGGAAGCCCCAGCTTTCAGACTGCCACTCCTTCATCACACAACCACCTGGAGAAGGAGCAGCGCTCTGAAAGCTAGTGCTTCCAATTAAATCTGTTGGACTATAACCTGGAGTTGTGATTGTTAACATTGATGAAGTGTGGCAGTGTCAAGATTTCTAGAAATTATGTTTTTTGGATGGGACACTATATGAGACACCATATATCTGCGCTCTGTAACAGGTCCCTGGTCATTGCTTTGGAACAGAATGGGGACATTCTGCCAAATTTCCTGGCTGTTATTTATCTCAGAAACCACATCATGGTTGTGATTGTACTGATATCTGTGCTGTGCACAGATTGATTATCTATTTCCCAATCATGGCCACACTTCAAAAGTATTTAATTTGTCAGAACACACCCCAGGATGCTCTGAAGGGAAGAAAGATGCTGCATGAATCCACGTTCTTTGTCTCTTTTCCATGTTAAGCTGTGACAGAGTCCTTGTCTCTCTCAGCCGGTGAGAAAATGGCAGTGTACAAACGAGAACTGCTCTGAAAATGGGGTATGCTTGCCGAAGACAGACTCCAATTGTTTCTGGCATTGACAAGCTTTTGCAGAGCTTTTGGGGACTCACTGGAGTGTACATAGAAACTACTGACCATCGACTGCATGTCAGTGATGTTCTTCAGCCATTTGGTTACTAATGGCTTTACATAGGGGAGCATCACTGGGTCTCTCTCTCTCTCTCTCTCTCTTTCTCTCTCACTCCCTCCCCCTTTGGCCAACTTTCCTTTCAATCTCTTTAGTTTGGGCTTGAGTGAAGCCAAATAATCCTGAAAAAAGACTCTTATTTTCGTACATTAGCATATCTACTGTGTCGGCAGCCATCTGTGGAGCCAGCACTGGTATTAGCATATCTATTAAATAGCTATGCAAATTTCACTGCTATCTTTACAGGCTGTCAAGTTCATTTTTTTCTGACTAAAGGATATATCAAGGGACTCTGTGAAATACTGATTGAAAATGAACTCAATTGACGACTGACAAACTACATATTGTGCGTATATATTTCATTCTCAATGCTGAAATATTAACTAAGTTTCACCAGATATCCAATTAATGGTATAAGAAATGTTTCACTCGGTTTGACAAGTTACAATTCCAGTGATTATCTCAGCAAATCTGGCCCAGCCTTTCTAACACACCATGGGAGTGACAGAACTTCATCTGAAGCTCAGGCATGATGTAGTCCTAACTGCAGCCTTCATTCAGAGGAGCCTTGCTGTCCTGGAATAGTGGAATGCTGCCCATGAGTGATTGACTAGGTCAGTCCTCCCATCGTTATGGGAACTAAGTCCAAATGGAGAATGTTGACGGGCCTAACGGAGACTCTTAGAGCTTATGTTTCGGGGCGAGTGCTGTAACCAGAATAAATCTCAGTCACTGGCCCATAAGTTGGTGTGCATATAACAGTGTGCAGTTGGTGTGCAGTTGGTGTGAACATAAGTCTAAGGTAAATCCAATATTCTGATCTGATCTATATAATATGCAGAGTTGACAAAATGTGGAGCTGGAGAAAGCACAGCAGGTCAAGCAGCACCAGAGGAGCAGGAGAGTCAATGTTTCAGGCAGTGTGTCCACACTTGATCAGGACTGGTGATAGACCTACTGTGCTTTTTCCAGTTCCACATTTTATCAACTCTGAATTTCCAGCATCTGCAGTCCTCACTATCTCCACTACATAATATTCACTCTCTGTCTGACGTTTCAGAGAAATATTAAATACCTAAATGACACAATTTGATGGTTATGGAATGAAAATCATATATGTTCTTTAATGAATGGGACCCACATTTAACACCTTTAAACACTCCTGTTTAAATTCTTCACATTTCTGATCTACAGTTTACCTGAACTACTTTTTTTCCTATGATTTAACTAGGGCATCTCATCTGCACACCCATTGCTTCCATTCTCATGAACGTCACTGGTTTCTTTGTTCAAGCTCATTCTCAATCTCCTCTTCAGATCCTGTCCACCTCTGTAATACTTTATAACAATCCTGCACCTTCTAAGTCTGGCTTATTGTGGATTCCTCTCCTTCTTTTGGCCACGCATCACAACAGAGTACTCGGCTTCTTCAGGTTTATTTTCCAGAATTACTTACCTAAACTTCTCTGTGAATTCCCCGCATTGATCTCACCTTTAAACCCATCTTAATATCCATCAGTTTTGATCAAGAATGTTCCTTCTGTTTACTTTTGATCTTTTCTCCTGCCTTCTACAAAGTGTCCTTAGACTGTTTGTGGTTGAAGATCTAATAAGTTTGAGCTGGTTTTGTTTAGAGTTATCTGTTTTCTACCAGATAGGGTGGGTTTATTGCAGCTCATTGCCCCATGGAGACCAGGAGATTCCTGATTGTTGCCAGTGGGATGCCAATTAGCCTTGATCCTTATTCCATTGACTCATCCTGGAGTGCGCTGTAATGTAGTAGTGGCTCAGGAAGTAAATGGAGGCCAAGTAGCTTTCCCACACTCTCAGATTGCCATCCAGCAAACCCTGTGGTGTATGCCAGCAGCTTTCCCAATGGGGCAGTCACCAAGAGGGAGGCTCTCATTGATAAGCGCCTGAGAGCCACCTCCCCGATCTAGCCTCTGACTCTGCTGCCACCTAAGGACTCTCACTCCATGATCCCAACCCAGCCCTCTGTCATCATTGATCTGGGACCTCGCAATGATTCTCAGCCACCTGTGAGTGCAGTCCGGCCTGCTGCCCCTAATCATGTAATACAGGTGGCTGCTTAGCCTGTGATTAGCTAGCAGTTCTTGGCGAGCGGGTCCTCCAGCATGGGTAAAGACCTGGAGTGGCCAATTCAGTGCCTGAAGAGCACTTCATCCCTTTGGCCTCTCCAATGACTCTGAAAGGACTACCTGCCCAATCCTAAACTTGCTGGTGAGAGATTTGTTAGCCCGACAGAAATCCAGCCAGCATATCTTTCCTTAACTTTATTTAAACATTTTTTTTAAACCCTGAAGAATATTCCTCTCTTTCTGGTGCACTTTGGAAATTCCAATGTGTGCTTTTCAATGGGTATCACTTGTTTAGCAACTAACTCCAATGAGGAAAGTGAGGACTGCAGATACTGGAGATCAGAGTCGAAGAGTGTGGTGCTGCAAAAGCACGTGGGTCAGGCAGCATCTGAGGAGCAGGAGAGTCAACATTTCGAGAACAAACTCTTCAACAGGAATGAGGGGGTGGTCCAAGGGTGCTGAGAGATGAATGGGAGGGGAGTGGTGCTGGGGGGTGGGGATGGTAACTGGGAATGCAATAGTAGACGGAGGTATCCCAAATCCAACCTTCCAATTCGGCACTGCCCTCTTGTCCATCTTCTTTCCCATCTATCCGCTTCACCTCCTCTCCGACCCATCTCTTTCACCCCCACCTTTATCTTCCTATGGTATTCCCTTCCCACCAGCCCCATCCCCCTCTCACCTGACTCCAAAGGCCAACATAAAGTGACAATTGACAGAGTTACATCTTAGATACCATTAGGTTAACGTCTGCTGCCTTTTACTGGATCTAAATGTAAGAATTGAAAGGAGGACAGTCTGTCATTAAGTAAGGTTTCAGTTTCATCTCAATTTCACTTTCTTGCCTGATCCCAAAGTCCCTCATTCCTTTAGGGTGCAACAAGCCATCAATCTCAGCCTTCAACACAATGAACGGCTGAGCATTCACAGCTCTTTGCAGAAGAGAATTCCAAAAACCCAACAAAGGGAAGCTGGACAAGTCAAAATGCCAGCAATTCCATGAAAAGGAGAGTGTTTAAGAGGGCCTTCCAAACCAACAATTACTTTTGAAGTGTTGTCACCATGTCAGAAAACTGTACTAAATGTTTGTGAGTGATAAGGTGATGTAAAGGGCAACTGACATAGGGTCAAGAGGCTGGCTTTTCATCCTTGATGCACATTTCCCAGTGTCATGATCCCTACTCCTGCACTGTCTATTCGAGTTATTTTCATCATGGGTGATGCTGGCCCAGAACTTGGAAGCAGGCCCAAGCGAGTAATTGAGGTGGGCAGTTGTCAAAGCTGTTAGATTGAAAGGCCCTCTTCCTCTCACCATGACATTGACACAGTTCTGTAAATAACACTTAAACCAACTTAACCTCACCACCACCCTACCCCATTACTGCTCAATTCCCCATCTGGCTAAGAGATCACTGACTTCTGTAATGATGAATGAGCTTTGAAGTCAAAATTGAAGATGCTGTTCCAGGGAAAAGCAGCAATGAGGCAAGCTTTCACTCCTTGCGAATATATGTTGACAATTCTTTGGAAATCGACTGTTTCGTAGTGCCTTCCTGATGTGCAAGTGCATTTACCATGGGTGACAGTTTGGATGGTATCATACTTTACAGCTTAGCACTGCACTTAAAAGATAGCCACACATACATAAACCCACAATCATTCTTAAATATGTCACAAGCTTTGCAAACCATGAGTTATCTTTAAAGAAGATTTAAAAGGGACCTGAGGGGCAACTTTTTCCCACAGAGAGTGGTTTGTGTGTGGAATGAGCTGCCAGAGGAAGTGGTAGATGCAAGTACAGTTACAACATTTAAAAAGGCATTTGGACAGGGACATGAACAGGAAAGGTTTAGAGGGATATGTGCCAAAAGCAAGAAAGTGGGACTGGTTTAGTTTGGGAAACTCAGTTGGCATGGATGATTGGTTCTGTTTCTGTGCTGTATGACCCTGTGACAGCTCAGGTGTCCGTTCAACCTGTATTCAGCGCCAGGGTTCACTGGGCAAATTGGTTATTTCTGCTCCTATGAATTAGCATTGCTCAAGAGTTTATATGCATTCCAGTACCTTTTCCAGTGGATAAACACCCTACCTACATACAACAGTATTGGGAATCTGACTGTGTGTCCAATTCCTGCAATAGGCATTGAATATTCAATTACTGGATTAGTGGTGCTGGAAGAGCACAGCAGTTCAGGCAGCATCCAACGAGCAGCTTGCCTGAGAGGGAAAAGCAGCACCAACTGAGCCAAGATCAATGTAGTGAGACAGTGTTAAAGGTGCTCATCAAATGTGGATACATAAAGTACTGGCTCATGATATCACATGAGCAGCAATTCTTAGTTTTGCTAAGGGTTCCACTTGTAATCAGGGCTAACAGATCTACAGTGCTTTCCTTAAAAGAAAATTGGCTGTTTGTAGAGGAGTCACCAGCTGTGTTGTGTTCTCCTAAAGTGCCTCATTAAAACCAGACAATGCAGTGGATGCTTCATCAAGCTCCTACACTAAAGACCTGAGGCTTTATTACATTATGGGCAATGATAGTCGTGATTGTAGATAGAAAATAGAATCATTTGTCAAGATTTGACAATTTGTTTTCAAATATAACAAAAGTGGTGAAACATACAGAAGGATGTGATATAAAAATATTTTGTACTGCACTGTGCTTATTCAATTTAGCTAAATGATCATTTGTTCCAACAGATTAAAGATTTTAAAAGCAAATCACATTGTCTTAAAGATCTGGCTTATGAAATGCCTCAGGGTGACTCTCTCCTGACTGCACTAGAAGATCCACAAGAATTAGTTATCTGATCTCAGAAATACTTGGACAGATCCAGAAAAAATAAAGCATTTTCACTTCATGTAAGCTTTTATTTTAAACTGAAATTATACTCACAAGAAAATGGTAACAACGCAATTACGTTTGGAAAGCATTACAGTAACTGCAATTACAGGGCCAGCCTTTTAAGGGACACAGAATTAAACTGTAACTTAACTGAAAACAATCTCTCCTCAGCATGTAAGCATTGCTGGCAATGAAGATCAACATTTAATTCCTATCCCTAGTTACCCGTAACTGAGTGGCTCACTCATCCACTGCAGAGGGAAGTTACAAGTCAACCTCAGCATCAAAAAACAACATCTGGTGCATGACAGGCCTGGGGCATTTGAATGAGTAGAATATTTAAACAATTCTCAACTGCATAATAATGTGCTGCTATGAAAATAACTGCTCATTATATAAAGTGGAACCCAGAGCAACAGAAGTGCTTCTGGCTCTTTTTGTACCCTCTGAAGATTAGCTGGTGAGATCTCAAAACAGTGCCACTGACATAATCTACAACATGAATGTTCGCAATCGTCATTGTCCCTGTTCAGTAAACATGCCTTTTCATTCCCCTGTTACTTCAGAGTGTTAATTAAATCCAGACAAATCAGGCCTGTGGAAAAGTGCAATCCTCTAGTCACTGTGTCACTTGGGCAGGAATCATAAGTTCATAATTGACTCTATTGTGAATGAGCTGCAAGAATTTCACTATGCACATAATGTATTTCTGCAGACATTACAATTATAGTGAATTGATATATGTAATCTGGAGGGGCGATGTATAGGTGGCTTGATTAATGCTATTTTTAATCCATACTGTTGCGATATGCTATCCACGGCTTATAAGGCAGGAAGGAGACCAAATCACTTGTCTCATTTCAAAGAAACATACAGGAACAGTACACAAAGTTTCTCAGATTGATGGCTAGTTTCTGAAAGCATACTTCTACTGAAACTATGTCGAGATTTACATCTATTTTGCTCACCTATCTTGCCTATAGCATCTTGTGCCCACATTTCCTAAGATTTGTGTACATTGGAATACTAAAAAGAACATTAAAATAACTGCACTCAGTGAACTGCATACCTCTGCTACATAGCATTAGGTCAATTTTATTACCACTACACAGACTTATTCTGCCTTATTAGTGCTTTGTAACTACAAAGTTGAGGAAAGAAATACTTTCATTAAGAACTTCCATCTCATTGAAGTTTAAGGCCAATCACATTCAACAACCTGCTCTGAAAGTCCTGCTCATATTTCACAGCTATGACAAATTGCACCTCAGCAGCTGAGAACATCAATAATCTTAAAAAACAATCAACAAGTTTCAAGAAAACAACCCTCCAAGATTCTAAGAAATGTCAGTTTGTCCTGTCTTTCAATGTTAATGCATTATTTCAAAGAATTCCAAGATTTGAATCTGATTCCGCATTTTTGTCAAAACCAATGGATTCTTCCTTGAACCATTTCCTATCTGTATACCAGATTTCATTGAAATCCCTCTGTTAGTTTTTGAGTTGTATTGTTCATAGTCAACAGACAAGGGAGAAAACCTTATCACTGCTGATCTTCAATGGTAGATTGTAGACAATGGAATTAGCTAAACAGGGTCCTGAGGAAAAGGTGGAATGTGCAGTAGCTTTCATCCTTTAGTATCACCAGACCTTAGTAATACAATGGAAACTGAAGTTGGAAGCCATAAACCCATCATTTATGCACATTAACCATGGCATTTTTAAAAAACAATGCATTTAGAGTGGATTTGCACTCTTTAATGTAACAGTCATAAAAGTCAAAGATACAGTAAATATAGCACAGATTTCAGTAAGGAGAATAAAAGAAAGTAATGTAATAAAACGATACAGAAACAGAGAGACTTCAGGTCGTGCCTTAAAAGGTGTGGAATAGGAACATAGTAACAGGAATAGGCCATTGAACCTGGCCATCCCCCACCCCCATTAAATACAATCATGAATGTTCAAAATCCTCAATGCGTCTTACTCACCCCATCACTCTAACACAATTGGTAATCTTAAATTTATCAATCTCTACTTACACATACTCAAATACTGAGCTTCCAGTGGCTTTAGTGATAGAGCACTCCAAAAGTTCACAACCCTTGGAGTAAAATAATTTTTCACCATATGGACATAAGTGGCATCCTCCTCATTTTTAAATAAGGCACACTGGGGGTAGATTCAGCAACCAGGGGAAACATCTTACTTACATTTACCCGTGTCATTTCCTTTAAGTAGAACTGCTACAAACACAGGGAATAGACAAACAGGAGGCTGGAAGAACACAGCAAGCCAAGCAACATCAGGAGGTGCAGAACAGGGAACTTGAATTACTCTGGTCTTTTGAAGTGATCAGTGTTATATCAATGAGCTAAATGTGGGTATGACGATCAAAATTCAGGACCAGTGGACAAGATCAAGGACATCTGGTGACATTTCTGTGTGAATCTGTTCCTCATGAATTTCCTAGGATACCACTGTACAGTCATAGTTGCACCAAAACCTTTGGAAAGGTCTGGCCAATATCTCAAGTGCATCACATGACTTATTACAACAGGAAGTTTGTTCTTGCAAGATTGTGCTACATTTCCACAAATAGTATCATCTTCAATTTTTAAACAGGACAAAGTAAAGATGCAAGTACATTGTATGTTAATTATTAAAGCATAGCACCTGAACAGAATGTGGTGCACTTTAGTGATTTGAGCCAGATTTTATTGGTGTGACCTGAGTCAGTACTGAAACTAAGGGTAAGCTGAGCACTGCAGCAGTAAAGACTTTGTGCTAACTTACAGTCAGAAAGTGGTATGGTTGCAAAGATATATCTGTTTTATGAAGCTTTGCTGCATTCTCATGGAATCAGCATTGCTTTGGGTTGTTCAGAGCACATAACAGGAGAATTCATGAAAACTATAGTTCATTATTCAAATTCTTTTCCCTGTAATCTGACCAAGAGAATTACAGTGAGGACTCTCTCAGGATTCATCCTTCCTTGTAGATTAATCCTCATTAGCTAGGGTTCTGCACAACAGTTTGGAGGAGATAGTTCGAAAACAGTGTGAGATACACGTTTACATACACACCAAAGATATCTAGCAGTATGTTAAATGCCCATTTCTGTTAATTAGCTTTTTAAAGTTATGAGAACTAGTCCATATTTCACTAATCATTATGACTTATGCATCCATGAGTTGTTATTTCAGCAGTCTTATGCGGAAGGAGTGCCAAATTATATGTCAATGTTAATTATTTTCAATACAATGAATAAGAGACTTACTGGGCTTTGGCAGTGTTGGTTGTTATGCATTGCTGTTTCTTGGGAACTGGGGTATTAACAATCAAATTTGGTGAGGAGTATGTGCCACTCACAGGAAATTCTGTGATCCTCAATGGCCAGTTAATTGGTGGGTCCTGCTGAACGCCTTAAGTATTCTTACAAACTAATATGACAATGATCAACTAATCTGTTCTAGATGTGTGGATTGAGGGTTAAAAAATAACCAAGGTAAACATTACTGAGTACAGGAGTCTTCTTCCTGGAAAACAGTGGTGTCCCCACTCGCTTCCATGAAACTTGAAGCAATGTTTATGTTGTCTTTGAAACTATATTTCTAATCTCAATTTTTTTCCCATTTTGTATTTCCACCTGGCTTGCATGATTGGCATCCCATCTACCATCTTCAATATTCACTCACTTCACCAACAAACTACACCCATGTGTAAAATCTACAAGATGCACTGTATTAACTCTTCTGACAGTATCTTTCAAACCCATGACTTCTACCACCTAGAAGGACAAAGGCAACAGATTCATTGAGAAGATTTGTAGCTCAATGGATACTCTGGATGTAAGCTTGCTCACTGAGCTGGAAGGTTGGTTTGTAGATGTTTCGTCACCATACTAGGTAACATCATCAGAGAGCCTCCAGATGAAATACTGGTGGCATGGCCCACTTTCTGTTAATGTGTTTAGGTTTCCTTGGGTTGGTGATGTCATTTCCTGTGGTGATGTCATTTCCTGTTCTTTTTCTCAGAGGGTGGTAAATAGGTTCCAAGTCAATGTGTTTGTTGATAGAGTTCTGGTTGGAATGCCATGCTTCTAGGAATTCTCATGCGTGCCTCTGTTTAGCTTGCCCTAGGTTGGATGTGTTGTTCCAGTCGAAGTGGTGTCCTTCCTCATCTGTATGTAAGGATACTAGTGACAGTGAGTCATGTCTTTTTGTGGGTTGATGATCATGTATTCTAGTGTCTAGTTTTCTGCCTGTTTGTCCAATGTAGTTTTTGTTACAGTTCTTGCAAGGTATTTTGTAAATGACATTAGTTTTGTTTGTTGTGCTTCGCAGGTGGGTCTAGCTAGGAAGCTCTTTAGAGAGTCAGTACAGACTCAATGGACTGAATGACCTCTATCTGCACAGTGGGGATTCTATGATTCTCTGCTCTTGTCAGTCCACCTATAATCTTTGTAGCTCCTATCTCTTCTGTGTCAAATCTTGCCTGTTCCTCATCTCTGTACTTACTGAGCAAAATCAGCTTCCAATCCCATGACCAAACATCTCCGTGTCTCTCCAGTTCTCTCGTCTTCTTAAAACCCACCTCTGTGATCAAGCCAATAATTTCTATTTTCAGCTTCTCGTGTGAAGGAGCTGTCCAGGTCCTCCAGCAATGAGACCTGGAAATCCTTCGGGTTTGGATTGATAAGAAGCAAACTACATTCAGACCACAGAAACCCCAGAAAATGACCATCTCCGACAGGACAGAATCAAACCAGCTCCAATAACGCTCAATGATATTACCACAGCAAATTCATGGAACATCAATATCCTATGGGATGCTGTTGAGCAGAAACTGAAGTAGACCATCCACATCAATATAGTAATGACCAGGCCAGCTTAGTGGCTGGGTATTCAGTGGGCATGAACTCATCTCCTAACTCTGCACACCCCATCCCCTACCATTACATTGAAAGCACAAGTTAAGAATCTGACAAAATATTCTCCACTTGCCTGGATGAGTGCAACTACAACAGCACTCAAGCAACTTCCCACCATCCAGACAACATACCCCACTTCACTGGAGTGCCATCTACCACCTAATCCCCACTGCAGAATGGCAGCAGCCTGTATGCACCATGTACAAGATGAAGCTTAGCAACTCACCAAGGTCTCATCATTTTCCAAACCTACCTCATAGATGGGAAAGCAGACCAGCACAACGCAACACTACCACCCACTAGTTCCCCTTAAATCACACATTGTTTTGATTTGGAACTGTTTTGTTGTTTCTTCGCTGTGTCTGAGTCAATATCCTGGAATTCCCTTCTGAACAGGACAGACCCACACTACAGTAACTCATTAATATAAAGTGTCAGGTGAGATGGTGGCAATGTCACTGGAGAAGTAATCTGGAGGTCTGGGTTAAATGCTCCAACTGTGACAGTAGGTGGCATTTAAATTCAGTTAATAAAGATGGGGAATTTGAAGTGCATCTCAGTAAAGGTGACTTTGAAACTGTCATAGGTTGTTGTTTAATCTGGTTCACTAATGCCCTTTAGGGAAAGAAATGTCCTGCCTTTACAAAGGCTGACCCACAACAACATGGCTGACTCTCATCTACCCTCTGAACTAGCTTAGCAAGCCATTCTGTTCAAGGGCAACAACAGACAACAAATTGCCCCTGGCTTTTCTATCTCAAGAAAGAATTTCTAAAAATCTCATCTTCATTTTAGTTTGGCTCCCATTTAATTTGAAATGACTTGGAGAATCTATCCATGTTAGAGGCACTTATCCCAGCACAAGTCGTTGGCTTGGGTAGTGCCCTAAATGCCATTTCCTCAAAGTATTTGGAGACACCCTATCAAGTTGCTGCCTGCTAGTCTTGTTCTGATTAAAGTGAAGGAGGTTGCTGTAGAACGCATGCAAACCATAACTAAAGTGAGCAGAGGTTATTGAGAATGATAGGTTGGGGGGGGGGGGGGGGGCAAATTTTCAGGTAACCAGAAGGTGGCCAATTATAATGCATGCTCATGCAGGAACCTTAAATATGTTGAAAATGAATTCTCTTTCAGCTGGATCTTGAGAGTGATTAAATATTTTGAATATAAAGCATTTCTTCTGGTCTATTCTTTGCTCTTAATTTGTCAAAACCTATTTGAATGATATCCATCTCTGTTACACTAATTATACGCTTATCTAGAGGAAGAATTCTGTTTTATATATTCACACATAGTATGATCAGCAGGGGACCTATAAAGTGGAACATTTTCAGAAGTCCATATAAATCATGTCCACTTGCTAGTCCTCACATACCGGTGTAGCTCTGAAAACTCCAGATTTGTGAGGCATGACCAATTGCTTGAAATATCCTGATGATTCATCTCTTTATGAAAATGAACTTTGAATTTTCTCCAATGTTTAAGCATTTTATCAAATGTTGATGTTTGACTAACCAATTTCAATTCTTTGGTCTGAGTATGACTCCTCTTTTACACTTTATAAAGACAACAATCTTAGTACCCAATCAGTCCAGACTCATGGATGTAAGACTCCTTCATAACTATTCATCAAATGGCATTCCAAAATTGCCTACTTTTAAATTGCTGCGGTTAGTATCTTACTTCCTCTTGTTTCCATTTTCACTGCATAAGTGGCAATCACATGTTATGGAGAAAGAGCCAATGACAATATTTGAAAGATAACTGGGACTTGCCCAGTTGCCCTGGTGAATTTTCACTTCTCACCCAACAAAAGGAAAAGGAAGACTTCCAATAGTTTAACATCTTGTACAACCAGAGACATCTCTGATTCCCTATTTACAGTAGTAAAATATTTCCTGAAGCTCAATCTCAGTTGTAATGCAGCCAACTTGTGCACAGCAAGATTCAACTATAATAGGTAATGAGCATGCTGTCTGTATAGTGGTACTGGTTGACAGATTCATTAAGGCACCAAGAAGAACCCCCATCTCTCCTTCACTTAGTGCCATCAAATTTCTATATCTTCCTGGATGCAGCTTAACATCTCATCCAAAACTAAAGCACCTCTGACAGTGCTGCACCTTTCACCAAAACCAGAAATACATAGAACATGCCAGCGCAGTACAGGCCCTTTGGCCCTTGATGTTGTGCCGACCTGTGGGACCAATCTGAAGCCTATCCATCCTACACTATTCCATTTTCATCCATAAGTTTATCCAATGACTATTTAAATGCCCTTAACATTGGCAAGTCTACTACTGTTGCAGGCAAGGCATTTCACACCCCTACTACTCTGAGTAAAGACACTACCTCTGACATCTGTCCTGTAGCTAACACCGCTCAATTCAAAGCTATGTCCCCTCGTGCTGGCCATCACCATCTGAGGAAAAAGGCTCTTACTGTCCACCTGATCTAACCCTCTGACTATCTTGTATGTCTCAATTAAGTCACCTCTCAACCTTCTTCTCTCTAATGAAAACAGCCTCAAGTCCCTCAGCCTTCCCTCATAAGACCTTCTCTCCATACCAGACAACATCCCAGTAAATTGCCTCTGAACTCTTTCCAAAGCTTCCACATCCTTCCTGTAATGTGGAGGCCAGAATTATATGCAATACTCGAAGTGCAACCACACCAGAGTTTGTACAGCTGCAACATGACCTCATGTTGCTCCAAAACTCAATCCCTCTAACAATAAAAGCTAACACACCGTGTGCCTTCTTAACAACCATATCAACCTGGGTGGCAACTTTCAGGGATCGATGTACACCAAGATCTCTCTGCTCATCTACACTGCCAAGAATCTCACCATTAGCCCAGTACCCTTTATTCTTGTTGCTCCTTCCAAAGTATATCACCTCACACTTTTCCATATTAAACTCCATTTGCCACCGCTCAGCCCAGCTCTGCAGCTTATCTCTGTCCCTCTGAAACCTGCAACATCCTTCAGCACTGTCCACAACTCCTCTGACCTTAATGTCATCCGCAAGTTTACTAACTCATCCTTTTACACCTTCAACCAGGTCATTTATAAAAGTGGCAAACAGCAGTGGACCCAAAACTGATCCTTGGGGTACACCGCTAGTAAATGAACTTCAGGATGAACATTTCCCATCAACAACCACTCTCTGTCTTCATTCAGATAGCCAATTTCAGATCTGGTAATTAGCTCAGCTATTGTTTCTGATCACGCACTCAGTTAGCAACGATAATTGATATTTTACAAATGTTATCTCAAGGGGGAATACATGGGAAAAGAGTTGGGGATTTGGTTAGCTCAGGTGGCTGGATAGCTGGTTTGCACTGCAGAGTGACACCAATGGTGTGGTTCCAATTCTTGCACTGGTTCAGGTTACAATGAACCCCTCCCCTCAGCTGAAGTGTGGTGACCCTCAAGTAATACTATCACTAGTCACCGCTCTCTAATGAAAGAGTAGGACTTTGGTGACTTTACACTTTTAATATTACAGTGATTCAAAATCGTATGCCTTACTCCAAGAATGATTTAACCTCAATTTGATAATATTAAGCACAATTTCTCTTCACCAGAGAAATAAAGTTCCTGTGTGCTTCTTTTAATGGCCTAGCTGACTCGTGGTTCAACTTTTAGGAACTGGTCTATTTGTATTCTGAGATTCCTTTTACCATATTGAACTTATACCTCCAATTAAGTGGCCTTCTAATCTTCGAATAAGTATGCATTACCTCAGTGTTGAACTTCATTTGTCAGTATTTGCCCAGTCTGTAAGTTCATTAATGCCAACTCATAATTGTTGCAGTCCTCCTTCGAGTTGACTACCCCCTAAATTTGGGAAATTCATTCTTCCAGGCTGATCATTATCCATTCCTTGTCTGCCTAACTGTTCTCGCTTTCTGGGGTCTTTCTCGACACATCATTTACTCCTTAACCCCTTCCCCCCCACCCTATTTTCTGCATAAAACAAAACAACTTTTTCCCATTTACCATCAGTTCTGAAGGTTACTAGACGCGAAATGCTAACTCTGATTTCTCTTCACAGATGCTGCCAGCCTTCCTGAGAATTTCCAGGAATTTCTGCATTTGCCCCTAAATTTGATATCATTTCTAAAATTTAAAGTTGTGCTTTTAATTGGGTACGTCTGAATTATTAATATAAACTGTAAACAGCAGTAGTCCTGAAATAACTGCACAGAGACTGGTGTCCCATCACCAAGTTCCCCCTTTATTCACACACGCACAGTTCACTGGCTGTGGTCAGCCAGCTCAGAGTCAGTTCCTGAAGTAACCTGTTTCTCACACTTAGAGGAAGCATTGGCTGCCATTTCCAGTCCCATCACTAATCCTTGAGAAATATCAATTTCCACCATCTGCCACTCTGAACAACCAATCTTTTATTCCCACCATCTGCCTTAAACCCAACTAGCAATCCTTTCTGCCATTTGTCCCTGACTCCAAATCCTCTGATCTTATTCACTGATCAAGAATTGGAAGCTAACTAAAGGCTTTGTGAAAATCCAGATAAATTACAACAACTCTGTATTCCCACTGTTACCTCCGCAAAACATTCAGTAGGTTTGGTTGAGCAAGGTTTTGTTATTTTGATTATTCGTGATTATAACTTTTGCTCCTCATCTTTTCGTTGTGTTTCCATTTATTGTAGCACCAATGCTTAGGTGACTGGTCGATAAATCTTTGGACTCCTCCTGCTCCTGAGTTCATTTGTTTCTATGTGTTTTTTGCTTCAAAGCTCATATCTCAATTACCTATCAAGTGTTTGGGATTATTCTGTGGCTAGTGGGACCAGGAATGAGAAATATATATCTGTCTTCTTGTCTTCCACAAATGGCAACTGATGCCAAATAAATTCTTAACGTTCACCTTGGACTGACAGATCTTTTTGACAGCCAAAGGTATGAAGGAACAAAGAGTAAAGGTAGGCAAATAGAGCTAGGTCACAGATCAGCTCACTAAATGGTGGAACAAACTCAAAGGGCCGAATGGTGTCATCCTGTTCCTGTGTAGTTCCCCTGTGTAAAAGCTCAAATCTATTGTTGAGAAAGAAATTTGCAAGTTATTGTGTGGCTTATGGGAACAAGTTAGACATGGAGAAGATTTAATCTTTTTTTCTTTGTTTAAGGTAATCTAACTTTTACAATGAGAACCTTTGATGAACGTCATAATACTTACTAATAATGGATGACTTGCACAAGAACAGCACACCACACCAGTAATGAGTGCCATTTGAATAACTGACTAAGATAGATTTAATTTTGATTATTTATGAACATAGTCAAAGTATAGTCAAAGCCAGAGGAGAGTATTTGGCAGTTGTATAAACTGTTTTGAATCTCTACACTGTGTCACGACAGAAATGTCTTAACACATAATCTCTTTACTCAATTACCTCAAATAAGAATGCTAAAACCCCTTTCATGAGTAATGATTTATATTCGTTTTAAAAAACCTGACAAAAATGAAATTCCAAGCAGTCTCCTAGATCCTAACCAAGTTTTTTCTCATGTTACCCCAGATTTCTTCGTCAATCACTGTACTGTATATCAGTATCCTCTAGTCCTGCACAGGTTCTACCGAGCTTCTTTCTCCATTTCCTTCATAATTTTAAATACCTCTATCCCCTGTCCACCTTCCTTCCCAGTGACTCCATCGAGGTGGGTGTGTGAAGAAACAAAGCTTCACTTTCTGGAACATTCTGGAGCAATAACATCTATCTCCTGAGCTATTTCATGCAGACACTTGGGAAGGGAGCTATACCAGGGCCTGTTCTATAAGGCCTGGCAGCTTAGATTGGGGATCGCAGCCTGGACTAGCAGTGGAACTGGGGCCTACAATTTCTGTAAGCTGGAGATTTACTACAATGAGCGATGGATCCTGTATTTCTTCCGAGGACAAGACCTTCCAACATAGTGTGTGAACAATACAACACATTCCCCATTCATGGCCAGGGATGCTATCTGGCTAGCCAGCTGACTGTCTTGCTGATGGAAAGGCAGATAATGGTAGGTATAGAGAGTTGGTCAGGTTTTGCAGCAACTCACCCTCTGGCACAGTGGTTTACCAATTGTTGGGATTCCCTGATGGCCTTTGGCTTGTCTTTACAGTATTTCATCTACTCACATTCATCGCCTGGACTGTCACGGACTGCTGTAGGAATTACCTTTAAGGAATTTGATAATCAGTGTGACCACACCAATCTGGACCTTTTATAGCTCCAGTTGTAGCAAGGTCAGGTTTACACTATCGTAAATTAACATTAACAGACTATATGACTACAGACAAGGGATGGTCAGAGAAAACATCTTCTGGATCTTTATGGGCTCAGGTTCCAGATCACACCACTCTGACAGCTCCTTCTGCACATTCTCTGTCGCCATTCTTAAAGTAAAGATATGCTTCACCCTTTACTCCACGTCGGTTCCAGTTACATTTCACTGCCTTAGAGCTTCAGTCAATGTCAGACAACCACTATAGGCCATTTGATACCACCAATGCAAATTCACATTTGCATTATCCGGGCGAGAGGTTACAACTCAAATGATACATAATCGGGTGGTGAAGACCTCAGCTTAATACCTTTGTTATACAATGATAGGAATAACAACAAAACAGAACCAAACTATTCATGTCAGCCTCACTGACAAAGAGGAGTGGGAGTAAAACATATTTCTGGGAAAAAGACTCCAGTAACACTGTTGCCAGATCAATTACAAGTATCATCAATCAGAGATGGTGGTGATGTCTTCAAGATAGTTTTTATCAACTTCTGACAAGATTCTGGCTCTCGTCGAATTTGAATGTGGATGTGCTGGCTCAGAAGTAGGGACAGTACTATTGCGATACAGGGGCCCTTTAAAGTATTATTGGTTTCAAACCAGGGATTCATGTGTGCGGCACATTTGATAACCGCTACAGTCCAGAAACAGAATGGATCTATAGCAGTGGTGGGATTCAAACCTTTGACTCCAGAAAGTCGAGAAACTGAGAACAGACTATAGACTACTCAGTCATGCAACCAGCAACTCTTGGATATTGGTAAATTCAGTGCAAGCATTGAGTTTTGGATCAGAGAGATTTGCAAGTGCACAATTTATGACCCCCTTAAAATCATACTGTATAAAAGTAGCCCTTCGGCCAATCAAGTTTGTACTGCCAATGCTGTACCATTCTATGTTGCATGATTCAATTATTTTAAATGGATTCATCAAGGATCCACTGTACCCTTGACACTCAGGGCTGTGTAAAGGATCCAAATTAAGTTGAAATGGATTCCAGAAAATGGTATTTATTTCGTAGGTTTGATTACTGTAGTGACATTTGTGCAATCCAAGGTCACAGGACTGTTGGACTGTTGAACAACATCATTGTTTATGCAGTATAAAGGACTCCCACCCTTTAGCTTGTCTGCACTGCAGCCCTTCCCAATGATACACTGTGTTATTTTTAACTGATTCAATCTTTTATTCCATCCACAAGCTGTTGTCTTTTATTGGCCTTGCGAGTATCATAGTCTTATCATTCACTACCCATCACACAGAGAGGCTAATTTTAAATCAAATTATCTCTGGGAGACTCAGCAGATGTTCAATACTCCTGCCTATTGATTTTCTTTATTTTTAAATATTCTAAAAATAGTTTCATTAATTGGGTTGACAGGGCACTTTGCCTGGCTGGAAGGCAGTGATTCTGTGGGGTTTTTTTTCAGGAAAGGATTCATTCAGAGCCTTGGGTGTGTTGTGCACATTCTTTTCTCTCGGCCCTCTTATTCTGGGAAGTGGTGGTGGAGGTGTGGGGTGGGGGCATAGTGTAGTGTTGGGAAGAAAAGTCAATTTCTGTTCTTCACCTCACTCCTCTGGCTGCTTATTTTCTGTTTAATCTTTCTCTCTCTCTCTCTCTTTCTCTCAAATGGCCCAAAGGAAACCTTCCGCAAAGTCGCACCTCTCCTCATTTAGGGCCTTTCCATCACTCAGTCACCCCTTCCCTCTGGGAAGTGCATGAGGTCCGGTTAGACCATTTCTGCGTGACTTCAGCAACAAAGCAGGGTGAAGCTAATCAAAGCATCCAGCCTTTGCTCCTCCACCCTTTGAATCGCAACCCGGATTTATATAATGCTTTTAACACAAGAAAATATCCCACAACTTTTATGGGAGCATACAACATAGGCAATCGGAGCGGGAGTCAATCAGCCCTCAGACCTGCTCCACCATTCAATAAGACTGATATGTTGGTGTCTCATATCCCACCTGTTCATCCACTCCAGATACCCCCTGGTTCTCCTGTTTAACAAAAATGTCCAGACTTCTGCACAAAATTACTCGAAAACCCCACTTTCTGAAGCAGACAGTATCAAAGTTGCACCGAGACAATTAAATTCTTCTCATCTTTCTTCTAAAACATCTGGTGCCTAATTTCAAAACTGCCTCCCCTAGGTTTGCTCTCACCCTCAAGAGGAAATATCCGTTCCATATCCACCTTGTTAAGACCCTTCAGGATCTTTTATACTTTAGTCAAATCAGCCCCTCACTTCTCTGACCTTGGCCCAACCTGTCCATCCATCTTCATAAGACAACCCACTCATTCCAAACAAGGCGAAAGTGAGGACTGCAGATGCTGGAGATTAGAGTCAAGAGTATGGTGCTGGAAAAGCACAGCAGGTCTGGCAGCAGCCAAGGAGCAGGAGAGTTGACATTTCGGGCAAAAGCTCTTCATCAGGCTTTTGCCCGAAATGTTGATTCTCCTGCTCCTTGGATGCTGCCTGACCTGCTGTGCTTTTCCAGCACCACATTCTTGACTTTTGACAAACAAGCTGAGTCACATAAGGAAATATTCAAACAGATGACCGTAAGGTCGATCGAAGAAGTAAGGTATGGCAGGAGGGAAGGATTGATTAAGAGTCAGACTGGTTTACATTTCAACTCCCCCTCCCACTCTGCCGAGGTCATGGAGGTCCTGGGCCTCCTTCACCACCGCTCCCTCACCACCAGACGCCTGGAGGAAGAACGCCTCATCTTCCGCCTCGGAACACTTCAGCCCCAGGGCATCGATGTGGACTTCAACAGTTTCCTCATTTCCCCTTCCCCCACCTCACCCTAGTTCTAAACTTCCAGCTCAGTAACTGTCCCCATGACTTGTCCGGACTTGTCCTACCTGCCTATCTTCTTTTCCACCTATCCACTCCACCCTCTCCTCCTTGACCTATCACCTTCATCCCCTCCCCCACTCACCCACTGTACTCTATGCTACTTTCTCCCCACCCCCACCCTCCTCTAGCTTATCTCTCCACACTTCAGGCTCACTGCCTTTATTCCTGATGAAGAGCTTTTGCCCGAAACGTCGATTTCGAAGCTACTTGGATGCTGCCTGAACTGCTGTGCTCTTCCAGCACCACTAATCCAGAATCTGGTTTCCAGCATCTGCAGTTATTGTTTTTACCTGGTTTAGAAAGAGAACTGCAGTTTGTAGGGCTGAGATAGTTGAAGGCTCAGCCACCAAAGGTAGGAGTGAACAACAAACCAGTATTCGAGCAATGCAGACTGGAGGAGCTAATAGAGATAGGGAGGACTGGGGACATTTTGGTGGTTTTGAAAACAAGATTGAGAATTTATTTAAAAAGAGGCATTGCCAGGAGGCACTGGTATAGATCTGAGAACTTATGGTGATGAGGCAAATGGGACTTGCAATGTTAGAACCTGGACAGCAGAAATTTGGATGCACTTACAGATATACAGAAGGTGCAACGTTTGAATATATAGCATGTCTTAAAATATAAATTAGGAGTCGACCATTCAGCCCCATTAACCTGCACAGAAAATGGCTGATCTCAACTCCACATTCCAACTTATCCCAATAATCACTGACAAGTCAAAATCCATTGACCTCTGCAATCATAGCATTCAATGACCCTCATTTCACCTGTCTCGGAAGAGTTCCAAAGAACCACCATCCTTAGAGTACAAAATTCTCTTTGTCTTCATCTCAAAGGGGTGATCCCTTGTTTTTAAACTGGGCATCCCAGGTTTTTGTCCCTCCCTTCAGGGGAAACGTTCTTTCTGCATCCACTCTCTCAAGTCCCCTAATGATCTTCTACATTTCAATTAGCTCACTTCTCAGTTTGAGCTATAGAGAAAGGCTGAATAGACTGGGACTTCATTCCCTGGAGCATTAGAGGCTGAGGGGCATAGAAGGGGTGATTAGCTAAGGTCTTTTTCCCAGGGTAGTGGAGTCCAAATCTAGAGGGCATAGGTGTAAGGTGAGAGGGAAAGATTTAAAAAGGACCTCAGGGGCAACTTTCTCACACAGAGGGTGGTGTGTGTACAGAACAAGCTGCCAGAGGAAGTGGGGGGGGAGGGATATGGGCCAAATGCTAGCAAATGGGATTAGGTCAGACTGGAATGGTTGGTCAGCACAGCCAAGTGAGACCAAAGTTCTGTTTCCATTCTGTATGATTCTAAGATTCTATGATTCTCCTTCTTCTAAACTCCAATGGGTACAGGCCCAGGCTGGTCCAACCATTCCTCACAAAATAACCCTCCTCATCCCAGGAATCAGTCAAGTGAAATGAGGGAAAATGGGAAGCTAATCAATAGTGCAGCAGTGTAGCCCGGTCTGATGGACCTCACAGAGAGCAGTGTGGGTGACATTTGTGCACACAGTCGCAATGAGCAGATTTCTGGTGTCTGTTTACATCAAGGAAAGCATTCGTTGCAACATTAACACAGCTCTCCCACGGCACGGATGTAAACATCTGAAAAACTTCTTTTAGGTAGTTCTGCAACACTCTCACCAACAGCCTCATGGAAATACCTTTTGTCGAGGCCATGGAAAGACAGAAACTAAAACATTTCCTGAACAATCTGATCAGACTCTGTCAGCTCTGAAGAGGAAGTCCAAATTGGTCTGCATACTTCCATTTAACAGAGTTTACCATGATCAGAGTTTCTATTTCTATGTTCTCTTTTACATTCGCACACAGGATGTGGGCATTGTTGGTGAAAGGTTTACATTTATTGTCCATCCTTAGATGCCAGGAGAAGGTGAGCCTAAACTCTTGAATTGCTATAATCGAGAACCGATGTGTCGATCTCATTATTCTTTGTGGAGGTTTGATGCCATGAGTGGCTTGGCAGAACATGTCAGAAAGCAATAAGGATCAACCATTCTGATCTTCTCGTATTTGTATATGGCAATTATTTACATTAATATCTTATTTTTATCGGGCAATTTAATGAGTGACGAGTGGGGAGTTACTGTAAATTTCTTTCTCATTCTCATATGGCAACTGACCCACACAAACATAATTCTGTGCAAACATCGCTGCATAACTGGTAGCCGAGGGAGTGTTATCACTATCCCCCTGTCTGTCCCTTCAACTTCAGATCATCTTACAGTTTACTTCATGCTGGTAGCTATTTGTTGGTCTTTGCTAGACGCTTGTATAAATAAGAGGGACCAAGACACTGTAGTCTTGACTTTGAAATGTCAACATGGAAACTTGAACCTGAGTACCTTGACATTTCTAGGAGTTGTTTATACAATTTTAAAATTTTCTGCTCGCTGGCCATATGCTGTGCCTCGCAACTTCATAAGAATTATGTAACATCCTGAACAGAACCAGTTCTGGCACATCTCATGTCCAAATTGCATTCAGACACTTTGCAAACCGATTTATGAGCACTATTGTTCACAGAGTTCATAGCTGAAGTATACATTAACTCCAGTTATTGTAAAGGCAATGGGATCATGTGCTATAGATGGGAGCAGCCAGTTCAGCTCCCAATAATTCATTACAGGTATCCCCAATTAAGTAATTGAGTGAAGGTTTAGATAACTCAATTTGTTTCAGATCTGCAGTAAACCTTCCAGGGGGAACAACATCAGTCTATAAAAATATACTGTGTCTCTGAAAAATTCTGCTTTTAGATAACTTTAAGAGCAAGAAAATGAAGGGGGTGCTGTAAGTGCAGGACATCCTGCCAAAACGTGATCATTCAATCTTCAAGAGTGTATGTGTCAAGTTAGTGTATGGGCACAGGAAACCAATATCCATGATATTACAAAATTCACATCCCAGAACAAACACCACAACTGCTCACAGTTATATCTCACAAACCCAGGCACATGTTGGGAGGATTGTCTCTCATTAAATGTATGTTAGCAGACTGGAAGATTTTTCCAACCACCAGCTCTATTATGAATTGACTCCTGGACAACTCTTTTATGACTTCACTAGAAAGTGGTCATAGGAAATCTTCTAACATAGAAATGTAGAAAATAGGAGCAGGTGGCCATTCAGCCCATTGAGCTCTCTCTGCTATTTAACATGGATCGTCTGTCTCAATGTCACTAAGGCATAATGACCAATGATGGACCTGAACTCCACATAGACAAACATGGGAAATGACCGGAGAGCTCTTATAGTCAAGGGTCACCTGGCTGCTCTTTCCTGATCTCTTTCTAACAACGACTTTAAATTAGCAGCAATCTGCTGAGATATATTTACATGATCACCTCAAGAAAGCTCTGAGATAAACTCGGATCAAATTGTCAAAAATCAATCAAAAAGAAAACTGCAACAAAGAGCTGGGTCTTGCCAATTTTTGCTGAATATAACGCTGAATGGTGGGTGAGATCCCAGACATCTCCCCTGCTGGTCTGGACCACTCCACACAAAGTGTCGCTGACAGATTCTGGGTAATAATATTGTTCTTTCTCTCTCTCTCTCTGACCCACACCATTGTCTTGTTAAGCCCCATAAAACTATCCCAGAAGGGACTGATGTGGGATTGGAGGAAATCATGATTTGAATTCCCACGATCCCCACTGGTGTCGTCAGGGTAAGAGAAATAAAATTGAGAGTGGGGAAGGAAACCTTTTTGAAAGTTGAGCTTTGCCACTTATAGTCAAATGAGAAAACATCACCAGTCGATCCATTCAATAACTAGATTATCTGACAGAAAAGCAAGGGGACACCACTCATCCTGTCAATATGTTTAGATCCCACTGTGCTGAAAGAATTTTCCTCCAGGGACAAGATCACAGTGTCCATGATTATCTCAATAAGGGAATTGGACCAGGAAATAGAAATGGTCGGTCATGGACTAAAGATCTAGTACTTGGGATGTTGGATTCAAAGCCTTTGTCTGTGCCAAATGTGATAGGCAAGAGAATGAGTGAGAAGTTTTACATCAAGAAGTCCACTTGCATCTGGCAAGTGTAGGGTTAATGAGACTAGGTACATCAGGCTGATCATTGGGAGGTGTGGGATCCACATGGATGCATGGATCAAGATTGCTATCCTCATCAATTTTAATACCTCCAGTTGAAATGTCCATGACTTGAATCTCCAATAATAGTCACTTGTTAACAGAAGTTGAATTTTGCTGAATGTTTGGCAAGTCAACTCTGATTGTCCAAGGTATTGCCTCAGAAGATTTTTGAAAAAGGATCCCATTCTCCTGTTATACAAATTGGTGTGAGCTTTTGAAATTTGGCATTCTTGCTGTGATCCTGATGAGTTCAAGATGTAACATGTCTCTCTTTTCAACAATGCTCTCAAAACTTTGACCTCCTTCATAGAATCATAGAACCCTGACAGTGCAGAAAGAGGCCATTCAGCCCATTGAGTTGACACTGACCCTCCGAAGAGCATCCCACCCAGACCCAAGTCTATCCCTGTAACACTGCACTTACCATAGCAAATGCATCTAACCTGCACATATTTGGACTATGGGAGGAAACCAGGCCATCTGGTGGAAACCCCACACAGACACGCGGGGAACATCCAAACTCCATACATCCAAGGCCGGAACTAAACCCGGGTACTTGCTGCTGTGAGGCAACAGAGCTGACCACTGTGCCACCATGCCACCCTCAGTAGAAATCACATTTGTAAGAGCATTTTACACTTGTGAACTCACAAACTAGTTTAATTAACAGTGTGAACCTAGTGCAGGCTTTTTGACATCCCCCAGGTGACACAGGATCCTCAAAAGATCCTCTACAGGGTCAGCTTAGCAGAAGTTTGCAAGATTTCTGTTTCCAAAAAACTGCCAGCCTCTTCTGCCTCTACCATCTCCCTACTCAATACCTGATTCAATGTGACATTTCTCCTATTACTGAAAGCCAATGTTGGTGCCCACAAGAAAGCTGCATTCTCATTCCTGTTTTATCTGAACGGAGAAACAGAGGATATGCAGATAAGGCCATAAAGTGGGAAATCTGGTGATGGACAGTCGACAAACTGGTAACTCTGTGAACATACTACAACTGCTTTGGGAAATGGGGGGTAATGTTTAAAATTGATTCCATTTGACAAAACACATTCACTTTCTTTATCATCACAAATATAAAAAAGAACTTACTGGTCGAAATTTGAAGATGGTAATTATTCATCTTTACTGAGGATAAAATATTCCCAAGAGCCACAGGCAAGAGATATTAATATAGTCTTTGGCTGAAGAAGAATTCTGCAATGGCATTGTGGCTCAATGGTTAGCACTGCTGCCTCACAGCACCAGGTTCAATTCCAGCCTCAGGTGACTGTCTGTCTGTGTGGACACATTCTCCCCGTGTCTGCGTGGGTTTCCTCTGGGTGCTCCGGTTTCCTCCCACAGTCCAAAGATGTGCAGGTTAGGTGAATTGGCCATGCTAAATTGCCCAGAGTGCTAGGTGTGTCAGAGGGAAATGGGTCTGGATGGGTTACACTTCGGAGGGTCAGTGTGGACTGGTTGGGCCAAAGGGTATTCCTGATGAAGGGCTTTTGCCCGAAACATCGATTTTACTGCTCCTCGGATGCTGCCTGAACTGCTGTGCTCTTCCAGCACCACTAATTCAGAATCTGGTTGGGCCAAAGGGTCTGTTCCCACACTGTAGGGAATCTAATCAACAAAAAGAAATATCCCAAAATTAGCCAAAATCCTAAATGTCTTTATCCAGGAACAACTCAAAAGTCTTCAAAGAAGGATCTCAATCAGCATAATTAAAGGAGCAGAAATGAATAGCAACTTGGCCTAGATGTATACAGTTAAAGGATGTCCCAGCCAGGAAAGCATATAGATCACCATGACCATAGGGTCACAGGTAATTCATGACACAAAGAAGGAACAACACTGACTGGACATGTTCCTAATGGATGACTTTCCATCTTCCACTGCCTCATCTCCCTGTTAATCCACTAACACCTCCATCTTCAATCAATCCTTCTTTCCTATGCTCACACAGAATTGTAGGATTCTCCAATCTTCATTCCAACAGACCTTTCTCCCATTTCCAATGGGCTCCGACAAATGATAAGCAAATTCGTTCTGAGATTTTCATTTTAAACACACTGATTTTTAATTATCCTGACTGTCTTTCTCCAGTTGGATCATAAAGATTCATTCTTCAATTTCTGGAGACTCTGAGTCAAACTTTAGGTCTTGGCAACACTGTTCTGTCACTCGGTATCATTCAAAAGTACATTCCACAAACTAATACAAGGTGGTGAGACCAGTGGGTGAAATACCACATAGACAGGGGAGAAGGACAACTTGTGAGTTCACCTTATGAGTTCTGAGGCTACACTGATCCAGTGTTTGTGGTTGGTTTGACTGCTGACTGTAGAAAGGTTTATATCTTCAGTGAAATTACCGGAGGATAAAATCATCAGTATTAAATAGTGAAGACGATAGCTTTAGATTACAGGAGGCTAGAGATGGGCTGATCAGTGGCAAATGGAAGTCAATCTGACTAAGCATGATGTGATGCACTTGGGTAGGACAGACAAGTAAGCGGGATACAGTAGGATCCTGGGAAGCATTTATGCTCAGAGGGACCGTGATGTGTATATCTATCCATCCCATGTCATATAGATGATTGTTTATGATGTAATATGCAAGTTAGAAAGGATCAAATCAGTGTTGCAAATAAAAATAAACTTCCAAAATCAGATAACCATAGGACAAACAAATATGAGGCGTATCAAATTTCTACAGTGTAACTCTTAATTTAGTGAGATGCCCTGGTCTCCTTTTAACTTTTCGTTTCCTCTATATAAACAGGCAAATAAGATGATTGTCAGGGTAAGGTGTAAATTGGTGAGTTGCCCAGAGAAGGGAGTTACCCAAAGCAGGTTAGCTGAGATGCAAGCTCACCATTGTAGCCACCTAAGAATTATCAGTACATATCCTGTCCAGCAGATGGCACAATTTCATGTAATACCCTTTCTGCCCTCGAAAGGCAACACTGGGAGGAAATGGAAGTGTCTGAGGGAGATAAAAAGACTTTGGGAGATTTGTCTTGACTCCACATGGACTTCACAACAGCCCAGGAGACAACGAAGCAACATGTAGCCAGTTAAAACTCACACACACCGGTGCAACACTGAGGGAGGGCTGCATTGTCAGAGGTGTCATTGTTTGTAAAAGCCATGCTCTGAATGTAACCTTGGTTGGATATGGCAGACGGTGTGGTACATCAAAGCTGAACAGTCCTCCAAGGTGTCCACATCAGAGTAAATCCTTCTTCTAACCTGACCAAAACAGAACCTGTGGAGATCTGAAAATTTTTTTAAAAGTGCTGGAGAAACTCAGCGTATCTGCAGTGACATACAGTTAACGTTTCAAGTTCAATGGTAATCCTTCAGAACTTATCACATTTATTCTGTTTCTCTCTCTAAAGATATGGCCATTCCTGCTGATATTCTTCAGCAATTTCTGCTCCAATTTCAAAACAGGTTTTTTTTTTAACATTTGTAGGATCTTACTGAGCACATTTTATATAAACACATTTAAAAAGACGTGAGGGCAACTTTCTTACACAGAGGGTGGTTCGCATATGGAATGAGCTTCCTGAGGAAGAGGTGGATGTGTGTACAATCACATTATTTAAACATTTACAGTAGATAAGTACATGAATAGGAAAGGTTTGGAGGGAAATGGGCCAGGAGCAGGCAAGGTAGAACTAGCTTAGTCTTCAAGAAATGACTTCACTGACAGTGATACTCCTTGGGAGCCCCCTTGAAGACCCCACAGTTGTATAAACTATTCCCTTCCAGTTGGGGCTCTCAGGGAAAATAAAATGGGTATTCTTTGTCTGAAAAGCTCAATGGCTCAATGGCTTGATGGACAACATTCAGGGAGAGCTGCAAGTGGTCTGATCCAAAGGGAAATTGGCTGCAGAGTGCCTTTTTTGATGGGGAGGATTAGTCAGTCATTACAGCATAGTCATAGCCAGAATACAGGGCACAACCAGCTAAGTCAGTGATAGTAACACCGGTGCCACATCAGAGCTATCACCACACCCCCCAACCCTAAAATCCATTTGGTGGACCTACTACCTTTATAGTTTTTCCAAGTTTCTGTTTGTAAAGAGAAGCACAAGTTAATCAGCTGAAGGAGGGCAAATGGGTGGTAACTACCAAGAAGCTTCCATGCACTTGTCTGTCCTTATGCCATTAGACTTCCCGGGGTCCATAATAAATTATCAGAATATCATGGAGCATTCCCACCAGAATGTCTATCCATTGTATCGGCACTTCCAGTGAGCCTGTCTTACTATTTGGACAGTCACTGTAAACAGTTAGAAAGTTAGAGTCATACAGCACGGAAACAGACCCTTTGATCCAATCAGTCCAAACCAAACATAATCCCAAACTAAACTAGACCCACCTGCCTGCTCCTGGCCCATTTCCCTCCAAACCTTTCCTATTCATTACTTATCCAAATGCTTACATGTTGTAATTGTACCTATATCCACCACTTCCTCAGGAAGTTCATTCCACACGTGAACTACACTTTGTGTAGAAAAGTTGCCATCATGTCTTTAAATCTCTCTCTCCTCTCACCTTAAAACTGTGCCCCACTAGTCCATCCTTGGGAAAAGATAATTATCATTAACTCTATCTATACCCCTCATTATTTTATAAATTTCTATAAAGTCGCGTCTTAACCTCCTATGCTCCAGGGGAAAACATCCCAGCCTATCCAGCCTTTCTTTATAACTGAAACTTTCCATACCTGGCAACATCCTGGTAAATCTCTTCTGAGCCCTTTCCAGTTTACTTATATCCTTCCTATAACTGGGTGACCGGAACTGGACACAGTATTCCAGAAGAGGCCTTTCCAATGTCCTGTACAACTTCAATATGACTTCCCAACTCCTGTACTCAAAGGAGTGAGCAATGAAGGCAAACTTGCTGAAGGCCTTTTAGGTCAATAAGAGGTCATTTAAGGTTCACACAATAAAAAGCAGAAAAATACTCAGTGAAAGTTCACAGGATGTTATAGTCCAATTAATATCATATAGAGCCGCACTGGACAGAGGTTTACAGAGAGACATCAATCTGCATTATTCCTAAATCACTATATATTCAAAACTTGAGTCAACGTCAACTGAAGAAACAATATAAAGAATTAAGAAGTCATAGATTGCAAAATCCATATAATGGGAAGTGTAACTGTTCAAGTCAAGTCAAGGAGCAATGGGCCAATGTGAGAATGACTCATTTTTTCCAACTCTCTGTTAGCCAATAAATAATCCATACCAGTACATTACCTGCTACATACCCATATGTTTTAATCTTTCTAACCAGTGTCCTGTAGGGAAAGCCTTCTGAAAATTGGATAGCATACTTACTCCTAGTCCACAAGAGCAACTTCATGATGATTGGCTAAAGAAGCTGCTTTTGGAAAAGCATGGAATTAAGGTGAAGGCAGTCAAATGTGAACTTCTTGAAAGTTTCAAGAGTATTTTGGTCACAAGTTGGATTACACCCTATGCAGAATGAGGTTCAAGCCATTAGAAATATACCACACCCTCAGAATATTTCTAAACGCAGATTTTTTTTGCATATTGTAAATCAATACAGTAATCTCATACCAAATTTCACAAATTTGAGGCATTCAGATAACAAACTCTTGAGGAAGAATGTTCCATACTTTTGAACAAAGGTGTATTCAGGTTGTGTAAAAGTCAACTGGAAGATGATACAATGTTTGTCCATTGTGATGTGTCCAAAAGAGTTGAAAAGCATTTGATGCCTCTACATTGCAGATTAGATGCCATGATCTCTGACATTTTGGGTAATGCTGAGGAAGGACCAGTGATCATGAAAGGAATTATATTAGGTAGATATTGAAGCACTGTATGTGATTTTTGGAGTAAGATGATTTCACCAACTTGCACGAATATACAATTGACACTGATCACAGATCACTGATGGACATTTTAAATCCTAATGCCTAGTGTCCATCTAGAGCCCAGATTCAGAGATGGACTTTGGTTGTGTGTCAGTCTGCCCTAAGTACAGACAATTGGAAGATAATTAGAATGCCAATGTGGAGTCTAGATTATTATCCCCATCTGACCCAGGACCCAATAGGGAGGATAATATGTTTCTCCTCACACCTAGATGCCAGTCACCGTATATGACAATGGTAGAACAAACAAAGGTGTGTTACAAATGGGAGACCAACACAAAAACTGGATTTAGAAATCAGGCCTTTTTAAAAAATTTATAAAGCTGAATTGTCTGTTGTTAAAGTTTATGTCAAGTGGAGGGCCAAAGTTGTAATGTCGGGTTTGGATTTCAGATGCTACCTGATGTTCATGATCACCACTAGGGAATCAGTTTGACTAAAAGGCTGGCAAGGAGCCATGTTTGGTGGCCATGGTTAGACAAGGCCAAGCTTCAGAGAGGAAGCCACCATAGCTTTGCAGCCCTGGAAGTGACCAGCTCAGGTGTGGTAGAGGCTGTACCTTGATTTAGAAGAGATTTAAGGGGCAACAACTACTCATTTCAATGGATAGTCATTCTATTATCACAGACTGAAGCGTTTGCAATAAATTGAACAACAACTAACGAAGGTTTGGAGATTTTGAATTGTTTAATTGCTGCTTATGGGTTCCCTGAGGAAACTATTTTGTCTGAGAATGGACTCATTTTGTTCAGAATATTTTTCAAATTTCATGATAATAGGTTTGAGTTTCGCTGTGCCATCCTGCTTAAAGTTGAACAGCAAAGCACACTGTACAAATGATTAAGTATTATCTTGTTAAACTAATGCTTGATCCAAACTGGAAGAGATGTCAGATATCATTGAATCACAAACTAGCAAATACTTATGTTTATTTATAGTAATACACCTCATACCACTATCGGTAGAACATCAGCTAAACTGTTTCTTGGAAGACAGTCCAGAGACAAGATTTTTTTGCTGAAGCCACATTTAGCAGAGTCAGCCGAAGAAAAACAATGCAGATCAAAAGAGAGTCAAGACAGGGGTAGAGTGAAAGAAAGAAGCGTGAAGCTGAACCAGAAGGTTCAGGTGAAAAAAAACATTATTATGACTGGTTGAAATGGCTACACGGGAGGGTCATAAAAATATGTGTGATCACCCATGATTAGTCAAGATTTTAATATTCAAAAGGTTACATTTGTCTATGTAGTTTACATTCAGAGGTTCATGAAAAAGAAAGGAGTGGGAAGAATCAAATGAGTCAGATGTACTGCATATTTAGAGGGTGAATAGAGCACCTATCGTTCCCCCAAACACTGCCTGAATCCAGTTCCGATCCGAGTCAGAGTTAGGTAGGGACATTTGATGAAGGGGAAAATTCCAATTGAAGGTCAAGTGCAAAATCAGGAAAAAATATCTCTGTTTTAGGTCCAGATGCATCATGTTCTGGAAGTCAGAGTGAAGAAAGTGAAACCAGAGGGAAAACTAGATTTGTTAATTAGTGGATAATAAATATGTGGTGCATGGAATTGTGAACCTTGTGTAATATCTTCATTAAAGAATAAGGAGTGCACTAGCACTCTTTTCTTGCCATTGATTTTGATGTGTATGCCAGAATAAAGTGGTTTGTTTATGGCATTGACTTTCCATGTGCCTCACACTGTCCTGCAAAGACATCACTTACTGGGAGGCACTATCCCTCTCCCTTCCCCATAATATCGAGCTTGCTGAATCTTTCAGCATTTTCTGTTTTTACTTCAGATTTTCAGCACCTCAGTATTTTGCCTTTGGGTATGTGTTAGTGATGTTGGTCAAGGGGGAATGGTATTGCCTAGGACACCAGGCATAACCCTCCTCCTTCTTTGAGATCGGGATAAGACCATTGTCTGTCCTAATCCGAGGGCAAACAGGATATTGCTTTAACATTTCAACTGAAAGGCACCCGTTATCTCTGACAATGCAACACTCCCTCAGTACTGCATTGAAGAATCAGCCTTGGTATGGGTCCCAGATTCAGGAGTTGGACTTGAAACCACAAGTTCTTGACACAAAGAAGTGCAGTCACTAACTACTGCTGACAGAGATATACACAAGCCACAATAGCATTTTCAATCATTAAAACTTTCATTTAATGGCAACATTAACTTATTTGGACTGCCCCTGTATTTAAATTTAGAAAAACCCTTCACTTCTTGCCACACCAAACTAAATGGTCAAGCCGAATTATTGTGATGACACACCTTTGCATTTCGGAAGGTGCTGAATCGAATGGGCATCATATGCTGGACTGAGCAAAATGCACGAAATCCAATTTTTCTGGCTAGGTTGTCCCAGTCACCAACAGAAAAGGCCACATCAAATTTTGATGATCACTAAAACCAGGCGTAGTTATTTTTAGATGTTCAGACATGTTATGGCATATCTCTGGGGAGAGTGAATTTGAAACCAGACCCTCTGTCTCAAAGGTAGAAACACTGCCACTACACCACAAGAAACCCAGGTTTAAGCTTACCCACTAAGACGTGCCAGTTAGTGATCCCAATCTCCTGGGGTATGGATAAAATGAGTCCATTTAGCTACATAGATAGTCAAAGTCGGGTCAACAGCAAAGCAAGGAAAGAGACCGCAGCAGTTGAGAATCAGGACTAGGCAGGGAGAGCATCCAGCAGAGGGTACCAGGACTGGACAGAGGAGAAGTGAGCACAATGTTGGTCATTTGGATTGGGGAGGGTAAGAGAGTAGCAGTGGGTGACAGGATTGTGTAGCGAGTAGAGCACTCTCTGGAGTTGGGAAGGTGAAGAGTGGCATTGGAAGCCAAGACAAAGGAGGGAACAGGGTTGTACACTTGTGTGGAACTGCACAGCAGATCTGACATTTTTGATGAAGAGGGAACTCCATTCTGGGTCATTCTGGCTCAACTCAAAGAACTGAGCTTCCAAAGATAGAATTAAACAAGTATTGCATAAAAGACGGAATCTAACACTAATCTTATGAAGAAGTGATTGCATCTTAATAACTCATAGACAATGAAAGCCTGGAAGTGAATAAGAGCCCATACTTGAATGTCCATGCTCATACTGTAGATTTCAGCTCAATTCATACCAACCGCTGGAAAAGCTACATGGCATCATTTACTTGTATATTGATGCCTTTCGTGCATGTTACATCTAAAAGGGGATTGTTTTTTTGAAAATGGCTCCTCCTGATGCTGCTCATTGATGGATCCCCTACATTTTGACCATACTGATACTGGAGGCCATGCCCTGATTTGCTCAGAATTCTTAAGTTCCCTCCACCTCCCTCTCAGACCCTCCTGTCAAACCAGCCATCATTCAGGTAAATGGAGAACTGCAAGGCTTCCTCACACTCCCTAGTAGCTCTTCTTTCAGCTCAGCACCATCCTTTTTGTTTCCCTTTACTCCTCAGTGAGGCACCTGGAGGAGGCATTTTGTATCCTTCTAAATTATAGATGCTACACAAATGGAAATTGTTGTTGTCCAGAGAACAATAACCTCACAGCTGGTCAGGCAGCGTACAATGAGGAGCAAGTTCTCTTGCAGTGCAGTGGTAGTGACACTACTTCTGAGCCAGCAGACTCAGTTTGAATAAAATATATCCGAAATGAGGAAGGAGAATCTCTACAATTTGTTTCTTGACAAATTGTCTGAGCAGAATTGGATAAAGGAAATGATGTGACGAATGTGTGTTTACACTGTAACAAACTCAGCTTCACTTGGTTGATAATTTTAATTTGAGGTTTTGGCATTAATTGGAGAAAGTGCATGAATATTTCATCCAGGTTTTTGTGGTTAAGAAGGCTCTTGTGTCAAAGTGTCCCTCATTCAGTGATTTAAAGTAAGGGGCTTTGTAATTCCTTTGCTAAAACAATACTGTCTCAGCACATTCTGCAAGACCAAACAAGGAAGCTTCAATTTCATTACCTTCAGGGAATTAGCGAGCTCCAGTTCAGCATAAATATTTAAATAGAATCAATCCTATTCAAAGCTTTGGAATCAAAGCCCAGAGAGAAAACTGAGGTTATGGAACTGGCGATTAGACTTATGCTGCTGTCTGATAGGAATGAAAGTGATATCAGAAACTATTATCATCACGCTTTCACAAAGTACCTGCACAACTCCCCACGGTAAATACCAATCCAGCCTTGGAAAAATGTCATCTTTCAGCCAGTGTCTCCTAATTTGAAAACAAACAAGGTAGCACAGTTTCATGTGTCATTGCTATGGGTCCAGAATATAACTTACTTCATTTCCTTTTAAGAAAAGGTGCAGCTTTGATCATTGTTGAGAAGCACAAGTGAATGGCCTCCTCCTGTTTTATATGTTCTATATAACAGCCTCCTTCTATCCCATAATCAGCCTCTGGCTGCATATGGTGGTGGATATGGGAATAGCTTACCCTCCTTATTCAGGGGGGGAAGTTGAGCTTGGTTGCACGATTGTTCCAGGCCAGAGAAATAAATGGATTCAGAACGTCAAATGAAGGGGCCTACTTCCAATACCCAAACAGCTTTGGCAGCATATCCACCACCATATGCAGCTAGGGACTGGTTATGGGATAGAAGGAGGATGTTATATAGAACATACAAACTAGGAGAAGGCCATTTAGCCCTTCGAGCCTGCTCCATCATTCATTATGAGTATGGCTTGGTCATCCAACTGAGTCTCACGTTTCTCCCCAAACCTTCGATCCGTTTCGCCCTAAGAACCATACCTAACTTCTGCTTGAAATATTCAATGTTTCAGCCTCAACCATTGTCTGTGGCAGAGAACTCCACAAGCTCATAGTTCTCTGGGTGAAGAGATTTCTCCTCATCTCACACCTAAAGGGCCTGTCTTACACCCTTAGACTGTGACCCCTAGTTCTGGACTGCCCAGTCATCAGGAACAACTCTCCTGCAGTTACCCTGGCAAGTGCTGTTAGAGTTTTATAGGTTCCTATGAGAATGCAAGTTTGTATGTTCAGCTCATTGTGTCCATGCCAACACCCTGAAAGAGTAGCTCACCTTGTCCCACTGCCCAGCTATTTAACTGCAGCCTGGAATTTATTTTCTCCTCAGAAACTTCTCCAATTCTCCTTTGAAAATCACTATTGCATTTGGATCCAACCCACCCTCAGGAAGTGCATTCCAAGTTATAAGACCATAGGCCAAAAGACCACAAGACATAGGAGCAGAATTCGGCTATTCAGTCCACTGAGTCTACTCTGTCTTTCAATCATGGCTAATCTGTTTCTCACCCCCCATTCTCCTACCTTCACCCCTTGATTCCCTCACTAATCAAGAATCTATCCATCGCTGTCTTAAAACATAACTGCTCAGTCTGTACAAAGATGTACCAAACACTCTAGAGCCATTGTTGTTGGTCTTCTAAAAACAGCATTCAGCCCTCTTAGTATCCTTGAAAGAACATATGCCTGTTTTCAGATTCAAACCAGAAGTTAGTTTACATAGTTAGTTTAAGAGACTTTTTTTTTACCTTATTCATTCACAGGTTGCAAGCATCAGCTAGCTAGGCCAGCATTTATTGCCCATCCCTAAATGCCCAGTGAGAAATTCTGAGTCAACCACATTGCCGTAGGACTGGAGCAGCACGGTGGCTCAATGGTTAGCACTGCTGCCTCACTGTACCTCGGACCTAGATTTGATTCCACCCTCGGGTGACTGTCTATGTGGAGTTTGCCCATTCTTCCTGTGTCTGTGTGGGTTTCCTCTGGGTGCTACGGTTTCCTCCCACAATCCAAGAATGTGCAGGTTAGGTGGACTGGCCATGCTAAATTGCCCATAGTGTTCAGAGATGTGTAGGTTAGACGGATTAGCCATGGGAAATGCACAGTTACAGGTATAGGGTTGGGTGGGAGGTGTGGTGTTGTTCAGAGAGTAGGTGTCAACTTGTTGGGCCAAATGGCCTGTTTCCACACTGTAGGCATTCTATGATGGAGGGTCATGTATAGGCCAGACCAGGTAAGGACATCAGATTTCCTGATCTAAAGAACATTAGTGTACCAGATGGGTTTTCCCCTGACAATCAGCAATTGTTTCAGGGTCATTACTAAGACTCTAATCGTCAGACCTTAATTGAATTCAAACTCTGCAATTTGCCCTGGTGAGATTTGAACCCATGACTCCAGAACATTATCTGGGTCTTTGGATTAATTGCCTAGCGATAATACCATGAGGCTATCACCTCTCCTGCAGATCAATAATCCTTTACACAGAAAAATACATCCCTGATTGTCCAGTTGGGATGAGCAGATGTTTGCCACACTGAATACTCTTGGTTGTATCACTACATTCTCCGTTTGATTGCCTCCTCCTCCTTTCATGAACCAACTGAAGACATCAGTGAGTTTCTCACTGGGTCAATGTCACCTGCCATATCCAGGCATAGTGACCAGGGAGCCCATTCTAGGTCTGCACTCACTGTTAACCAGTAGTAGCTTAGTACAGCCTCATTCAGCACACATGCAAGCTCTGATGTACATGCCTGGTCCTGCACCTTCTGATGCAGCCTATTGGCTGGGAATTATTGGCCTTAACATTGGCGCATGAACATAAGCCCACATTCATATAAAATATGCCTTGCACTGTTTAACTCATTCAAAACACATACACAAACACAAGACATTGAATACAATTTTAGTAATGCTCACGGAGAAACTGCAGAACAATTTTAACTGCAATTCATTAGTTCTTCTCAAGCCGTCTCCAGCAACAACATACAGAGTGGAAGAGTGTAGCAGTTTTTGCAGAATAGCCACATTGTTACTGGCAGAGTGTCTGCCCTTCCCAAGGTACCTTGTACAACGTCCTTGACAACTTCATTATGCAGAGCACAGCGGGACCTGTTTAGTGAAGCTTGGGAACTCCCACGTCCTGTGTAACCAACCACCATCAAAAGACATTTGAGAAAGGCTGAGTTCTGTCTGTGGGGACCCGTGCCAGAGCACTGGATGGATAGCTTCAAACAGAACTAATCAAGTGCAGCACAGTATAGGTACAGGGATCCACAAAAGACACAGTTGATAAATAGTCTTGCTTAGTAAAAGTTATTTGATTGCCCTGCTTGAGGTATAATCGTAGGACAACAGGACCACAACTTTACAGTAATAGGAGAGGTTGTTTGGCCCATTAGCTCAATGCAAGTTATTTGCCAATGAAACCCAACATTAATCAAACCACTCTACTCTCTCCTTAGGGCCGTCTATCAGGCCCTCCTTCAAATTTTTAATCAATTCACGGGCAGCAGCTATGTCGTGTCTGAGCCTCTCTCCCGTTCTTAAACCCTGAGTGGATTGTCCTTCAACTTTTAATCATTATTTTCTTCTTTTTACAATTTCTTCAAAACCTCTCTTGTAAGCCATCTTTCCAAGAGAAGGAACAAGGCTTTTGCTTGCTGGAAGAAATAGGTTTTAAAGGACTTCTTAAAAGAGGAGGAAGATCCAGAGAAAGAAGTTCAAGATGAGAATTCTAGCACTGAGGATGTAGACGATGAAAGGCCTGGCCACCACTGAAGACCAATTGGACGTGAAGGATGCTCTAGATCCTAAGACAGAGAATGAATCAATATTTTTCCTATACTGTCAAAAATCTCCAGACTCCATGGCCTCTCTCTTGTCTCAGTTATTCTTGGCTTTGGTTGCACATGCTCATTTGTTTGCAAACTACTGATGGATAGGAGTAGATATTACCTCGACATTTGGAGGGCACTAGAGGACTGGAACAGATTTAGAAGTGTAAGTCATTGAACTGGGCTTAAATCTTGAACAGTCTGGTTCAATAACATTCAAAGGTATACTGAAGGTAAAAACAATGACTGCAGATGCTGGAAACCAGAGTCTAGATTAGAGTGGTGCTGGAAAAGCACAGCAGTTCAGGCAGCATCCAAGGAGCAGTAAAATCGACGTTTCGGGCAAAAACCCTTCTTCGGGAATACAGGCAGAGAGCCCCAAAGGTAAACTGAAGTCTTGTCTGTGATTCTTCAATTCACTGGATTTCTTAAAAGTTTCTGAACGAGAATTAGCTCTTTCTCAGCTAGCCTTTTGTGATTAAATGACCACGAAAGTTCCTTAGAGTTTCTGAATGATATTTTGCAAGAATAAAATGCTGAATAATGTAAGGTGTGATTAGAATGATAAATGCAGTGTAGAAGGCACAGTGAATTATTGTCCCTTGTCTCAATGCTATTCTTAAATCCAAACCCAACTCCTATTCTTTAGTCACAATCCACCTTCACTAGGGCGTGGCAGACAGACTCCGAGCCAGGCCCTCCCACACCTTGTAATCCAGACCCACATCTCCTCTTCAATGGGAGCTTGGGCTGTTTCATTCTGCTAAAAGTGCGATTACAATGCAAGTTGGGGTGCTGTTGACTTAAGGGTAGTCTTGAAATGTTAACTGGTTTCCTTTCTCTGCTGATGCTGCCTCGTGAAAGAAGCACAGACAGCGTTTTCTGTTTTTATTTCAATATCTAGTCTTCATGGTATTATCCTTTTTGTTGAAACGTAGGGATGGATGTTAGAGCCCAGGAGAGAGAGGGGGGGGGCTTGCTAGGGTCAACTTCTGTCAAGCAAATGATGTGGAAGGAAGGGTGGAGTGGCATCTGGAGATACACATTGCACCCTCCCTCCCGAATGAAAGCCTACTTCTGTTTCTATTTACTATGGTCTTACAAAATGATGACTTTTTGTTTCAATTGCCCAGTTTGTTGCTGGTTTATTTGGAAGCACTAGCTTTCGGAGCGCTGTGTCTTCAACAGCTACCCGATGAAAGAGCAGTGCTCCGAAAGCTAGTGCTTCCAAATAAACCTGTTGGACTATAACCTGGTGTTGTGTGATTCTTAACTTTGTCCACCCCAGTCCAACACTGGCACTTCCACATCATGGCTTCTTTTCGATGAGATTGTTATCATCTCTTTAATTCCACTCAACACTATCTCATTCCCTGCATTTGATCATACGTTTACTGAAGGCCAACTGCATCTCTTATCCTCGCAATCATCCCTGGCTCAGACAACAATATGAATAAAAATGGAGCTGACACAAGTGCCAAAGGGCCTGAAACATGAAGGTTTTCTCCGGTCAACTGAAGCTCCCAGTGTAGTGTTCTCACCTCTCCAGAAACTTGAGCAAAAACCTGGATCCTCCAAGTGGTTGTTGTGAGTTCTCAGCTGACCCTGAAGCCCCAGACACCCTCTTGAGAGAATGTGAAAGGTCCCACAGCGCTATTCAAAGCAGTTCGCTCTGGTGTCAATCTAATTCACAAAATGGATGAGCTGATCACGAACACATTGCCATTTGGGGGATCTTGCTGTGCATAAGTTGCCTGCCAATTTTCCTACGTCTTGACAAATGGCACCTCAAACAATTCTCAAGTAGAGAATTCCCTTTTCCTTCGCGGCAAGGTACATCCCAGTAACAATTCCGTTCCCATCTACAGTACAGAACTATAGTGCTTCAAAATCTAGGAGACAATAAACCATTTAGGCTAGAGAAAGATTATTAACTGAATGAGTTAACTCAGTTTCTTTTTCCACTTTTGCTTCCTGACTTGCTGACTTTCTGATTTTCAGAATTTTCTATTTTTTTTCACATTTCTAACATCCTCAGTATGCTGTTTTTGCACTCCCATTGACAAATACAATAGTCCCCATGTATGTATCTGAAATGCAAAGATGCCGAAAGGAACACGGCCAACGCCCCAGAGACTGCTGACCGTCCTACCTCTGAACAGCACACCTCCTGGTGAACCTCAGACACCACCAGCTACAACCCAGTGAGTGATCCGGGAGGTGAATCTGGACAATTCAAAACAGTCTGAGCACGGACCAGTGAAGATGGGGTCACTTGCTCCACAGGTGGACAATGGGAAAGAGCTCAGGTTGTCTCTGCAGCAGTCCAAGTCAGACCATAACAGCAAGTTCCAGCTGGAAAATCCAGAGCAAGTGGCATCGCAACCATTCACCCTGCGGAGGCCAATCGGATTGTTAACCTCAACATCGAACTATAACGTCTTGCTCAGCCGTACGGATAATAAAAGTAAATTAGAGGATAAAAGAAACTCTGGTTCAGAAACCTCATCGGCAGTACGAAATTATGGCATGCCTGTGCCATACAATCAGCCCATGAGAAAGTTAATGGATGTGTTATTCACTGCCATTGATCAGTATACATGAGCTATTTACTGCCACCAAAACAAGAAATGGACCCAGGACTCGGAGAGCAGAATTCACATTAAATAGAGTGGGATTAACATCTACTCTGTGACTGGATATCACTGCATGGTAAAACCCCTTCTACCCGTACTGAATGCTGATTTTTACATTTGTCATTCTGCAAGCCTTTGTAGAAAGTCCTCTATTCACTGCTGCTAGGAATATCTGTCATTGTGAATGGAAACTCTGCCATTTATTTATTTAGCACACGGTTTACATTAACACAGTTACCAGAGAGGCGAAAGGGAAAAGAAACTGAGAGGATTCCTGTATTCTTCCTCAACAATTTAAAACTCATGAATTACACCGAGGGAATGCACAGTGAATGAAAAGTGATGATTTCTGGGTTTACAATGATGTTGTCTGCTTATTTATTTGATTCATACGAATGTAAACTGGATAGGTATCAGTGAAAGGAAACATGGACTCATCAAGGTGAAATTATAAGTGAGCTGAGGAAATATTAAAGAAATGCATGACATCTGACTTCGCAGAATACACAAAAAAGTTCCATATATAATGGAGAACCAATTATGGGTCTAGCAAGAAATAGTAACTTAAAAATAATCAATCTAAGTAAAAGATAATACTGCGGAAATTAATGGGATTAAGTGATGGTGATCTGCATCATAGGGATTTAGAAACGTGGAAAATAGGATCAAAGAGTAGGCCATTCAGCCCTTGGATCCCGCTCTGCCATTTAATATGATTATAGCTAATCATCGTACCTAATAGAGTCCACAGTGTGATGCTGGAAAAGCACAGCAGGTCAGGCAGGAGAGTCGACATTTCGAGCAAAAGCCCATCAGCAGAATGAAGGGCTTTTGCCCGAAATGTCAATTCTCCTGCTCCTCGGATGCTGCCTGACCAAACTGTGGACTCTAATCTCGAGCAACTGCAGTACTCACTTTCGCCATTGTACCTAGTACCATGGTCGCACTTTCTCCCCATATCCTTTGATTTCTTTAGCCCTAAGGACTACATCTAACTCCTTCTTGAAAAAAACATCAATGTTCTGGTATCAACTGTTTTCTGTGGTAGAGAATTCCACAGGCTAACCACTCTCTGGGTGAAGACATTTCTCCCAATCTCAGATCTCATTGTCCTTCTTCACAATCCGACACTATGATGCCTGGTTTTGGATTCCCCACTCATCAGGAACACCCTTCCTGTGTTTACCCTGCCTATTCTTGTTAGAATTTGATAGATTGACATGAGCTCTGCACACCTCCACCACCAGCCCCCCAGCCCCCACCCCATTCTTCTGAACTCTGGTGAATTAATCCTAACTGATCCAGTCTCTCTTCATATGTCAATGCTGCCATTTGAGGAATCAGTCTGGTAAACCTTCACTGCACTCCCTTCACAGCCAGAATATCCTTCCTCAGATTAGGAGATTATAACTGCACGTGATACTCTAGATGTGGTCTCACCAAGGCCCTGTACGATTGCAGCAAGGCATCCTTGCACCTGTACTCAAATCCTCTCGTGATGAAGGCCAACATACCACTGTCCTTCTTCACTGACTGCTGCATGTGGACACTTGCATGAGGACACCCAGGTCTCATTGCACCTCCCCCTTTTCCAATCTATCACCGTTCAGATAATAATCATCCAGGATTCTTTCGGTTCTAGAACAGTTCCCGAAGATTGCAAACATCACCCCATTATTTCAGAATGAACAAAGGGAGAAATGCGGGAACTCTAGATGTGAGTTAGCACAACATCAGTAGCAAGCAAAATGTTGAAATGCATTATTATGCCATAAAAGTTTAAGTAGAAATTCATAATATGATTAAGCAGAGTCAACTTGTTTTATAAAGGGAAATTGCATTCGACAAATTTTCAGCCTTCTCTGAGCATTGATAGGGGAAAATAAATGGATGTATTGTATTCAGATTTTGAAAAAGCATTCAATAAGCTGCCAACACAAGCGTAAAATTCGGACATGGATTTAAGAGCAATATGTCATTATGGAATGAGAACTCATTAATCGACAGAAAACGGTGGGAATAAACAGAACATTTTCAGGTTGACAGGCTGTGATTAGCAATGTATTGCAAATAGCAGTACTTTAGATTACTTACAGTGTGGAAACAGGCCCTTCGGCCCAACAAGTCCACACCGACCCACCAAAGCGCAACCCACCCAGACCCATTCCCCTACACCTAACACTACGTGCAATTTAGCATGGCCAATTCACCTGACCTGCACATTTTTGGACTGTAGGAGGAAACCGGAGCACCTGGAGGAAACCCGCACAGGCAAGGGGAGAATGTGCAAACTCCACACAGTCAGTCACCTGAGGCGGGAATTGAACCCGGGTCTCTGATGCTGCGAGGCAGCAGTGCTAACCACTGTGCCACTGTGCCACCCATCGGTACTTGGGCCTCAGCTATTTACAATCTCAATCAATGATTCAGGTGAAGTGACGGAATATAATGTAACCAAGTTTACTTGTGGCACAATGTCTGATGGGAAGGTAAAAAGGGGGAAGGATTCACAGATGCTTCAGCTGTTTGGGTCAATGAGTAAGGACATGGTGGATAAAGTAAGGCGGTGAAGGTCAAACTTATACAGAAAACAAAAATAAGCAAAATATCTTTTAATTGTAGGAGACTGGGAAACATTTGCATTTAGAACGGCCTGAATGTCTTGTACATGAATCAGAAGGTTAATATGCAGGTACAGCAAGTGATTTGGAAGGAAAAAAGTGTGCTAATGTTTGTTAGAAAGGGATTGGAAGATATCAATAAAGAAACCTTACTACAATTCTGCATAGCGCAGGTAAGGCGTATTAAACATAGAAATATAGAAAATAGTAAGGATGTACATACTTGTTGTATGATGTATTTATGAAAGAAGTTCCTGGGATGAGGGGATTGAAGAGACTATTTCCCATTTCCTAGAGTTTGGAGCAATGAGAGATATCTGATTAAACCAGAAATTCTTAAATAGGTGCTGAGCAATGGAGAACAGACATTGACAACATTTGTTGCGGAGGTCAATAATATTTTTGGTATGATGGGAATAAGAGAATATGGGGACGGTGCAGGAATGTGGAATTGAGTTAGAAGGTCAAACATAATGTTTGGGAATGGGTTGGGGTGCTGGTGTTGGCAGTAAGCAATCGAAAGTGCTAAAACGGAAATAGATGGCAGCATTAAAATTTATTACTTGTGCAACTAATTAATTAATCCAGAATTGTTCACTTAGCAGGTAAAAAAACCCACAAATACTAACTTAGGATGAGATAATAACATCAACGACAAGGCCAGTATTTATTAACAATTACTAGTTATCCCTATGAGTCAACTGCTACCGTTGACTTGGTGCTTTAAGGCACTGAGTTCCAGCATTTTGACACAGCAACGATGGGCTCCATTGATATTTTTAATCCGGGAAGGTGTGAGATTTGGAAAGGAAATTGGATTGTTGCATAATGTCAAATAAAAACTTGTGAATGGTCCTCAATACTAGTTTTGCTGATTGCAATAGCAGTAGCACCAAACCAATATTATTGTATTTGTCTCTGGTGCGATGTCCTTCATAATTCAATTCTATTGAAGACAATAGTACTAATAAATGGGTAGATATTTAACACGTAGCTGATGGGATACTATCTGAGATGCACTGCCACACAAGAAGACAGCCTACAGTATTGTCCTCGATCAGAGTACGTACTATATTGTATCATAGAGTCATTTAGCAACTTCATAAAGAAACAGACCCTTCAGTCCAACCACTCCATGTCGAATATAATTCCAAACTAAACTATCCCCACAGGCTCCTAAGAGAAACCATGGAATGTTGCACTTAAAGAATATCTAGGGAACTTCAAACAGTAACATCTGAAAGGGAGAGATGCTATTGTATAATCTTAACTGTGATCCTGTGTGGCTGCAGAGATAACTCCCTTTCAGAAGGTCGGAGTCATTCATACTGGTCATCATTGACTAGTCTGAGTCAAGACTGGGATACAGACAGACTCATACCTTGAAGGCATTGTCTGAGCCAAGATGTCACTTTTTTTTAATAAAACCTTAATTTATCTTTATAATGTGACCTAAAAGAAGTTCTGGAATTTACATATTTATGAACCAAAACCTGTAACCCATTCTAAAAGATGAAAGACTTAACAACAATTGAGGTTTGTTAAATATATCATTTCACTTGTATGACACTGTAATCATTTGCTATAAAATCTGTGCCTTATGGTCCTACTCCACAACCACCTGAAGAAAGAGCTGCACTTTGAAGCTAGTGCTTCCAAGTAAACCTGTTAGACTATATTCTGGTGCAGTGTGATTTTTAACATTGTCCACCCCCGTCCAACACCAGCTCCTCCACATCAGAGTCAGTATTAGCAGAAGAATTCACCTTAATGGTTTTAAGGTTTCACAATCTGTTCGTCACATCAAGCTGAAGACTGATGCATAGATTCCCCTTTTTTGACTCACACTTTTTGAACTCATCGTTCATTTCTGATTTGTGTGGATGTGTGACATTTTATAATATTTTCTTGTGTTTTAGTAACCAACAAATATACTCCTTCTGGATTAAACTAGCTCCTTTTAAAACACTTGGGCTAGAAAAGTCATCTCTGTGTTAAGTCAGTCTTGTTGCGACTAACTGAAGAAGGCATGGATGGGGCGAGGCAAGTGTATTATAGGTGGATTGTTAATCCAGAGACCCAGAAAGTTCTGGGGACCCAGGTTGAAGTCCTGCTATGACAGATGGTGAAATTTGAAATCAATAATTATCTGGAATTAAGAATTTAACGATGACCATGAATCTATTGCTGGAAAGAATGGTCCACTAATTCCTTTTAGGGAAGAAAATTGCTATCCTTCCTTGGTCTGGCTTACATGTGACTCTTAACTGCCTTCTGGGAAATTAGCGATGATCAATAAATGCCAGCCTAGCCAGCAACACCCTCATCCTATGAATGAATCGAAGAAAAAGAAGGGGAGACAGTTAATGCCTTCTCACCTGGGAGCGTAACCAGCTTGGGTGTATCCCACCCAGAATCCTAATAAGTTGGGGACCCTTAACTGCAGAGCTGTTATAACAAGTTATGGTGTCTACTCTGTCAAAATTGATTTAATCTTCTGCAAGGTGTCCCAATCCTCATACAAAAATAAGATGACCATGGAAAATCATGCCTCATGAACATCAATGGTTTGACGAAGTCAATAATTCCATCTGCTCTAAGGGAGTGTGCAGTTTTCAAATCTGTGCTTATTTCTCACTGTGAAAACTGTCATTTATTTAGAGGGACCAGTTCTCATTTTGACAGGTCATTTTTCAGACAGGCTGAGCTCCTCCAATCCATATTGCATCAATACAAATTAGTATACAGGCACGACACTCCAGTCGGGAAAACTCAGAGAGCGTCAGAGCTGGGAAAATGATGCAAACAGAAAGCGGAGTTGGCAGCAACACTTTCAGCGAGATGAACTGGGATGTCAGTCTGCTAATTATTCTGATGCTTCCAGGTTTTGGATAATCTTTGGTCTGAAATGATTTACAGGCACAGTGACAACTTAAACACTGAAAATTGCTAAAGGAACACAGCATTTGTCTTCACAAATATTGTTTGAAAAGACTGTTGCCAACAAATAAATACAAATACAGGTGAGAGCAACAGAATTTGAGAACTGAAGCCTTATTAATCGATGGACTGGGATTTTATGGATCGTACTGACATGTTTGAAAAGGGGGTTAACAAAATAGAGCAGGCAGCTTTCCCACTATCTACCAGTCAAAACCTGGCTGATCTCCCATATTATGGTGGGTGGGAAAACGCCAGGCAGCTTGTTCATCCTTTGGTGCACTGAGGCCCTCACGACCAGTTCATGGTCACTATATAAGGGCCTAACTCCATCTTATATTGGACAGGGGAGGATGGAGTCAATGTGGATACCCGAGCAGCTTTTGCTGTGCAGGCTACTGTCAAGGCAAAACAAGGCGGTATACCTCCAGCTGTGAGTCCCCTGTCTTCATCAAGACCATCTGGCTACTGTCCCTCCTGACCCCGCCAGGACCACGCTCCCCTTTAGCAATCCCCACACACTGGGACTTCAGAGCTGCTGGCCACTTGTATTGACTTGGTTGGTCACATGACACCAGTTCAATTCTGCAACAATCCATATTTATATCAATCAACAATTTATAGAATGGATAATCGGAAATTTTTCCCAGGTTAGATATGTCAATGGCATAATTTGAAGGCAAAAGTTGGTTAGTTTAAAGGAGATGTGAGAGGCACATTTTTACACACAGAGGCTGGTTAAGTGGTAAAACGTACTGCTAGAGGAGTAGGTGGAAGCTGATACAATAGCAATGTTTAACAGGCATCTTGATGAATATGCAAGGATTGAGGGATATGGATAGCATTGAGGTAACAGGATTTTATTTTCGAAAGGCATCATGCGTCAGCACGGTCTTGGTAGGCCAAAGGGCATGTTCCTGTGCCGTATTGTTCTTTGTTCTTTGAACGGTGACATACTTTCAAGTCAAGATGGTGTGTGGCTTGGAAGGGAACTGCAGGCAGTGGTATTCCTATATATTCACTGGCATTCCAGATGGAAGTGGTCATGGGTTTGTAAGGCGCTGTCTGAGGAGCTTTGGTGAATTTCTTCAGTTCAGGATAGCGTGAAGCTTCTTCAGTGTTGTTGGAGCTGCACTCATCCAGCCTTATTCAGGATAGCGTGAAGCTTCTTCAGTGTTGTTGGAGCTGCACTCATCCAGAAAAGTGGGAATATTCCATCAAACCCCTGATTTGTGCCTTTTAGCTGGTGGACAGGTTTGATGAGTCACAAGGTGAGCTACTCACTGCAGGGTTCCTTGCCTCTGACCGGCTGTTACAGAGACATGGAGGGGTACAGCACGGAAACAGACTCTTCAGTCCATCTCATCTGGTTAACCAGATGTCCCAATCTGACTTCATCCTATTTGTCAGCATCTGTCCCATATACATCTAAATCCTTCTGATTCATGTACCCATCCAGATGCCTTTTAAATGTTGCAATTGAACTCACCTCCGCTATTTCCTCTGGCAGCTCATTCCATAAACATCACCCTCTATGTGAAAACGTTAACCCTCAAGTCCTTTTTTAATCTTTCCCCTCTCTTCTTACATCTATGCCATCTAGTTCTGGACTTTCCCACCCAAAAGGTCCTTGGCTATTCACCCTATCTATGCCCCTCTTTTTAATTGTAGCCACTGTATTTCTATGGTTAGTCCAGTTCAATATTTGGTCATTGGTGATCCCAAGGATGTTGATAATAGGGGACTTGGTGATGGTAATGCCCTTGAATATTAAGGGGCAATGATTGGAGATGGCCATTGCCTGATACTCGTGTGGTGGTGTGAATCTTATGTGCCACTTGTTAGCCCAAATCTGAATATTGTTCAGGTGTTGCTACATTTGTACATGGACTGCCTCAGTCCCTGAGAAAGTGGCACTGGACATTGCTATCATCAAAATCCCCATTTCTAACCTAATGATGAAGGGAAGGTCATTGATGAAGCAGCAGAAGATGATTAGGTCGAGGACACCACCCAGAGGAACTCCTGCAGAGATGTTCTGGAACTGAAACATTATATTGTATATTTAAGTGGCCAGCTGACTAACTGCTTAATTGACCGAATGTTAAACTGACTCACTGAACATAAGACTGAGACCTATAATCTGGGAATGTAGCCTGTAGCTCTGGTACAGTGTCTTTCTAAGATCTGTGAAACAAAACAACCAGCCCCGTCTCCCTTTGGATAATAAGGAAATGTTAATTTCAATTTTAAAATTTATGGAACGTCAATTGCCATTTGCAGAAATGAGTTCCAAAATCCACCAAACTGAGTTCCAAAATTTGGTAGCAAATCCTCCTGAGTTATTTCCAGCAACAAAGGATTTGCAGCACCTTTGGTGGAGAAAGATGTGACAAGACACTTTATGATGTGACCTACATAATCGGACAAAGTTTGACACCAAGTCATGTGAAAATTTCAGTGATGAAGGGTCTTTAAATGAAGCTGAAGGCAGGGTAAAGTGACAGAGAGGAAATTCCAGAAGTTAATGCTTAAGCTTTAGATACTGTTTCTCTCATGAACAGATCAGTGGTATATTTGGATAACTGACTCAATGCAAATTCTGGAAGATTGCTAAATATCACAATTAGAGAGAATATTTGTGCTAATCCTGTTCCACAGTGACTCCAACCAGTCTGTTCGAGCTGATGATAGATTTAAAACAACAGGAAGGAGTGATTTCAATTCATTTCAGCCACAAGGTTACCATGCTGTGATGAAATTTGTAACCGAATCATAGAACTCCTGCAATGCAGAAAAAAAGCCATTTGGCCCATTGAGTCTGCACCAACCCTCCAAAGAGAATCCTAACCAAAACCTAGCCTCCTACCCTATCCATATTATCCTTCACTAATCATGGTTAATCCAACCACCCTGCACATCCCTGCTAATGGGGAATTTGGCAAGATCAATCCACCTAACCTGCACATCTCTGGACTATGGGAGGAAACCGGAGCACCCAGCAGAAGCCCATGCAGAACATGCAAGCTCCATATCATGGAAACATTTTGTGTTTTAATTGGAGGCACTAACCTGAACTTGGATAGGTAGAGAGAAAGGGAAGATAATTCTGAGCATGAACGTGACATTGTCGTGTTGGTGATATAAGTGAAAATGAGTCCCATTTCACATTGTGGAACTTCAAGGTTCATATTGACAAAGCCACAAGTTATGTCCAATATCTTGTGACTTGGAACTTTATGCAGTTTGATTTTCCATTCACAATCTAAAACATTGGAGTCTTCAGTACAAGCAATAAGAAATATTCTCTTCATATACAACCCTGTTCCATGGGGAGGCAATGGCCTTGTGGTATTAATCAGTAGATTATTAATCTTAGTCACCCAAATAACATCCTGGAGACCTGGGTTCAAATCCCAGCATAACAGATGGTGGAAATCCAATTCAATGAAGAAACAAAAATCTGGAATTAAGAGTCTAATGATGATCGTTAAACCATTACCCATTTTTGGGGAAAAACTGATCTGTTTCACCAAAGCCCTTTAAAGATGATGTTTAGCAGGTCAGGCCGTTAGTGAAATTCTTAAAATATCTTCTTCCTCTCTGCCCTGTGCAAGCTCTTCTCTTTTCATTAGCATGAGCAAATTAATGATAATTCAAAGGCTAAGATTTGGTTAAAAGGTAGAGTGTGTGATTAACGTGTATTTATATCTAGATTTATACATGTAACCAATGGGATTATTACCTAAATTCTAATATTCAGGAATGTTTAGTAAGCTGATCTTAGTTCTCCATCACTAAAACCACTTTGCAAATATCTCAAGGGCGCCATCAGTTATAACCCTTTTTGACACAGAGCCATGTCAGCTTGATGGATGGGCCATTGCGCTAGCCACCTGAAGTTGTTGCTAACTCTTGTAATGAGGCATTTGGTATGTTTGTACAAAGATATCAAAAAGCCAACCCAATGAAAATCTTCCTTTCAGCAACTCTGTGGCCCGGCAAGGCTGTGCCAACAAATGGCTGCTTCAAAGAAGAACACCAACAATTTTGCTTCACCTGCCACCACACTTCAACTTTCCAACACATGTTCAACTCCTTCCTTTACAGGTAGAATTGCTCGGAGTGACAGGTAATTAAAATATTACAAATGGCCATTAGCAGTATCTGCAAAGCCTAAGTACCTTGTGGTTGGGGCAGGAAGCCAAAACAATGTAGCAGTAGTCAACCAATTCTACTTGACCGATCCTATATAGGATGAAAAATGTAAAATGCTGTTGGATTCTCAACAGACCTGGAGTCACCTGTAAAGGGAGAACTCAATATAGCACTCGAGGTTGATGACTCTTCACCAGACCAACAACTGGAAATATTCGCTCCGGTACAAATTTTCCAGTCTCTAAAGATTGTACAACCAGAGCCATTCATCAGAATTCTGTGGAAATTCTGACGTGCTAACCTGTGTGGAAATTGATTAGAAGGTTTAAATTTCAAATGAATGCTCCCAGAGATCCTTAATAAAAATTTTCATCTCTGAGCCACAGAGACGCCGAATTATTCTGCGCCAACTGAATTGTGCCCCAGAAAGTGTTAGAAAGAAGACACGTAGTCTAACTCCCAGGTGACTCCAGGATTGACACCTCAATCAGCATTGAGCCCCTCACCACTCCCTCCCATCCTGGATTACCCTGCCTCAACTACCTGACTAATCCCCGATCATGGCCAGTGCTGACTAACACTTCACTACCTGCCACCACTCACAGCTGCCAGGTCACCCACCTGACAACTCACCCACTGGACATCCTACCCATTGTGTATACTATCCAGCTCCTACCTCACTCATCTGCCTGCTCACCCACCTGCAAGGCTGCCCCCACACCCAGCCAATGATTGCTTACTTACCTCACTCATCCATTCACTAATATTCAAATTGGATCTTGCCTTTATCCCCTGTAGCTACTTCTAAAAAAAGGAGGCATTATTCACTCCTCCATTGATTCTACCCAGTTATAGCTGAGCTCTTGAAAGGACGGTACACTCTGCATTTCTGTTAACTGCCAACCTTGGGAAAACCCTCAAGAAACCAAGTCAAGCCAGACTAAAGCTCGAGCAGATTAGCAACTGCCTCACCTCGGAAGATCCAAGCTTCTGCTTCTCAGATGCTTCCTGACCTACGGACTGAAATCCAGCATTTTCTGTTTATAGCATTGAATTAATGAGGCTGGCCTATTTGATTGGTCTAGTTACATTTTCGCTCTGTTTCATAATCACAACTGGATTGAGAATTGTATCTCAGAGCCTACAGCATCTCTGATGGGACATAATAATAAAACCAGCTTACAATTCTTCCGATGCCAGGTTTTCGGAATTATTCAGAGTCTGTTCCTAATGTTGCTGTGCAGTATTACCTGGAGGAAGACTGCAAAGCTTATAAAGTTCCACCTTGACTCTGAAGGATTTCAAAGCTTTGAGAGTCAAGACATTTTGTAGCTGTTTCTATGACTCTTTGGAACGTCTTTCCCACTTGTCAGCTATGCGATCAAGTTACACTTAGTCAACAAGAACCCGTGCACTGAAGCTCAGTTTGAGGTTCATAGAGTCGCTCAACTCCTGATCTCAAAACCTTGTTCCAAACATGAACATAAAAGCTGAACTCCAGAGATAAGGAGTGGAGGGGAGGACTGCACAATATTCAGCATTGTTCATGATTCTTCCAATACAGAGCAGATCATGTCCAAATACATGAAGACCTGGATAACATCCAGCCTTGGGCTGATAAATGGCAAGTAAAATTCATGCCACATTGTGCCAGACAATGACCATCTCCACTAAAAGATGACATAATCATTATCACTTGACATTCAATGGCATTACCATCACTGAATTCCCCACTATTCCCTTGGGGTTACCAATGATCAGAAACTAATCTGATATCTTGTATTGTGCAGATACAAGAACTGGTCAGAGGCTAGGAGTTCCATAGTGAGTAATTAACTTCCTGTCTGCCTGTTCATCATCTACAAGGCAGAAAGGCAATGGAATATTCCCCACTTGGCTGGATTAGTGCAACTCCAACATCATTCAAGAAGCTCAACACCATGCACGACAAAACAAATCACTTTATTTGTAACCTTAAACATTCAATCGATGTACAATGGAAGTGGTGTGTACAAGATAGACTGTAACAACTAACCAAGTACTTTTCAAACCCATAACTTCTACCACCCAGTAGGACAAGTGCGGCAGATACATGGGAAAATCAGCCATTACATGTTCCCCTCCGAGTCATACACCATCCTGATTTGGAATTATATCATGTTCAGTCACCATTACTGTGTAAAATCCTGGAAGTTCCTCCCTAACAGCACTGCAAGTGTACCTGCACATCATGGATTGTGGCAGTTTAAAAGACATCCTACCACTACCTTCTAAAGGGTAATTAGAGTTGGATTCTTATCTCGATTGAGGTTCCTACATCCCATGAGTGAATTAAACTTTCTAACCTTTCCTACCTTCATAAGACAACACCCCAACCACTCCATCCCAGCAATCAGTCACAAATGAACCTTCACTGAATCCCCTCAAATACATTTATATCCGTTTATTTTAAAGAAGTAAGCCAAAACTGTACATAATATTTGAGATGTTGTCTCACAAATACTTCAATGACTGCCCTTATAATTGTCCTTATTTAAGTTTAAAACACTAGTCTTAGATTCACCACTCTCTCCAACAAACTGAGTGTGAAAGTTGATCATATTAGAATCATAGAGATGTTCAGCACAGAAACAGACCCTTCAGTCTAACTCATCCATTCTGATCAGATATTCTACATGAATCTAGTCCCATTTGCTAACACTTGGACCAAATCCCTCTAAACCCTTTCTATACATATACCCATCCAGATGCATTTTAAATTGCACCAGCCTCCACCACTTTCTCTAGTAGCTTATTCCATACAAGCACCACTCTCTGTGGAAATGTTTCCCCTTAAATCCCTTTTAAATCTTTCTCCTCTCATCCTAAACCTTTGTCCTTGAGTTTTGAATTCCCCCACCTCAGGGGAAAAAAAACCTTGTCTGTTTACCTTATCCATGCCTCTCATAATTTTTTAAACCTCTATAAGGTCACCCCTCAGTCTCTGACACTCCAGGGAAAATAGCCCCAGGCTAATCAGCCTCTCCCTACAGCTCAAAACCTCCAATCCTGGCAACATCCTGGGGTTGCTTTTGACTGGTAGCAATGAACAGACTTTAAGCAACAGTTTGGGGCAGAGGTGACACTGATCGCTCTACTGGTCAAGGACCCTTGTTTGGAGATGAAACGAACAGATATTCATTTGTATGGAAAGTCGGTGGAGTAAAGATTTCCATGAATTTGCAAATCTTTTCTGTACCCTTTCAAGTTTCACAACATCCTTCCTACGGCAGGGAGACCAGAATTGCATGTAGTTTTCAAAAAGTGGCCTAATCAATGTCCTGCATAGCTACAGCATGACCTTCTAACTCCTGTACACAAAACATTGACCAGTAAAGGCATACCAAACACCTTCTTCACTATCCTATCTGCCTGCAACTCTACCTTCAATGAACGATGAACCTGCACTCCAAGGTCTCTTTGTTCAGCAACACTCCCGATGACCTTACCATTAACTGTGTAAGCCCTGCCTGGATTTGCCTTTCCAAAATGCAGCACCTCACATTTATCTAAATTAAACTCCATCTGCCACTCTTTGGCTGATTGACCCGTCTGATCAAGATCTCATTATACACTAAGGTAACTTTCTTCACTGTCCACTACACCTCACTTTTGGTGTCATCTGCAAACTTACTAACCATACCTCCTACGTTCAAATCCAAATCATTTACATAAATGACAAAAAGCAGTGGACTCAGCACTGATTATTGTGGCACACCACCGGTCACAGACCTCCAGTCTGAAAAGCAACCCTTCACCACCACCCTCTCTGTCTTCTACCTTCTTCCATTTGGCATCAATTACTGAAAAATAAATGCTGAAGTAAAGGGCTGCTTTACTTTCAGTTTTACAAAAGGGAGAAATGTCATGCTCATGACAATGATCCTATAATCAATCACTCTTTAGGGTTTGCTCAGCTCTGTAGCTTAGTTTCTATAACACTGTAAGACACATTACAAGTTATGAAACAGACATTACAGAAAACCAATCAATTTCTGTAGTGTGTACAGTTTTCAAACACAAGGCAGATGAACTGGCAGGAAAATTTGCAACATTGCGTACACATAACATACAGAGTCCTTATAGGCAAACTTACTTCATTGCAAAGCGTATGTACAACAAGGAACAGGTACATCTCGCAAAGTGCAAGTCAATGAATGGGAGCAAATAAACTTTCCAAACATGGTGAGATTTTTAACACTGGCTTCCTGTCTGAAAGTCCAAAGACTTTGGTTCTGTCTGAGGTCTACAGGCTTCTGGAGAAGACAGAGCAAAAAAGTGTCCACAACAAATTCATGGAAGTCTTTACTCCACTGACTTTCCATACAAATGAATAACCGTTCATTTCATCTCCAAACAAGGGGCCTTGACCAGCAGAGCGATCAGTGTCACCTCTGCCCCGAACTGTAGCTTTAAGTCTGCTCATTACTATCAGTCAAAAGCAGCCCCAGGTTGATGTTTAAATATTATTATCAGACTCTTGGTAAAGTGAGGACAGAAAGTAGGTTTTTGATGGCTGAGTTTCATATGAGACATTTAAAGATCTATTTCCCCTAATTGGGTACTAACAACACATTATGTAATAAAATGAGCACAACTATAATAAAACAAAGGTCTGTGAGTACTGGAAACTTGAAACAAAAACAAAGCACTGGAGAGACTCAGCAGGTTTGGTAGCATCTGTAGAGAGAGAGAAAACCAGTGTTAATGTTTAGAGTCCAGTGACCCTTCATCAGAAGAAGGGTCATTCTGATGAAAGGTCATAGGATTTGAACTAGTTCTCTCTACAGATGCTGCCAGAGCTGCTGACTCTCTTCAGGACTTTCTGTTTTTGTCCTCATCAACTACACCCGATTTGTTATGAGCTGGAAGAATACTATCTTCTGAATTCATGCACAGGAATGTCATGCCAATGATAAGTTGAGGCATCCAAATCAACATTATTAGTAATTAGCGCTGGCTCTTGTACTGAAAACAAAACTTGTGGTCCCATTTACAAGCTCTTGAACAATTATTCTAAAAGAGTAGACTATGGAAAAAAGAAACCTCCTTACTCACATCCACCAGGAACATCTGACAACTGGTAATGGAATTAATAAAATAAAGGTCTTAAGAAGGTTGTGTGCAATTTCCTCCCACCGCCAAGTATAGAGAAACTGAGATGCCAGGCTGCTGGTAGGTTGTGAGTTGTCTCATGCAATAAAATCATGTGATAGACAGAGAGGATTTAATGAAGTGATCAAATCTCAAAGAAGAAAATTATATTCATTCACCAGTTCCGAGCCACCATGTAACAAATTGGAGGGAGACAGCAAGAGAGAGAGAGAGAGAGAGAGAGAGACAGAGAGAGAGAGACAGAGAGAGAGAGACAGAGAGAGAGAGACAGAGAGAGACAGAGAGAGAGAGAGACAGAGAGACAGAGAGAGAGAGAGAAAGAGAGAAAGGGTCCATCTTTACACCTTCGAAGGGCATGTAATAGCAGGCAAGCTCAGTTCACTGGGTGGTGGTTGTATTGCGGAGTAACACCAACTGCATTGGCTCAAATCCTGCACCAACTGAGATTACAATGAAGGACTCTCTGTTTCAAAGTCTCCCCTCACTTGAGACATCGTGACTGAGATAACTACACAGAAGCTGGTATCCCATCACACTTTATTTACAAGAGTTCTGACCAGCCAGCTCCAAGCCAGTCCTGAGAATAAGGAGACACTCTGTTTATATCTGGCAGTCAGGGGTTCCTGACTGGCCCCAGGGTAACAACCCCAATCAAGGATCCCATAGTCAGTGAGATCTACCTGGCTCTGATTCCAAACACAGCAGTGACCCTCAGGTTAAACCACTAACAGTTGTCTCTGTCTAATGAGAGAGCAGCCCCATGGTCCTTTAGGATGGTGTTAACTTTACCTTTCCTTATTTTAATTGTGTCACGTTGGTGGAGCCCTTTAGTGGAAAGGAAGCTCTACCAATCGCATTTATACATCAACCAGAGTAATTACATAATTACCAGCTCATCAACATCATTGCTGATTGTGGGATCTTGCTGTGTGAAAATGACAACCACCTTTCCATGCATTATGTTCCAATTAACGTTTGAGTCATTTGTGCATCATGTACTTGCATTCATTTGCAGGTCAAGTAAATTCAACACAGGGCAGCTAACAACTCTGTCAGATTCCCACTGAACTAATGAAGGCAAAACAGTAACAACTCAATACAGCCCAAATCAGACAAAGAATAGGATTCTAAATTCCTGATTGGTAATCTTTCCTGGGAGGGACAGAATGGACATCTGAGCTCAGTTCCAAACTGATCTAGATCAGCCACAGGTGATGATCCAAGTTGCAAATTACAGTAGACACTCTAAATCCAACAGGCTTGTACTTACAAAAGGAAAATGGCATTTACATGTGGGAATGTCAAACTCTTGGTTGGGAGAGGGGAGAAATGAATCACAAGAGGAAAAACTGCATGAAGCAAAAATGTAGGGGTTGAGCTAAATGGTTAGCTTCAGTTCTATAACATTCCACAAAATATAATTTTATGAGACTATCTTGATTAGAAAGTGTGAGAAAGGGGAATGTTACTGTGAAACACAATAGGAATTCACTCAACCAGGATTATACAGAAACATGAGACTCCAGAGAATATGAAGAGACAATGACCTGAGCTAAACTATTAATCTAGAGGCCCGGGTAATGTTCTGGGGTACCTGGGTTCAAATCCTGCCATGGCAGATGTGGCATTTGAATTGAAAACAAAATCTGGACTTAAAAGTCAAATGATCACCATGGATTGGCTGTTGAGGAAATGTCCATCTGATACACTTATGTCCTTTAGGGAAGGGAAATTGCCATCTTATGTGGTCTGGCCTCCATGTGACTCCAGGCTGACAGCAATGTAGTTGACTCAACTGCCCTCTGGGTAATTAGGGATGGATTATAAATGCTGGCATGGCCAGTGACACACATGTACTATGAATGAAGGAAAAAGTATGAATAGACTATTCAGTCTATCAAGTCTGCTAGATTGACTAGATCATTGTATCTCAGTGCCATTTTCATGTACATCCTTGGACCCTTTGATAGCTTTAATATTCAGATGAGTATCCCTCTCTATCCTGAAATTATTCAATTCCTGACCTTCCACCATTTTCTGAGGTAGAGAATTCCAAAGTTTCACCACCCTCTGAGGCATCTTGTTCAGGATGGCAGTTGGAGTAGTGAATAGTGGAGTTCCACAGGGGTCTGTGTCAGGACCACAACTATTCTAGACAAAGGAACTGAAGACATTGTTGCTATGTTTGCAGATAATACAAAGAGAGGTGGAAGGACAGGTAGTGTTTAAGTAGTGTGGAGGCTGCAGAAGGACTTGGACAGGCTGGGAGAGAGTGCAAAGAAAGGTCAGATGGAATTGAATGTGGGAAAGTATGAGGTTATGCATTTCCATGGAAAGAATAGAGTTGTAGACTATTTTCTAAACAGGGAAAGACTTCTGAAATCTGAAGCACAAAAGGACTTGGGATTCTCTTCAAGTTAACATTTAGGTTCAGTTGGCAGTTAGGAAAGCAAATGCCAATATCAGCATTCATTTTGATTTGCTCAAATACAACAGCAGAGATATACTGCTGAGGCCGCATAAGGTTCTGGTCAGGCCGCATTTGGAATATTGTGAACAGTTTGGGCCCTAGCTCTAAGAAAGGATGTGTTAACATTAGACAGGGTCCAGACAAGGTTTAAAAGAATGACCTCAGGGATGAAGGGTTTGCCATATGAGGAGCCGCGGAGGACTCTGGATCTGTATTCAATGAACTTTATAAGGTGGGTGGGGGGGGGGGGGGGGGGGGGATTTCATTGAAACTTACAACACTGAGAACCCTTGATAGAGTGGAATGGAGAAGATTTTTTCATTAGTGAGAAAGGCTAGGATCCAAGGGCACCGCCTCAGAATGAAGGGTGATTCTTTAGGACTTGGATGAGGAGGAATTTCTTTCGCTGAACGGTAATGAATCTGTGGAACTCATTGCTGCAGAAGGCTGTGGAGGCCGGGTCATTGAGTGACTTTAAGACACAGACGAAGGGATTTTTGATTGGTAAGGGGATCAAGGGCTATGGGAATAAGGAAGGAGAATGGGGTTGAGAACCAATATAGGGTCATCGAGTCTTGAAGATGTACAGCACAGAAACAGACCCTTTAGTCCAACTTGTCCATACAGACAAGATACCTTAAATTAATCTAGTCCCATTTGCTGGCATCTGGCCATATCCCTCTGAACCTTCCTATTCATATACCGATCCAGATGCCTTTTAACTATTGCTATTGTATTTGCCTCTACCGCTTCCTCTGGCAACTCATTGGATACACACACCAGCCTCTGTGTGAAAAAGTTGGCACTTTGGTACCTTTATAAATCTTTACCCACTCACCTGAAACCTATGTCCTCTGGTTTTGGATTCCCCTACCCGAGGGAACTGACCTTGGCTATTCTCTCTACCCCTGCCCCTCATGATGTTATAAACCTCTATAAGATCACCCCTTGGGCTCTAACGCTTCAGAGGTAATAGCCTGAGCCTGTTCAGCCTCTCCCTATAGCTAAAATACCCACCCCTCCAACAATGGTAAAACCCTTGTCAGTCCTTTTTGAAACCTTTCAAGCTTAACAACATCATTCCTAAAGCAGAGAGACCAGAATTGAACACAGTTTTACAAAAGTGGCTTAACCAATGCCTACACAGCTGCAACATGACCTCCCAACTCCTATTATTAGCCAGGATCAAGTGGAAGAGCAGACCCGATGGGCTGAATGGCCAAATTCTGCTCCTGCATCTTCTGGTCTTATGATCACTGCTACGATGCAATAGCAACACAAATGGCTTTTGCGATTAATGAGATGCTATGTTGCCATCAAGCCAAGAAGAATTTTACTTTTCACACAAATGAGTAGTGTGGTCTATAAATTTTAGTGCCTGAGTGATGTTAAATATATAGGCCATACAACCCAAAACCTGACCATTGAATTGAGTCACTTTGGCTGGTCATAGCAAGTGTGGTACTGACTGTTGCCAGTCAGACACCCATTTACAAAACTGAAAGCATAGCGTCCAACATTTGACTTGATTGCACTGTTGGACAACATTTGCTGAATAATTCTGAATGTGCAAAGAATTCAACAACCAATTTGCGATTTTGAGTTAGGCTTGCAGCGTGACGCATTTGCATGCATGAGAAGCTACATATACTAATAAATGGAGTCCTGTTCTTTTTTAAGAAGAAAGAATATGCATACAGACTAAATAAAAACTGAAAGAACTGCAGATGCTGTAAATCAGAAGCAAAAGCAGAAATTGATGGAGAAGCTCAGCAGGTCTGGCAAAACCTGTGGAGCGAAATCAGAGTTAATGTTTCAGTTTGAGTGACAGTTCCTCAGAGCTGTGGAAGACACATTAATTCTAAACGTTAACTCTGGTTTCTCTCCACAGATGCTGCCAGAACTCCTGAGCTTTTCCAGCAATTTCTATTTTTGTCATGCATACACACTGCACCTCTTTCAACTCAATAAAATAGGTGACAGCCTCCTCTAGTTCATGTTTAATGCAATGTCTTGACCAGTCAGAATCAAACAGTCTGCTTTGAATCTTAAATCAGCTTTAATTAAAGCAGTTAACTGTCAATCATCATGAAGCAGCACATTCACCATTGGAATACTTCTACCAATCACAATCCACTTGTCAATCAGCGAATACGCTTTTCTCATACAGATAAATGCTGTTTTCCTTTTGCATTCTTGTGAAATGCCCTGATGAGTGTAAGATGAAAAGTTTAATCAAATCTGCTTTTATTTCCAGCAATATTCAGATTTTGTACGAGCAAGCAACTACGAATATCTTATATGGCCCAGTTTCAAATTTTATTCAATAATGTTTTGCTACCTTAAAAAGAACTAGAAAAACACAAGTGGCTGTTGTAGTGGACTGCCAGAAGGCAATTCAGGGTTAATGGTCTCCTGGAATTGTAACTAAGCTAACACTGCTGGGTAAATAGATATAGACTCATCCTGTGCAAATTCTTGCTGCAGAAATAATCCATGTCCATATGTGCAAGCAAATAGCAATCTCCCCAGCATCACAGCAGCTCAATTCAAATGGTACAAATTGCACAGGATAGGAACAGTTTAAAACAAGAGCTGATAAAATGGGAGCTGTCACAAACTATTTGGCTTTGTCGCAAAAGAATTAGCAATTACTGAGCATTTCACAATAATTACATTCATGGTGGAATAACCCGTTTTGTTCATCATTACCTGCTGATGTCTGTCATTTTCTGCAGCCTTCTCCCAGATTCTTATTCAATGACATCAAACAGATCACCTCTGGAAGCACTGAACTGGTGCTCTGCGTTTGAGTAACTGGATGGATTTTGCAGGAGATGTATGCAGCACTGACAAGCCACTCACATTATTATCCAAATTCGAGCCAAAAGAAGAGAAACAATTGCATCAAATGATTTATAAACTTTACTGCCACCTGGCAGGCTTGTAGCAATTTAGAAATCTCACTGGTGTTGGATTTCTGCTGTTTGTCCATTGGTAAGCCACCGGCGTAATGGAATATTGAGAGCTCAACTCGTGAATGCGAAAATGGACAACTTTTAAAAATATTCATTCGAGTGAAAGAGCATTCCCTCTGACTTAATGAATCTGCTGCACCCGTTTGCAGACAAGGTACCCGAGGCTTAAAACATAAACTGATGGCTAGAGATTTTGACAGATGGAGTGGCATTGGAGGGTGTCATAAATGAAACAATGTAGTAAATCCTGGTTTGAGATTTTAAATACTGAACAAACGCAGCCACCCAGCATTCCACAGCCAAGACTGTGATGATGGGACTTTATTGGGACAGATTGCAGTATACTAGAATGGCACAACAGATATAATTTAGTGGATTATTGACTGACAAGATTTGCCAGCCTATTGATTCTGTCTTACTCAAAAGGTGTACACCACCCAGGTAATTAAGGGCCATGGACTTACATTTGGAGACAGTAGCATAGTTGTAATGTTGTTGGAGTAGTAAGGGCCACTCACACTTTCCTGCAAGATAACTCACAATGAATCATTCTGCATGAGGTTGACAATCCTCCAACAACCAAGTTAAATTTAGCAAATATGAGAGAGATCATCACTCAAGCCTATTTGCATGTTGTTAATGTTTATAGGTGAATATTGGTTTTCCAACATCTGCTGTGTACACAAGGCCAGAAAACACATTTTTACATGCCAAACCTACAGACCAACCTCTAGCATTTGGCACCACGAGCAGCCATTTTGATGGCAACTCTTTTTTTTAAGCTTCTCTCTTCTACGGTCTCAGGGCTACGTTTTATCAGGTTGGAGTAGAGGTTGGTAGTCAGGTCAGGGAATGGAACCTGGCATCCCTGTTATTTAATTAGAGACTTCAGTGAGCCAGGAATTGGCTTTGGGCCCAAGGCGAACATACAGCATTAGTACCCTTCACACGCACATCCCCTGCCAAAGTTTGACTGATGACAGCTGACAGTCAATGACAAGCTCTCTGGCCTTCTGTCCATGCTCAAGAGCATAGTGGTACGGCAGCCTGGATTCGCTGGCTAAGTGGAAGATTGCAATTAAAAAGGGCAAGGCAAGCAGGGATGTGGTGAGTCCCCAAGTAGGCTCAGAGTGAGTGAGCACTATCACAGCATGCAACCAAGTGAGAGATACAGTCTGCTCCCAGTTCATGAAGAGTCAACCACATTGCTATTAGTCTGGAGTCACATGGCAACACTTTATGTCAGATGCATTGATTGATTGATTAATTCCTGTTACCTTGATGAGATTTGAACTTGGTTTCCAATGATGAAGCTAAATGTTTGGATTCCTACTCCAATAATATTACCACTATGTTACTGATTCCAAATGTAACAATGACAACCCTTTCATTATCGATGGACACAATGGTGTAGTGGTACACCTTTAAGATAGAGCTCCAGAACCTCTGGTTGCAGAAATTCCTCCTCATTTCAGCTCAGAGTGGCCACCCCTTCACTCTGAGGCTGTGCCCTCAGGTCCTAGTCTCTTCTACTGGTGGAAACATCTTCTCCGCATCCATTCTGTCCAGGCCTCTCAGTATTTGGTAAGTTTTAATGAGATTCCCCCCAGTCCCTTCAAACTGCATCAAATACAGACCTATATGCTCCTCATGTGACAAGTCTTTCAATCCTCCTCTGGACCCCCTTCAAGACTTTTCTTAAATATGGGGCTCAGACTGCTCGCAACATTCCAAATGTGCTCTGACCAGAACCTTATGAAACCTTAGCAATACACTTGATTTAATTTATTGTGGTCACATTTACCTATGTACAGTGAAAAGTTCTGTTTTGTGTGCGGTGCAGGCAGATCATAACATACAAGGACATACGGATGATAGGGTGGATAGAATGAGGCACACAGAGTTATGGTTGCACAGGAGGTGTACAAAAGCAAGATCAGTGATAGATTTGAAATCTGGAAGATCCATTCTGCAGTCTAATAACAGCGGGGAAGAAGCTGTTCTTGAACCTGTTGGTGCCTGTGTTTAAGCTTTTGCATCTTCTGGCTGACTGGAGAGGTTGGAAGAGGTTATAACCAGTGCGGGAGGAACCTTTGATGACTTTGGCTGCTTTTTCACAGAAACAAGAAGTGTAGATACAGTTAATGAATGGGAGGTTGGCTTGCGAGATGGTTTGGGCTATGTTCACAACTCTTTGCTCTTGTACTCTAGCCCTCTGGAAATGAATGCTAACATTGCATTTGCTTTCCTAACTGCTAACTGACCCTGCATGCTAACCAGCAGCAGCACCAGCCGTACCTAAAACTAGGTGTCAAGCTGGTAAAGCAGGACTACTTATGTGCCAAACAAGTAGCAAGTGATAGATAGAACTAAGCAATTCCATAAACAAAGGGTAAGATTTAAGGACTACAGTTCTGCCACTTCCTGTCGTGAATGGTGACAGAAAACTAAACAAAACACTGGAGAAGGTTGTGCCCCAAATATTTCATCGACAACAATGAGGGAGCCCAGAATATCAGTGCAAAAGACTTTTAGCAATTTTCAGCCAGAAATGCCAGGCGATGGCGTGTCTTAGCTTTTTCTTGAGGGCACTAGCATCGCAATTGCCAATTGAATTCACTCCACATAACATCAAGAAATGACTGGATATTACATTGATAATATTCTGGAAATAGGATTTGCCCTCCAGAACCTGCCAAGTTGTTCTAGTGCACGAGGACTCAGCAATATGGAAAATTATCTCGGTTTGACCTTTCAAATAGCAGGATAAATCGAAATCAATTACTATTACTACCACCTCAGTGTTTTTTGAATTCGTTAACAGGATCTGGACATCAACTGGCTAGGCAGCATTTATTGCCCATCCCTAATTGCCCAGAGGGCAGTTAAGAGTGAACCACATTACTGTGGGGTCTGGAGTCACAAATAGTCCAGACCAGGTAAGGATGGAAGATTCCTTCCTTCAATGTCATTAGTGAACCAGATGTTTTTTTGACTGTATGGTTTACTGGTCATCATTAGACTCGTAATTCCAGACTTTTATTGAATTCAAATTCCACCATCTGCTATGGCAGGATTTGAACACATGTCCCCAGATCATTACCTAGCTGTCTGAATTAATCATCTAGCAATAGTATCACTAGGCCACATTCTTCCTCTGCTTTCTGCTGATTGACTCTACTCGTGATCATCAGTCAAGTGATAGAACAGAACATTGACAGCATGCACAGAAGAATAATCCACTCACTGACACACAGTTTGAGTTCCACCAGGGTCAGTCATCTCCAGACACCATAGAATCTCTACTGTGTGGAAATAGGCCTTTCAGTCCAACAAGTCTACACAACCCTCCAAACAGTATCCCACCCGAACCCATTCCCCTACCCTATTACTCTACATTTCCCCTCACTAATACACCTAACGTACCCATCCCTGAATGCTATGAGCAATCTTTGCATAGGGCTTCTGCCCGAAAAGTCCATTTTCCTGCTCCTCGGATGCCGTATTTTTCTAATCTTGACTCTAATCTCCAGCATCTGCAGTCCTCACTTTCGCCTACTAATCTTAGCGTAGCCAATTCAACTAACCTGCATGTCTTTCGACTGTGGGAGGAAAGCGGGACACTGGGAAGAAACCCACGCAGACATGGGGAGAATGTGCAAACTCTACACAGATAGCTGCCCAAGGTTGGAATTGAACCAGGGTCCTTGGTGCTGTAAGGCCGCAGTGCTAATCGCTGAGCCGTCATTAGAGCATTGAATCAAACATGGATAAAAGTGCTACATTTCAAAGATTAGGGTGAGAATGATGGGCATTAAGGCAGCATTTGCCCAAATGTGGCATTAACGAGCCCTAGCAGTATCAGAGTCGATGGGAACTGGAGAATAATTCTCCAATGGCTGGAATCGTAACTTGCTCAAAGGAAGGTGGCTCTCTTTGTTGGTGGTCAGTCATCTCAGCTGCAGGACACCTCTGCAAGATTTCCTCAGGGGAGTGTCTTGAGGTCAGGTCACGCTCCTTTATAATTTTGTTGCAGCAAGATTCACATTGCACATGATAACACATGAAAATTTGCACTGCAGTCTGACACATCAAGGGGTAGTGTGCTAACACTGGTATTTATAGAATTGTATAGTTCTCTCAGAATCCATTTATTAATCATCTTGAACAGGAGAAGTTTTTTTTATATATAATAAAAAGGTCATTAAAGATTGCATAGATACTGCCACCATCCCTGGCAGAATGTACCTGGCCTGGTCAGGCATACTGCCTCTGTCAACTACCCTTTGATTTAGCTGTTGTAAGAGACCCCCAAACCCTTTTGACATCCAATCTTCAAACGCTCTCGTAGACAGTGGAGAATTGTGCACGCTCAGTCCTTTGAGTAGAGGAGTTGGGAAGTCATGTTGAGGTTGTACAGGACATTGGTGAGCCCTCTTTTGGAGTACTGTATCCAGTTCTGGTCACCCAGGAAGGATATTATCAAGCTAGAGAGGATTCAGACAAGATTTATCAGGCTGTTGCCAGGTATGGAACGTTTGAGTTATAAAGAAAGTCTGGATAGGCTGGGACCTGTTTCCCTGGAGCATAGGATGTTGAGAGACAACCTTACAGGGGCTTATAAAATAATGAGAGTACAGATCAGGCTAATGGTAGATTTTTTTTTCCCCTAGGATGGGAGATTTCAAGACTAGAAGGCGCATTTTAGGGTGAGAGGAGAGAGATTTTAAAAAAGACATGAGGGCAAATTATTTACGCAGATGATGTGGGATGAGCTTCCTGAAGGGTGGTGGATGTGGGTACAATTGCAACATTGAAATGAATTTGGATAAGTATATGAATAAGAAAGGTTTGGAGGGAAAAGGGCCAGGAGCAGGTAGATGGGATTAGTTTGGTTTGGAAGTATTTTCGGCATGGACTGGTTGGACTAAAGGGTCTGTTTCTGTGCTGTATGACTCTATGACTGTCTTCTTAAAAGCTTATTCATTAGTTTTTGTTACAATGGCTGATGGGGCAGCTGATTCCAGAACCAACCCACCCAACTTCCATTTCATCAGAGACTGGGTGGTAGTTGATGACCAACCATCAGATTTCATGTTTGTGCTGCAGGGCCTGATTTCCAATCGTAAAATTCACCAAATGAGAGATATTTCATGGTAATTAGAATTGACTGAAGTCCAATTATGATTTGTCATCTGATAGTGTTTGTGTATAAAGTAATTATATGTATTCTAGATCATTGAACAGCAACATCAATTTAGAATGAAGTTCTACTTAATATAATACGGAATACATTTACAGACAATTTGATAATCTATGGATTGGAGAGAGGAGAGGTGGCTGATCGAAGTGGAGGTAATGATCTTCACCCCTCACAGATTTACATCCCACCCAGAGTAGGTGGACTGAACGCTCTAAGAACCTTCAAAGTTCGAAGTGTTTGGATGTTTCAAACTTTCCAATATTTATCAACTATGAAAAAGCACTGCCCTTCTCAACTTACGTCAGTACTTGTGTAGTCTAGACAAACAAAATCACTATTCAGAGCACTGCACATTGTCTGTCTCACAGGATTGACTAAAAATAGGTCCATTTGTACTGGTATAATCAGAAAACCCTGTTCTGCTAATTTAGTTTTCTCCAGCCATATATGGAACGATATATCTGTTGCTTTCAGTTCTGTAGCCCTTTCACTGATCTATCATACTCCGGTAAAATCAACCAATTACTCACAGTCCAGTGGGTGAGTCTGAATAAATAGCAAATGAATGTGACTCAGGATGGTTCTCCATTTTGTCACCGTGCTTTACAGTCAGTCACGAAGCTTCTTGGTGTCAAAGGGAAAGGAAGGAAGGAGTTTATTAAATGGCGTGAAGCTATCTGGATGGGACAGAGATCATTGTCACTACTGCGGTCACAGCTGGGAATATCCAGGAAAGACGCCTGTCCTGTCTGGCATTGGAAATCAATGCAGCCAAACCCCGTCCAATGTTGGTGCGCTGAAAATGCAGGGTATGCAGTCACCAGGCTCAATTCCCTTCCAACCCTGGAGTGTTAACCACAAGGAAGGACAAACGCAGCCGTCTCTGCAGCTGTTAACTCATCTCAAAGACATTCAGCTGCTACTCTATTATTATTGGTGAAGGAAGGAGGCATGCTGTCAAAACTTTTCATCTGGACAGCATGGCAAGAATAGCAAATATGGAAAGGAACAATAATTTATACTGCATAAGAGGACAATGTTGAGGACAAATCCTCTTTTGTGAGCACAACATTTGCATCAATTAAAGGAGAAGATCCAGGATGGCATTCGCACAAATGACAATTGCTTCCCATTGTCACACACCTGCTAAAGATAAACGTTCTATTCTAACGTGACCAACTGGTGGCTTTTCATTCTTTAAAAAAATATAATCGCGAACACAGAAATTGCTGGAAGAGCTCAGCAGGTCTGGCAGCATCTATGGAGAGAAATCAGAGCTAACATTTCAGATCTGGAGACCCTTCCTCACTTGACCTGAAACGTTAACTCTGATTTCTCTTCACCGATACTGCCAGACTTGCTGAGTTTTTCCAGCAATTTCGGTGTTTGTTTCTGATTCACAGCATCCGCAGTTCTGTCAGTTTTTATTCAAACATAATTGCCACATTATCTGCGTCACTTGTTAATATCTAAGACTCACAGCAGAAAACTGAACTGCAGTGATTTATGAATGTAGACTTTCCAGGACAAAATCCTGTACAATGAATGAGAGCATCACGTCAGTTAAACTAATAGCTTCTGGTAGGTTAATTGCTGAAATCTTGAAGGAGTTCCGATGCCGTAATTGAGTGTCCCAAGTGTAAGACAAGTTTATACAGAAGAGCTGTCTGCCTCTGCCTCAGCCCCTTCATTATTGTTTTTTTTGGCAAAAACTCCACCGGTTGTACAGTCACAAGCCCTGGAAACATCCTGTGAATTGTACCAGAAGTTACTGGCAGACTGTAAATCATAGGAAAAATTGTCAAGATTTGAATTAAGTTTTGTAACACAGGCATTCTGCGGCAAGTAAAGGAAAAAACTGCAGCAAGACAGCGCTGTGCTGCAAATTCATAAATTCTGGAGCAAAAGTGCATTCATTTAAAGCAAAACAGATACTGTCTTTTATTAACTCAAGGATCATGTCACTTTTTATTATTACTTATCTTCATCTCTTTGTTTATCTTATTTCATCTCTCACTTGGTGTTCCCCAGCGAATTCAATAATGTGATCCAAATTTCATGGAGCCATTGTACTGAACAAGGTTTTACACTGGAAAATAGGCAGAAAAATCTCACAAACTTTACCTTGGAAGAACAAGGGCAGCAGATGAATGGAAACATCGTCACCTGCTAGTTACCCACCGAGCCACACAACATCCTGACTGGGAACTATAGTGCTGATCCTGCAGTATCACTGGGTCAGAATCCCGGAACTCCCTTCTAACCAGCCTTGTGTGGATCCCAGATCTCAAGGACTCCACAGCAGCCCAAGATGGCAGCTTACCACTGCCTTCTCATGGACAATTAAGGACAACTCTTGGCAGATCCCACGAAAGAATTAAAAAATACTGGAAGGACTGATATGGCAGCAAAGCTTATTTGCACATTGGTCTGCATTAAAATCTACATGGCAAGACTGGATCAGTTTTTGAGACGGCATTTTAGATGGCACTGTCACCTGAGTGGGACAATTGCAGGTTCAATTCCCACTCCAGAGTCTTCAGCACGTGATCCAGGCTGAGACTCCAGTGCAGCCCTTACGAAGTGAACTATCAGTGGATCCGACCTTTATCTGAACTTAAGCCAGGTTGTTTCAGGTGGATAGAAAAAATATATGGCAATGTAGAAAAAAAACCATAACAGTTAGAGTATAAGACATAGAAGCAGAAGTGAGCCATTCAGCCCATCGAGTCTGTTCTGCCATGTAAATGAGATCATGGCTGATCTGATCATCCTCAACTCCACTCTCCTGTCTTTTTCTCATAACCCTCAACTCCCTTCCAGCTTAAAAATCTGTCTATTGCAGCCTTGGTTAGACTTGATGAGCTAGCTTAAATAGCCCTCCCATGGTGTTCTCCCTGGTGCACTGGCCAATATCCATCCTTCAACCAACATCACTACAAAAAAAACTGATTGTGTAGTTGTCAACACTTTGGAAGCTTGATTCATTCTAATTCACTGCCAGATTTCCTAATATTCCTGTACAGTGATTCCACTTCAATAGTAAATTGGCTGTTCAGTGCATTATGACATTCTGAGGTTTTGAAAGGCATTTTCTAAATGCAAGCGTTTTTCTACGGATTAAATCTGACTTTCCTTGCATCTATCTTTTTAATTTATAGGAAAGTTTTGTAACAGTTGTATAGACCATTTGGTGAGACTAATTATGAAGATCTGGGATCAAATCAAAGAATGCTGAAGCAACTCAGCAGGTCTGGCAGCTTCTGTGGAGAGAAAACAGAGTTGATGTGACTCTTTTGAAGAGGTAAATTGACTGTTCAGTGCATCAAGACATTCTGAAGAAGAGTCCCTGGACCCAGAACATTAACTTTGCTTTCTCTCCACAGAGGGTAAAAACAATGACGGCAGATGCTGAAAACCAAATACTGGATTAGTGGTGCTGCAAGAGCACAGCAGTTCAGGCAGCATCCAACGAGCAGCGAAATCGACGTTTCGGGCAAAAGCCCTTCATCAATATTCCTGATGAAGGGCTTTTGCCCGAAACGTCGATTTCACTGCCTTTCTCTCCACAGAGGCTGCCTGACCTGCTGCGTTTCTCCAGCAATTTCTGCTTCTTTTGTCTGATCTTCAGCATCCACAGTTGTCTGGCTTCATTTTGTTCTCCTTGTACAAGAAAGGATGCAAACACATCTGAAACAAACAAAGAAAGAACAAACAAAGAACATTTACAACCCAGGAACAGTCCCTTTGGCCCTCCAAGCCTGAGCTGATCCAAATCCACTGTCTAAACCTATCGCCCAGTTCCTAAGCATCTGTATCCTTCTGCTCCCCACCTACTCATGCATCTGTCCCGACGCACCTTAAGTGAATCGACCATGCCTGCCTCTATTACCTTTGCTGGCGACGCATTCCAGGCACCTACCACCCTCTGTGTGAAGTTCTTGCCACGTGTATCCCCCTTAAACTTTTCACCTCGCATCTTGAACATGTGACCTCTTGTTACTGAATCCCTTACCCCAGGAAAAAGCCTATCTCTATCTCCCCTGTCTATACCCTTCATGATTTTGTAGACCTCAATCAAGTTCCCCCCTCAAATTCCATTTTTCTAATGAAAACAATCCTAACCTAATTAACCTGCCTTCATAGCTAGCACCTTCCGTACCAGACAACATCCTCGTAAACCTTCTCTGCACCTTCTCTGAAGCGTCCACATCCTTTTGGTAATGTGGCGACCAGAACTGTACATAGTATTCTAAATAGGCTGAACCAAAGTCTTGTATAATTTTAACATGACCTGCCAGCTCTTATACTCAATACCCCATCCGATGAAGGCAAGCATACCATATGCCTTGTTGACCACTCTATCCACCTATGCAGCCACATTCAGGATACAATGGACCTGAACTCCCAGATCTCTGCTCATCAACTTTACCCAAGGCTCTTCTGTTTACAATATAGTTGGCTCTAGAATTAGATTTCCCAAAATGCATCACCTCACAGTTTGAAGGAAGTTCACTTGAGTGACACCTGGTAAGGGGGCTGGGTTATCTCACAAGAAAAGTTTGAACAGACTGTATCTGTTGAAGTCTAGAGGAATGTGAGGTGATATTGAAAGATATAAGTTCCTGAAGGGCCATACCAGGGTGGGTGTGAAAGGACGTTGCCCCTGGTGGGAGAGACAGTTTAAAAATAAAGGAGTCTCCTGTATAACACAGAGATAAGGAAGAACATTTTTCTAACAGAAGTTGAGAGTCCTTGTAACTTTCTTTCTTAATGAGCAATGGGAGTATGTTCATTGAATACCTTGAAGACAGAGGTGGTTAGATCCTTGACTAAAAAAAAAAGTTATTAGGGCTAAACAAGAATGGAGGACATAATCAGATTAACCATGATCTTATTGAATGGTGGAGCAGGCTCTGAATTCATGTGTTTGCATGTTCATACACCAATAGATCAAGTCCTTCCTTCTTCATCTTGGCAGAGGTTTTGAACAAGAAGTTTGCCAAATTCTCACTGGGAAGAGGGAGCAGCTGAAACCCGCTTCTGGGATATTCGTTTAACATGGAGTGGGGCCAAACCAAAATCGGATGTACCTTCATTTCTGACAAATGCTGTGCTAATCTACAATCACAAGTGATTATCATCAGTGTTCACTTGAGTGCCCTGAGGGTGTACAAAGGAAGGGGGAGGGAGGCAGAAGTGAAGCCAGCACATTAAAGGCTCATAAAGAAGTTGACCCTTCTGTATTTGTAAAGGTTGGTTCCTGCCAACAAAGAGAGACTGAGGAAATGATGCTTATTGATTGATAATGAAATTAAAGCAATTACGTGGGTTTTACAGGAGGGAGGTGAAAAACAGGTTGTGGTATGTGGTCACTTTGAATGATGCAAGCAGATACATATAGTGGCAATTAGTAACTGTTCACATGCCAAATTGATCTGTTAGAATCTGAATTAATATTACACTAGTGTTATAGAATGTGCGGTAGATGATGAACTGCTTGTCTTATGGAAAATGAGGTTTAAGTAGAATGATTTATTTGCTGCTATGGTTCAATACATTTCTTCTTTTCCTCACTGTGCTGTAAAGCAGATCCATCGTTTAAACACACCTTGGAATACCATTCTCCCCCTAAATCCTGAATAACAGAAGACGTTAACATCTTATAGAAGCTAAAAGGGAATATCAATCTAGGTATATGCTTCATAACGAGCACAGTTACTTTTACATCTCCCTCTGTGTAAAATCCCTCTGCGAACTGTAACACATTTACAGCTCAGGTTGTCTCAAGGCAGATTCAACTATTAATAGACTGGTAAATCAAAACTCCATTAACACTTGACACCGTGTTACAACTAAGTTGGGTAACATACCCTGCTTATATACATAATTTAACTGGAATGAATATATGCTGCTGTTTTATTCAAAAGGAAAATGGTGAGGCATTTTCAGAGGGGAATACAAGACAATCCTTTCTTCTTCCTGATGCTGAAAGGGTAAAACACTACACTCTAACATCAGGCAGAATTTTCTTGCTGTAGAATCCCTCACTTGTGTGAAACAGTTTTTCCACATCCAAACTATCCAGCCCCTTCAGAATCTGAAATACCATGATTGGGTCTGCCCTCATTCTCTTTTTTTTCCAAGGTAAGACAACCACCTTGTTTAATATTTCCTGGCAATCACATTTTCTTAATACCAGCAACATTCTTGTAAATGCTTTCTCTACGTTCCCTGGGGCTGCAATGCCGTCTGTATTGGATGGGAACTAAGACAGTGTGCAGCTTCTCCAAGTGAGGCCTAACCAAGATGTTTTGGCATCTATGTTGCTATATCAGCTCGTAAAATCAGCGACTGTGAACGAGCAGCTCCTCTCACAGTCTGCCTCATTAACTTTCCAACTGATTTATTCTCATGGGTGTAAGGTGGACTTGAACTGGCCAGGTCGTGCTACCACAGCTACCCCACCCATCTTAGCTTCAAAAGTTTTTACTGTGTGGCCACTTTAACTTTAACTTCCCAGTCGATTGAAGCACAGCGTGGACAGCTATCTGGTCCCACTGTATGCGAATTCTGTCTGACTGATCACAGTTTCTGGCTATCAACATCACCTTTTGTTTACAACATTTTAAAAGTGGCATTTCAAATGTTATTCGGTAATATTATCAATACTAACGCTTACATCGATATGTGAAATATTGATTTAAACATTCGGAAAACGATAACTCTTTGTGCATTAAAATACTTTCTCATCCACATAACAGTATTGCTATGTACCGGCTTCAGCATTTTGTATCCATAAAATTCTTACAACTTTTCAAGTATATTAACTGAACCACTGAACAAGCTGTGCTTTTTGTTTGAAAGGGGATTGAAAGGAAAGGATAATAGGCCAGAATCTGTCACTAAGTACAGTCTACAGGGGTGGCCTTTGCTTCCTTGTACATTTTCTTAACTCCTTTACACCAGTTAATGGCTTCCTCTTGCTATTAAAATCAATTCGAGAAATTACTTGAAACATTAACTCTGATTCTCTCTCCTCAATTCTGCCAGACCTGCTGAGTTTCTCCAGCAATTTTTGTGTTTGTTTCGAGTGATTGCTGCTGTGTTTGCTCTGTATGCAAGCCGATCAAGTTCAGGGGCAGAGACTCACACAATGCAAATCTTCGCTGAAAGCTGTTGTGCTTTCCTTCTCCTTGTGTTTATTTAGTAGATAAACATCAAGGCATTAATCACACAGAAGGTTAAATATGCAGGTTCACTCATTAAAGATCTGAGAAGCTGAAGGGAGAAAAATAGACTGGTCATTTTCTGTAAACTCTGGAATGGATTGAAGGGGTTTATCAGAAATAGGTATCTAGTAGCCCTCCCTGGCAATCATCCTCACAAACTACGAAAATCATTTGGTTCCAAGATAATTCAGCAACAATCTTTCTTCCCTAAAATAATTTCACAGAAGCCAGCATCCCGTCACCAAGTCACCCTTCATTTACGTGTGCTCAATAAAAGGGGTCTGCTCAGCCAGCTCAAAGCCAGACCCTAGAATGAGAAGACTCTCAGAATCATCTGGATATATCGATCAGCCAGGGCTCCCTGATTGACTGAGGTCAACAACCCCAGTCAAGGATCTCATACTCAACAAGATCCACCTGGCCCTCATTCCAATCACTACACTCCCAAAGACAATTCTACAATGGAGCAAAGCTTAAAGGAAATAGCCACAGCCCCATCATTTTAAATCTTCAAGATCTATCTTCAGCATATTTCCATTTAAATTTTCATTAGGATAACCATCTCTGTGTGTCATTCCTGATTTAACTAGTGCTGCCCGTGCACATATTGGTGGAATACAGATATTAGCCTATAATGCCAAGAAAACTAAATCAGATGGAGAATAACACTGCTGTCGGGGTTATTTGTACATGTATCTGTGTTGGTAGTTTGCTCAGAGCAAATTGCAGTTAAGTCTCAGTCACATGACACGTGTCATTACCCCTTTAGAGAAGTTCAAAGAAGACAGGATGGCACGGTGGGTTCAATTCCCACCTCAGGCAACTGTCTGTGTGGAGTTTGCACATTCTCCCCGTGTCTGCGTGGGTTTTCTCCGGGAGCTCAGGTCTCCTCCCACAGTCCAAAAATGTGCAGGTCAGGTGAATTGGCCATGCTAAATTGCCCATAGTGTTAGGTGAAGGGGTAAATGTAGGGGAATGGGACTGGGTGGGTTGCTCTTTGGAGGGTCGGTGTGGACATGTTGGGCTAAAGGGCCTGTTTCCACATTGTAAGTAATCTAATCTAATCTAAAGACATAAAGAGGCACACTCAAAGGTATTGTAACAAAAGCATCTACCTACAAGCTTAAACACAGAATTACGTACAGAATCCACTAACCTTTGTCAGTGTTTGTAGTGTTTGTACTTTACACCAGCTCCTTCCATTCCCAAATGTTGTCTTTTCTCCCTCATGAATACCTGGTCTTAAAGGCATTAATTACATTTGGTTTCAAGCGCTCCATATAGCAGTGAGTTCCACATTCTCTGGTAAATAAATTACTCCTAAGTTGAGCTACCAATTATTATTTAGGTCTCCTTGTTAAAGACTCTCCAACAAATGTGAAACACCCTTGTTTTTAATGAGAGCCCCAGACTGCTCATAAAATAAAAAATACTAAAAATGTACAGCAGCATCTATGGAGAGAAACAGAGATAACATTTCAGGTCTGTGGTCTTTCAACAGAACAGGGAGAAGTGAGAGATGGGATAGGTTTTGAGGGACTGTTGCTGGGACATTCACAAAAGGAAAGTTTGTAAAAGGGTGGAAGACATTAAAGAAGGACTGGATTTGCCTTATCTCGCCCAAAGGGAGTGGTGATGGGAAAAGATGCATCAAAAGGATATGCTGCTGACTGGAAGGACAATGGAGGGTTGAAGTTACAAGGTGAGGTTGGATCGTCTGTGAGTTTTTCACTGGAGCATAGGAAATTGAGGGGTGACCTTATGGTGGGTTATAAAATCATGAGGGGCATAGATAAGGTGAGTGGCAAGTGCCTTTTCCCTGGGCTGGAGGAATTGCAAGACTAGGTGGCACATTTTTAAGGAGGAGAAATATTTTAAAAAGACAAGACTGAAGGGTAACTTTTCTACCCAGAGAATAGTTCACGTGTGGAATGCATTTGCAGAAGAAGTAGTGGCTACAGTTCCAACATTTAAAAGACATTTGGATAAGTACATGAATAAGAAAGGTTTGGAAGGATATGGTCCGAGTACAGAAAGGTGGGATGAGTTTAGTTTGGGATTATGGTTTGCACGGATTGGTTGGACCAAAGGGTCTGTTTCTGTGCTGTATGACTCTAAACCAATCAAATTAAGCAAAGAAAAGGAAACAGTTAAAATGGGGTCAAGTGTTTATGGTCTGAAATTGTTGAACTCAGTGCTGAATCCAGAAAGTTGCCAAGTATCTAATATAAAAGTGATGTGCTGTACCTCAAGTTTGGAACACTCCAGAAGGCCATGGGCAGGGATATCAGACTTGTGATAACCAAGTGAAGAATTCAAGTGCAGGCTACTAGACTGCTTAATCTTTCCTGATAATCTCTTGCAGTTCCAGTAACATGCTTGTAGATTTTGTTCTTTTTTTTCCCAGGGATTCAAAAACCCTTGTGCCATGTGGAAGCCAAGTGTGCTTCAACCAAGGCACTCCAAACATTTACAGTGCCTACCCCTTGTGTTCATACATGCTTTGAGATGGCGGTTGCTGTGTGTAAAAGCAAGCAACTGTTGAAAACAAAATGGGCGAAGGAAATGGGTGGGTGAGGTTGGTTTGGTTGGAGTGGGGTGGGTGAGGAGAGAAAATTCCAGAAAAGGTTTTGTCACAACATGGGGCCTCAACAGGCAAAAGGGGAACTAGAAATCCAGCCCCTGTTTCCAATAGTTAACCTCCCTGAGAATTGGCGCTAAACATGAACCTCATTAAAACCACATTCGTCATGAAATGGATTCCTTCCTGAATTTTATTTGAGGTTCTTTTCAACTTGTTGTGTCCCATATTGAACCATGACATGACTAATCATCTGATCTGACCTGTTCAAATTAGATTCTCGAAACAAGATTACTGCTACAAAACTTTATTGCAATATTTTCCTCATTTATCATTGGCACTGTAGCGCTCACACTAGAATTTGGTTGATGGATAGTGCTGATTATTTTTGGCCATACTCACCCACAGTATTTGTGAGTGCTGATGTCTTTGGCATAGTCCCAAAGCAGTGAGGATGGAAATTCCTTTGGTCTTTTTTTTTGTTGATCGATATTCTTTCAGGGGATGTAGGTTTTTTCTGGCTGTGTCAGCATCTATCACCCATTCCAATTGCCCTTGGGAAGGTGATGGTGAGCCGCCATCTTGAATTACTGTCGACCATTTTGTGTAGTTACACCCACTGTACTTTTAGTGGGGAGGGTTATCAACAGTGCTGAATTTAGGCTCATCAAGTCCATGTTATGATTTGGAGGTGCCAGTGTTGCACTGAGGTGTACAAAATTAAAAATCACACACCAGGTTATAGTCCAACAGGTTTAATTGGAAGCACTAGCTTTCGGACCACTGCTCCTTCGTCAGGTTACTGTGGGGCAGGATCCTATTCCACAACCATCTGATGAAGGAGCAGTGCTCTGAAAGCTACAAATCTGCTGGAGTATAACGTGGTGTTGAGTGATTTTTAACCAAGTCCATGTTGGTTCTCAGTTCCATTCCCCTACCCTATCCTCTTAGCTCACTTCCCTCACATGAGTATTCAACTTCCTTTTTTAAATGTTCATTCATCTGCACATTCCACCCTTCCCACCGCCCCCCCCCTCCAAATACCCACCCCTAACCCTCCCCCACCCCAGGCCCAACTCAGCCATGGACAGAGAATTAAAGATCATTATCACTTACTAAGTTAAAATGCTATTTCCCATACCTGGCATCTCTTGGCCAAATTTTAAATCTGTGTCCCTCCGTCCTAACGTCATCAGCACTCGTGGACCCCATTTTTGTCTACTCTACCTCAATCTTGTAAACCTCCATAAAATGTCACCTTAACCTCCACGTTGTCAATAATAAAAGGGGGCCATTTGACCCATCATGTTCACCATGGTCAAAGATCTGACTACAGTACTTCCATTTTTCAGCTTTTAGCCCATAGCCCTGGAAGGTATGACAATCCAAGAGAAAACAGAATATATGTTATGAGAGTAACCGGTGATGACTATCTCCAACAAGTGACAATTAACCAACACCCATTGACATTAATGTTGTTGCTATATCTGAATTCCCCATTATCAATATCCTGGGGTTTACCAATGACCAGAAACTCAACTGGATCCACTACATAAACACAGGGCAGGTCAGAGGCTCGGAATGCTGTGGCGGGTAACTCACCTCCTGGCTACCCAAAGCCTGTCCACTATCTATAAGACACAAGTCAGGAGTGTGATGGAATATTCCACACGTACCTGGATGGGTGCAGCTCCAGTAACACTCAAGAAGCTTGACACCGTCCAGGACAAAGTAGCCTGCTTGATTGGCACCACATCCACAAACATCCACTCTTTCCACCACCAAACCTCAGTAGTAGTGTGTACTACCTATACAATGTACTACAGAATTTCACTAAAGATCCTTAGACAGCACTTTCCATACCCACGACCATTTCCATGTCGAAGGACTAGGTAGCAGGTACACCACCACCTGAAGTTCCCCTTCAAGCCACTCACTGTCCACTCATCATCCTGACTTTGAAATAAACTGTCGTTCCTACAGTGCCGTTGGGTCAAAGTCCTGGAACTCCTTTCCTAAGAGCATTGTGGGTCAACCTACAGTACGTAGACTGCTGCAGTAGCTCACTAACATCTTCTCAAAGGCAACGAGGAATGAGCAATAAACGTTGGCCCAGCCAGTGATACATGTGTCCTACAAATGAATAGTTAAAAGATTTCTTACTCAACAACCCTTTCAGGCAGCGAGTTCCAGAATCTCAGCGCCCTCAGTGAAAAAATGTCTCCTCAACATTCCTATTACTTAAATCCATGCACCCTGGTTATTGATCACTCCTCAAATGTAAAAAGTGCATTCCTATCCACCTTATCTATATCCTTATAATCTTATACATTTCCACTCTCAACCTTTACTGCTTTAAGGAAACAGTCTCAACCTATCTAACCTTTCCTCAAAGCTCAAACTGTGCAGCCCAGATCCTGTAGACTCTTATCACAGGATCACAGAATCTCTACAGTGTGGAAACAGGCCCTTCAGCCCAACAAGTCCATATTGACCCTCCGAAGAGTAACCCACCTAGACCCATTCCCCTCCCCTATTATCCTACATTTACCCCTGACTAATGCACCTAACCTACACATCCCTGAACACTATGGGCAATTTAGCATGACCAATTCACCCTAACCTGCACATCTTTGGATTGTGGAAGGAAACTGGAGCATTCAGATCTTATTTTGTTGACCAGTCCATCTTGAGGAACTTCAACAGAAGTCTTGCTAAAGTTCAATTAGATCACATCAGTCTGGAATTTGATAACTTTTCACAGTCCACCAGTTCCTTGTCGATGAAATCAAATTGATGCCGGATGGAGACTGATGAAAAAATCTTCAGTTCAGATTGAAGTCCAGCGGGATCAGGATATTTGACAAACAATCACAGTTTTCAGGGTTGATAAGATGGTCAGAAATACTTAAAAACCTGATCTAGTTCCTGAGACTTCCACTGAGAGAGAGGATGAAAAATGAGAACTTCTGTTCCTGACGTTTTCACCCTTCTGACCAATCCTGACCAAGTAAAAACAGAAAGTCAAGCCCAGAAAGGTTATGATGTGGAGGTGTCAGTGTTGGACTGGGGTGAACAAAGTTAGAAGTCACATGACACCGGGTTAAAGTCAGACAGGTTAATTTGAAATCACAAGCTGTCAGAGCGCTATTCCTTTGTCAGGTGAAGAGTTTCTCAGGTTTCCTGTTCTTAGCGTGGTGGTGTAGTCCTGTTATCTCATCTGCATGGCAGGGTCGCTTGCTGGTCCACTGTGTCCTGAGCAGAAGCTGAGAATACAGACTCTATCTCGATTTCAAAGTTGTGGCATCTGCTGTAGAGCTGGTGGATGAGATGGTTGAGGTGTGCGCGAGAAGTGCGATGGCAGACTCTCCCAGTGTAGTCTGTGTTGTAGTTTGACTTGAGTGGATTCACGATCTGTAGTCCTTTCGGCATCTTCTCTGTTCTCTCGCACCTCTGCAGAAACTTGATGTCTCTGCCGATATGCATCATCTTCTTGGAGATTCTCTCCACTTTGAGCCGACAGTTAGTGGCGTCGATGGTAGCCATGATGTGGAGGTGCCAGTGTTGGACTGAGGTGGACAAAGTCAGAGGTCACACAACACCAGGTTATAGTCCAACAGGCTTATTTGAGTTTATTTGGAAACGGGTTGGACTGTAAAAGATAAGAACAGGAGCAGGCATGTTCAGCCATTTAATAGGATCATAGCTCATTCGATATTCCTGATGCCCAGTTCCATGCCATTCCCCAGTCATCTTTGATTCCCCGACTGATCAAGAAAAGCTCTGAGGGCCCCTAGTATTTTTAAGGCCAGGTTTTCCAGCAAACACGAGCCATTGCCCCAATCTCTTACCTCCCTTATCGTTTCTCCAAAATCACTTGATTTTCTGTAAAAATAGCAAGTAGCTAACAGCACACACTAAACAGTTGACCTCATTAACCAAGAAATCACATGATAACGAACCATTTTTAATCCTCAACGTGACCAATTAGCTTAAAATCTTCCAGCTATTCCCAACACCATTCTCTCAGTGTCTCCTGCTGCTACCTTCAAAGAATTATGCTCCTGTCACATTCACTTATCACTCCGAAAGACACATTGTTTCAATATCTTATCCCTGGTCTCAATCCCTCCAAGGACTCCCAATAATATCCACCAGTGCTACAATATCCAAAATTAGAAGTCACAGAACACCCGGTTATAGTCCAACAGGTTTATTTGAAATCACAAGCTTTTGGAGCGCCGCCCCTTCGTCCCTGACAGAAACTTCTGATTTCAAATAAACCTGTTGGACTATAACCTGGGTGTCATGTGACTTCTGGCTCTGTCCACCCGAGTCCAACACAGGCATCTCCACATCACAGTATCCAAAGACCTGCCAACTTTCAAGTTCTAAAGGTCTCTCACCAAATACCTCCTTTAAAAGGTTCCTCAGAACTTAGACCTTTTACTTACATCTCATTATGTCACTCAATGTCAATTTTTGTCACAGAATGTTCTTGTGAAGCTCCTTGGGCCATTTTACTACCTTACAGACAATACGCAAGATGTTTCTGGGCATACAAAGTGATCACTTCATGTGAGTATGACTAATGCAGGAGATGCTACAGAATGAAAGAAATGGGTCCCAGAGAGGAATAGGCTTGACATTTCATTCGAACTGGATGAAAGGTCATGGAGCTGAAATGTTAACTCTATTTCTCTCTGCGAAGGTGGTGCCAGAACTGCTGAGTAAGGCCAGCATTTTCTACTTGTCACTTAAGATTTCCAGCTTACACAGCAGTTCATTTTGTTTATGAGTCGAGCCCTGGTCATAGAAATGGACTTCTACATACACATGATCTGACGTTGAAATGCAAATGTTTAAAAAAAACAAGCACTGCAGTGTAACAATTAGCAGTGAGAAACCACATAAGAGCAAATTGAAATTATAGCTTAATGCATGTCTTTTTTACTCCTAATGATTACAAATACTGTGATCACGCTGCTATGAATATCGAAAAGGATATAAATTTGCTTTCCCTCACTTCAAATTCATTAAACATACCAAACTAGTAATTACTGTTGTTGAGTGAATGCCCAACACTCCTCTCCTTTATTCGTGTTGAAGGAGGCAATAAGCTGTTTATGTTAAATCACTCAGTCAAAATAACAGCAAGGGACTGTATCTGACCACGTTACCGTTTATACGATAACAATTATTACCTTACAATCATTCAACACACAGATAAATTATTTGCTCGAATTACCAATTAACTGTTTTTACACATTGTATAAAATAAGGAAGCTGATGAAACTGAAATCAGGGTTTCAGAGAAAATTGTGCCCAAGCATTTTAGTAAAGTTTGTACACAGAATAAGTTGACCCTTGCTGATCGACCACTGTAACGTGGAGATTTTGAAGCATTCTGCCTGTGAAATTCCACCGTGCCCTTTTAGCCCTGAAATGGCTTCCATGATACATGGACTCACTTGTCGAGCTATACCGATGCTGGCTCTTTTGGATCAGGGTTTTAAGTGGTTATGGTATAATTCTGATTTGTTGACTGTGCTACAAGCTTGGAGTTGAACGCTCTAGTTAAAGCCTCCCTTTAACCACATAAAACTAAACATGCACTCCCTACCGGGGCTGAATTTACAAGGATCATCTGCTACTTTCAGGCTCGTCACTGATGGATGGATTCAGAATCCTTCTGCGATCATGCTTGGTGGCTTCCAGGGCAGATTAAAGTCACTGAAACCTACAAAGAACGGTGTGACACAGGATATTGGGGTTTATTCGGAATGCAAGGATCGTGTGGGAAATGCCTGCTCCCAAGAGTTCACAGCCACCACCCTTCTAAAGTACTTCACTAACTCAAAATCACTTTCGGATACCTGGTGGTCATGAAAGAAGCTTTTTATAAGTCTTCCTTTCTCTTTGTCATTGTTGCAGGAGTTTATGATAGCTCTCAAGAAAGAGAATCAACTGAAGCTGTAATATGATAAATAGTGGGACAGGTTGCTGGAGGAGGGAGGTGGGGAAGCAAGAGGGCGTTAATATGTTTAGGATGCTTAAAGAACAAGTCTATTGAACCTCAGCAAGGGATAGTCTCTCAAGGTTCATTGTTCCCCTAAGGATGTTCTCACTGGAGTATGTCACCTGTTGCATCCCCAAAGCAGAGTGAGAACTGTCAATGGCTGTGAGGTTTTATGCACCAGGTTACATAAAACCTTGGTAGGGCCCTGGGAGTGTTGTGAAAAAGAGAGACCTAGAGATTCAGGTACATAGCTCTTTGAAAACTACACCACAGGTAGATAGGATGTTTAAGAAGGCATTTGTCTTTATTGCACAGACCATTGAGTTTAGGAGTTGGGACGTCATGTTGCAATTATACAGGATGTTGGTGAGGCCATTGTGTACAGTTCTGATTGCTCTGATAGAGGAAGGATTTTATTAAACAGGAAAGGGTGAAAAGAAAAGATTTACAAGCATGTTACTGAGACTGGAAGGTTTGAGTTATAACAAGAGACTGAGTAAGCTGGGATATTTTTCACTGGAGGTTGGGGGGTGACCTTATAAAGGTCGATAAAATCATGAGGGCCATAGATAAGGTGAACTGCAAAGATTTTTCTCCCCAGGGTTTGGGAGTTCAAAACTTAGAGGGCACAATTTTAAGGTGAGAGGAATAAGATTTAAAAGGGATCTGAATGGCAACTGTTTTGCACAGTGTGGTTTGTATGTGGAATGAACTGTAGAGGAAGTGATTGATGCAGGTACAGTTACATTTAAGAGACATTATGATAGATACATATATAGGAAAGGTTTAGAGCGATATGGGGCAAATGCAAACATGTGGGACTAGTTTAATTTGGGAATCTTGGTCAGTGTGGACATGATGGAACGAAGGGCCTGTTTCTGTGCTCTGTGGGTCTACCTCTTGCTGTTAGCAGTGGCACGGCAGAGCTCACTGATACCACCCTGTTCACAAAGAGAACGGAATATATTTTGTTTTGTCTTGCATGGGCAAAGCAGGCAGAGTGAGTACATGGTTTTACTGGGATTGCCTGTTTGCCCATGGTATAGCATGCCAACAACCGTGCACCCATCCCTTCTGAACTGCTGCCTTTCATCCTTCAGCCATACCTCAACTGGAAGGAGAATTACAATAGCGACCTGGTCTGGGATCACCCACCCCTTCATGTTGTATAGCTCAATGCCCACTGTGCCGGCAGCAGTCAGTACCCACCCTACCCACTAGCTGCTTCCTGCTACCCACCAAGTTCCCTCCTTCGCCCTCTTGCTCAGAGCAAGGGTTCAGGATCAGGGTAGTGGACAGGCAGCAAGGAGGAAACAGTGAGGGTTCAGGAGAGAGAGAGAGAAGGAAGCAGTGAGGGTTCATGCAAGAGAGAAGGAAGCAGTGAGTGTTCAGGCGAGAGAGAAGGAAGCAGTGAGGGTTCATGCAAGAGAGAAGGAAGCAGTGAGTGTTCAGGCGAGAGAGAAGGAAGCAGTGAGGGTTCAGGCGAGAGAGAAGGAAGCAGTGAGGGTTCAGGCGAGAGAGAAGGAAGCAGTGAGGGTTCATGCAAGAGAGAAGGAAGCAGTGAGTGTTCAGGCGAGAGAGAAGGAAGCAGTGAGGGTTCATGCAAGAGAGAAGGAAGCAGTGAGTGTTCAGGCGAGAGAGAAGGAAGCAGTGAGGGTTCAGGCGAGTGAGAAGGAAGCAGTGAGTGTTCAGGCGAGAGAGAAGGAAGCAGTGAGGGTTCAGGAGAGAGAGAAGGAAGCAGTGAGTGTTCAGGGGAGAGAAACAGCTGACTGCCAAGGTCCTGATAGAGGCAGCAAGAACGATGGAAGGGACAAGTGAGAAGGTCAGGGAGGGCAAGGTTGAGAGTGAGGGTCATAGGAGGAGGCAAGAGTGAGGAGCAGGGAACAGGGAGAAACTGAGTGTTGAGGGAAGGGTTGAGAGTGACAGTGAGGGGATGAGAATGAGGGTCAGGAGAAGGGGTGAGAGGGAGGGCTAGGGAGGGGGTGAGAGTGAGGGTCGGGGAGGGGGTGAGAGTGAGGGTCGGGGAGGGGGTGAGAGTGAGGGTGAAGGGAGGGTGTGAGAGTGAGGATGAGGGGGGGTGAGAGTGAGGGTGAGGGGAGTGGGTGAGAGTGAGGGTGAGGGCAGGGGGTGAGAGTGATGGTCATGAAGGGGTTGTGAATGTCACTGAGGGTAGGGGGCAAGAATGAGAGTTGAAAAGTGAAGCAGTTAGCAGGAGGAAAGGGGGATTATGTGAAAGGGTCAGGAATGAATGAAGCAGTGGTTTTTATTTGGAAGACAGTGACTATGCGCTATAATGGAAATGTTCAGGAACATCCTTAATTTACAAACTACACAAGTACAAAACTCCCCCATTAGAATGCTCTCAATATGGGCCTCCCCTCGCCCATCCCCGACCTCCTATCTTCAGCCTTCAGGCACCACCCTGTCAGCCTCTCTGCAAGGTGCTAGGCTGTCTCCGGGGTTTTAGTTGCTGGGGCTGCTCTCAAGGCCATTGGGTTTACCCCCAGCAGCAATGGGATGGGGCCGCCCAATGGTCATCAATCAGCTCCCTCAGTATTTCAGCTGGTGGTGGAGCAGGAAGATCAAGTGTGGGCCTTCGTGCTCAGAATTTGATTCTAATCGAAAGAGACTGATAAGATCCCTATAGATTAGAAACAGGCCATTCAGCCCATTTACACCAACCCTCTGAAGGGCAGACCCACCCCATCTCCATAACCCTGTATTTCCTATGGCTAATCCATCTAGCCTGCACATCCCTGTACACTATGGGCAATTCAGCATAGCCAGTTCACCCTAACCTGCACTCTTTGCGACTGTGAGGAAACTGGACCATCCAGAGGAAATCCATGCAGACACAGGGAGAATGTGCGAACTCCACACAGACAAAAGTCCAAGGGTAGAATTGAACCCAGTCTCTGGTACTGTGAGGCAGCAGTGCTAACCACTGAGCCAACGTACTACCTCATGCTGGACCAACGGGGGTGGGAGGGGTGCTGCAACAGTGGTCAATTATCTCACTGTTTCCCACCAAATTCCATGCCTTCCCCACCTTCTCTGGACAGCTCAGCAGCAGAGAGAGAGGCAGAGGATTCCAGCTGTAATCGCTGCAAAAGATGGATCAAAAGGGACTATCAACTTCATAAGTCAGAGCGACAGCCTCTATCAGATCACAGGGATGTAGCTTTGAATTTTTCCAACCCTGCTCAGTTGCTGGTTTCAGGTCTCCTGACAGAAGGTAGTGAGTGAAACCTAATGCAAACACACTACAATAGCCAGCGAAGAATAAGCTGAAATACACTGATCCTAATGTAAGAACTGCAAGGGATAAGCTATTCAAATGAGAAATATACATAGGGAGGACGGATGGGTATTACTGCCACTGTGAAAACACGTCTCTGAAAGGATGAAGGACAAGATATGAACTTAAAAGGCCGCAGAGTGTTTCACAAAGATACATCCATTATGCTAAAGCTGGGGAATGGCTTTACTGATAGAGCACAATATAATGGCTATCAAAAAGACACAGGAGGAGGTGGCAGGACCAAAATGCATAGAAATTTGCAATGATAAGGACAACAATTGCCAATTGTTATCACTTACCAGCTCAAGGTGAAGAAATAAAGGAATTGTTTGGGTGAGTGGGAGAGACTGTATTGTGGCACTCACTGGGGAGTTCCAAATTCCAGACGCAAAATGCACAAGAACAATTCAATAAGAAGGTTAAACACAAAGGTAGTTTCAAAGACAGAATTATTAGTTGCTTCTCTATGAAATGCAAGAAATAAACAGCAACCCATCAGAACTATTCCTTACATTACCAACGACACGGAGAAATTCTAGCAAGTTTGCACAACCTATTACCCATGAACACGGGGATTCATCTTTTTTAGATATTACAGCAAAATGTACAGGATTACTTTGGGTGGAAAGGCTAGACCAAAATGAGCAGTGAGTTAATTACAGATATGCCTAGTGCCTCAGACTACTCCTTACAAACAGGCCAGTAGCTCACAGATTTCTGTTCCTTTCATCCTGGCTGCAATGCACTGATTTGTTTAACACTGATGCGTTTGGCACATGTTCTCACATATCACTAACACCCTTTGATGTTGAAGACCTGAAGAAGGAATCCGAAAGGTGTCTTCAGGAACTGATTAGTTGAGAAACTAGCATTGTGGTTCTCTGGACGCAATACAAATGTGGAGAATTCAGTAAGACCACATCTACATTTCCAATCTGGTGTCAATATCACCCAAAGTGGCCCCAAGTACCACACGGTCAGTTTCTAAATGTTGCTAAATTGGTGTAACAGGGAAAAAGCGAGGACTGTAGATGCCGGAGATCAGAGTCAAAAAGTGTGGCATATTGAATGCTGCCTCACCTGCTGTGTATTTCCACAGCCACACTTTTGGAAATTGCTGTCACGGTCAGGTGAACTCCATACCATCTCCAGTTAACTTTTATATGAAAACAAAACACCGCAAGGAACTTTATAACTAAGCAATGGAATCAAGGACAAATTAACATTACCACCATGGAAGGAGGCTTTAGGAGTACTGATGAAAAGCTTTGTGTGAAAGTTTTAAAAGGCAGAGGCAGCGTAATCTAATGAGAAGGTTAAAAATCACACAACACCAGATTATAGCCCAACAGGTTTATTTGGAAGCACTAGCTTTCGGAGCGCTGCTTTTTTATCAGGTAGCTACCTGACGAAGGAACAGCACTCTGAAAGTGAGTACATATACAAATACTATAACCTGGTGTTGTGTGATTTTTAACTTTGTCCACCCTGGTCCAACACTGGCAGCTCCTCATAATGAGAAGGTGACAGAGCATGAGGTCAAAGAAGCTTAAAGCACGGATGCAAATAGTGGAGTGAAGTTGAGGGACATGAGCGCACAAAAGCAACCACTTGTGTTTACAAAGTCGAAGTCACTTCACAGATCTGTTCTAAAGCAAGATCTGGCACAGAGCTACATACAGAACAGGCCAAAACGCTTGCTTAAAGAAAGAGGTTTGAAGGACCGTCTTACTGGAGGAAAGAGAGGCAGAGATTGAGGGAGTAAGTTCCAGAGCATAAGGCATGACTGCCAGTATGGAGCGACTAAAATCAGAATTCCAGCATTAGAGTGTGCAAAGATCACAATGTGTGTCAAACTGGAGGAGATTGTGGGAATTGATAGGGCAAAACAAGAATGAGAATTTTAACATTAAGGCTTTACTTGATCAGGAACCAATGTAGATCAGTGAGCAGAGGGGTGAATGGGCCTTGGTGCGGGGAAGGACATGGGCAGCAGACTTTTGGACAACATCTGGTTTACAGACTGGAGAATGCAGGAAGTCAGCCAGCAGAACACTGGAATGGAGGTAGCAAAATCATAGATTTGGAACAAGTTTCAAAATCATAAAGTTTCATCAGATGAGCCAAGGCATGGCTGCAGTCAGGTAATGTTACAGAAGTGGAAATAGCCGGTCTTAGTGATTGCATGGATCTGTGGTCAAAAACCTATCTCAGTGCCAAATATGACCCATGAGTTGTGAACAACTTAATTGAGCCTCAGACTGTTTTCAAAGAGACAGCTGGAGTTCACAGCTAAAGACCAGAGCTTGTGATGGGAGCTGAAAACATTGGCTTCAGTCTTTCCACCATTTCATTGGAGGAAATCAGCACTGAACGGCAAGTTGAGTCTGAGAACAGTAAAAGGAGATTGAGAGAAGCGGATGGAGAGGTGAAGGTGGCAACAAGAAAGAAATAAGCGCGTTTTCAGATGATGTGCCAAGGAGCAACATGTCGGCAAGATAAAAGAGGGAGATGCTAGATTCTGTGGCACTCTCAAGGTAACAGAGTGAAGACAGGAAGATATTCTGGCTACCATTAGACAGATAGGGACAGAAACAAGCAAGTACAGTCCCACATCATTGACAGTGGAGAAAGATTGGAGGACAATACTTGCAAAGGGTGGGGCAGGATAAATTGCTTTGGTTCACAGTCACGTGGAATGTGGGGTGTCATTTGTGACTGTGGTAAAGGCCATTTTGAAACAGTGGCATGGATGGAAAATTGATTGTAAAGAATCAAACATGAAGCTCACAGCAGATGGGCAGTGATTTGGAATGTAATTAGGCAATCATTTGCAAAAACAGTTCAAGCTTTAATTAAAAGGAGGCAGTGATGATGGCAGAAAAGGATGGGCATCTGATGAGAGGGAACTGTTAACGATCAAAGGAGGTCAGGAATTGGGTGATCAGCAGTTTTGTGGGAATAAGGTTGAGAGAACAGGAAGTGGAGCTCGTAGACAAGTTTGTGTTTCGAGGGAAACTTGAGAAAGATGCGCATTCAAGGCAGGAACTGCATCGGTTTGCGAAGAGGGCCTGTGTTCACAGTGATGTCTCTTCTGTGCGGGGAGATAAATCACAGAATCAGGGTGGGGGCGTGGTTGGGTGACTGCTTTGCGGAACATCTTCACTCTTTCCACAAAAATGACCCTGACCTTTCAGCTGCCTGCCAACACACCACCATATTGCCTGGCCAACATCTCTGTCTCAGGCCTGCTGCATTGCTCCAGCAAGCCTCAACACAAGCTCGAAGAACAACATCTCATTTTCCACTTGGGGTCCTGCACCTTCAAGGACGTAACATCAAGTACAACAACTTTAGAGCCTGATTCTATCCTTCCATGTTTTTTATCCACCCCACATCCAGTTTAGTTCTGACGTGTTGCTTTAAGCACACTCACTCAGTCCCCTATAATCCTAGGCCCATTATCACATTATATGGGTTGCATTCAGTACAGCTCTCTCATTTTCTCACTCTTGGCTCTTATTATCCTTTATTCAGCTTTCTTTCTGTCTTGGCCTGCTACCATCATCTCCTTGTTTACCTAATCCTTTCATCGCGCTCTCTCTCTCTCTCTTTCTGGGCTCCATCTCCAACTATCCACCCACCTTTCTCCTCGCTCCCCTCTCCTCACACACTTTGGTATCATGCTACTAACAGTTCTGATGAAGAGTCACCAGACTCAAACCATTAATTCTGCTTTCTTCCCATAGATGCTGCCAGACCTGTTGAGTTTCTTCATGTATTGTATGTAAATTATTTGGTTTATGCCATGTTTTTCTGTAATACATTTCAATTCTATTTTTAAATCTCAAATATGCAATGGTACGTGCTTATTCACCAATGAAAGACCCCCCCCCCCCCCCCCCGTTAAAACCAAACTAAAATTAAATATGATCAAAATATGAACTAGGCTTCAGTCTGGGATCTGAATTATCCATTAGTAACAACAACTGGGATCATAGTGGAGTACCATACTGAGAGGGCATGGTATTGCTGAGATGCTGTCCTTTAATTGAAGCATTCAAATTAAGACTCATTACAGTGGATATTAATTGCTACCTGAAGTAAGAGCAGAGGAGCTTCCCTGGTGTCCTGTTTATTAGTTATCCCTTAATCAGTGATGGCCTAAAAGAAAACAATTATCTGGTTATTTTTTTCCCATTATTGTATAGTACTATGCCCATAACAAAATAACAGCTTTATTTGTCAATATAAAACAGCAACGATTATGTAACATGGGTACAGTTACGCTTAAAAGACATTTGGATAAGTACATGAGCAGGAAAGGTTTGGAGGGATGTGGGCCAGGAGCAGGTGGGACTAGTTTAGTTTGGGATTGTGTTCAGCATAGGCTGCTTGGACCATGCTGTATGACTGTACGGCTCTGTAAGTGTAGCATACTTATAAGGAACAGGTGACTTTGCAGCTGTGGTTCTCTGTGACTGAAGATTTCCTTATTTCATATTTGGTCTGATATAAGCTATGATGAGGTGATACTTCTGTTATCATTTGATCATGCATCTTCCCAGGGTAATACGAGGTAGACTACAGGAACCTTAGTCGTTTCGTACGTTTAATGATTCCTTTATTAGAAAGAACGAATTGCTTGTGAAATGTTCAAAGAAGTCCAGAGGATGTGAATGGATATATAAACACAACTGACTTTCTTTTAGCGAGTTTTGAGAAGATTTGTAGCTCAGGTTGAGGTTCTGGATGTAGGTTTGCTCACTGAGCTGGGAGGTTCATTTCCAGACGTTTCGTCACCCTACTAGGTAACATCTTCAGTGGGCCTCAGGCGAAGCAGTCTATATGATTCCTGCTTTCTATTTATATGCTTGGGTTTATACGGTTGGTGATGTCATTTCCTGTTCTTTTCTCAGGGGATGGTGGAGGGGGTCTAACTCGATGTGTTTGTTGATAGAGTTCAGTTTGGAATGCCATGCTTCAAAGAATTCTCGTGCGTGTCTCTGTTTGGCTTGTCCTAAGATGGATGTGTTGTCCCAGTTGAAGTGGTGTCCTTCCTTATCCATATGTAAGGATACTAGTGAGAGAGGGTCATGTCTTTTTGTGGCTAGTTGATGTTCATGTATCCTGGTGGCAGGTTTTCTGCCTGTTTGTCCAATGTAGTGTTTGTTACAGTTCTTGCAAAATGACTTTCCTTTACTGATCCGCAGCTCTGTGCTCAGAGTTGATATTGATACCTCAGTGAAACAAGATTGCAAACTGACCAACGCAACAGTTATCATTAGCATCTCCCGTCATGTTGGAATATCACCCTTAACTTCTACTCTCAGCAATACAACTGCTATCCTTCCTCCAAAGCAGAATGCATGAAAAAGGAGTAGGAAATGATCTTTTGCAAGCATACATTAAAGCAACTACAGGCACCCAGAGGATTTGAAACATCTATTGAACAAAAAGAAATGGCAACTGACACTATTTGTCCCTTGTACTATTCATTATTTACTGACCCAGGAGGCTAAGTGGAGCTTTAGGTTAAAAAAAAGTCTTTGGGGAGAGCTAGCAAATCCAAACACCGCCTCCAAGATTTTAAGTTCGACAACTGCTTTTGTTGCTTTGTTTTCATTAAATCATGAGTGCCTCTCCTTTAATGATCTGAATGGTCTGCTGAATTCAAAGAGAGTGCGGGATAATGGGGTTAAGCACAGGAACTGAGAGACTGCTGTTCAACCAAAACAGCAGCTTCTTCTATTTAGGATTGCTCAGCCTCAGAATTTACTTTTTAGATTAAATTAGATTACCTACAGTGTGGAAACAGGCCCCTTGACCCAACAAATCAACACCGACCCTCCGATGAGTAATCCACCTTGAGCCATTTCCCCCTGACTAATGCACCTAACACTTTGGGCAATTTAGAATGGCCAATTCACCTGACCTGCACATCTTTGGTGTTTGGGAGGAAACCAGAGCACCCGGAGAAAACCCACACAGACACGATGACAATGTGCAAACTCCACACAGACAGTTGCCCGACACAGGAATTGAACCCAGGTCCCTGACAGTGTGAGGCAGCATTGCTAACCACTGAGCCATCATGCCACCCTGATTTCCTGATTTAATGGTTCTCTACAGTGAGCATAGCAAACTCAGAAATACAAGATCACCTGAGCAGAAGTTAGTGTTGAGAGAGAAGTTGAAATAAACCAACAAAAAAAAACTTTTAACTCAGGTATCTCTGCATTTCTGGTCTTACAGTCACTGCAGCTTAGACTCTTGAATGCAATTTTTTTTGCTCGTCTTTCCTGGATCCTCCCTTTGATCTACTTTCTGAAGCTTCACCATCATGTGCAGAAGCCATGACAGAAAGTGGATTCTGTAAGTGGTGCTGGACTTTACCATTTTCAGGGGAAGGGCTGGAGGGTGAGGAGGGCAGAGTGATTGGTCTATGCCCTCGTGCTTCCACCTTGGCATGTCTCAGCTTGGCACAGTCTTGAATGACCAATTAGCAGGCACATGTTGGCAAGGTGCTAGTTGGCAATGCAGGGAGGAGCTTGGCTCCTGGTCAGGCATCAAGGGAGGGACCTCCTTTGGTTATGGGTGAAGGGATGGCAAATTTAAAACAGAGATGAGGAGAAATTTCTTCGCTGTTGTGAAACTTGAGAGGGTGAAGAAAAGATTTACAAGAATGTTGCCAGGGTTGGAGAGTTTGAGCGAAAGGGAGGGGTTGAATAGGCTGGGGCTGTTTTCGCTGGAGCATTGGAGGCTGAGAGGTGACCTTATAGAGCTTTATAAAATCATGAGGGGCGTGGTTGGGTGAATACACAAGCTCTATTCCCTGGGGTGGGCGAGTCCAGAACTAGAGAGTATAGGTTTAGGGTGAGAGGGGAAAAATTTAAAAGGGATCTAATGGCCAAACTTTTCACACAGAGGGTGGTGCGTGTATGGAACGAGCTGCCAGAGGAAGTTGTGGAGGCTGGTACAATTACAAAATTTAAAAAGCATCTGGATGGGTATATGAATAGGAAGGGTTTAAGAGGGATCTGGGCCATGTGCTGGCAAATGGGACTAGATTGGATTGTGCCAACTGGTCGTCATGGTCGGGTTGGACGGAAGGGTCTGTTTCCATGCTGTACAACTCTAAGATTCTATAATACAGCACAGGAACAGGCCCTTCAGCCCACTAAGCCTGTGTCGTTTCCTAGTCCTTAATTCGACCTGCTATTCATTGCCCATGCGTGATTTCTATCCCTCTGTTCACTTCCCATTCATGTGTCTATCAAGATTAAACATTGCTAATTGTCCTGTTTCTGTGGAATTCACTAATCTAGAGTGTGGTGGATGCTGGGATACAGAATAAATTTAAGGATGAGAAGAGCAGATTTCTGGGATATAGGATTATGGGGAGCAGACAGGAAAGTGGAGCTCAGGCCGATCAAGACAAGATCAACTATGATTATACTAAATGTGGAGCATGTTTGAGAGGCACAATTGCCTACTCCAGCTCCTCGTTCTTTTTTTTAATGGAGATCAGTCATGGTCACAATTTAAGTATGCCCTCCCTCTTAGTCTCCTTCTTTGTAATGATAACCCCAAAATAGTGAAGGAATGAAGTCTAATACTGTCCAACTAGTGCCACCCTTCACCAACCAACTCTGATGCCATACAGTGCCAGCGTCTGAGACAGGGGTTGGATCAGACCCAAATAACCAGGGCTCAGTGGTCCAGCGAGGTCACTGTTCAGCTCATGGATGGGGGCCTCGGTCAAGGGGCAGGACCAGGAGCCTGTGAACTCTGTCCCAGTCCATGCACAGAACAACAATTCCTCCACAAGCAGCGCTTCTGCCTTTAACTGCGCTACGTGCTCACAGCTGGTATAAGAATCACTCTCAAACTGTTCTCCATCAGATCACCGAGAAAATGAAGGTGACAATGAGGACGTGGGGTCTTCAACATACTCAATAGCTTTGTTAATTGCCTTTTCTCAAAACAGTGGGTGAGCCTCTGAAACAAAACAGAAATTGCTGGAAAAGCTCAGCAGGTCTGGCAGCATCTGTGGACAGAAATCAGAGTTAACGTTTCAGGTCAGGTGAGACTTCGACAGAACTGGGTGAGCGTCTGAAATTATCACTCGCTTGTCTTCGTAATATTGAAGACTCATGTGACAACTTCAGGTTTCTACTTTCATGGTATGTTTTACATTTGGATAGATGGGGGAGAGCAGCACTCAATTTGCAATGATAAAATACAACCCTTTGAGTCAGGAGAAGCCCCTTGAATATCTTCCTCCAATTAAACTTTTTATTTTAACCTATTTTCCTAGGGAACCTATTTAGAGATTTATTCCACACCTCTGGAGCAGGTGGAACTTGAACCCTGATCTAGGTTGGAGACACTATGACAGGAGGGGCCCCTTCCTCCATTTAAATACATGATGCAGGAATTGGTAGATTAACTTCACCTGTCAGCATTAGTCCCTTAACACTCTTTGCTGATAAAAATCAATTCATGGCAGCTTTGAAAATCTTCAATTGTTTAACACCCATGAGTCAGAACCTTCAGCTGAAGGGTCAGACTGGGTCATGGAGTTCAACAAGGATGCAATGTGCAAACTAAACTCAGCTTTAAGCCACATCATGATTAGATCGTTAAGTAGATTAATGAACATCACTGTTGCACTCTCTTCAGTAGCTCCGTAAATTAAATTGTACATTTATTAATCCTTCTGGATTACCCTGGAGTCTCAGTGCCCCTTGGATATTGCTGTAGACAAGCTGAGTGCAAAACAAGGATCAGGGTATGAGGAAAACTGGTTGATTCTCACTGTCTTTGCACACATATTAGTTAAATATTAGAAGTGGTGGGAAAAAGAAAGTCTTCTCAGTAGGAAAAGCAGTTGGAAACAGGGTCATGCAATTAATGAACAACCTAATCAAAAATCAGAAAGTGACTAAATTCAGTCCTGTTAGGGGACCTGACCTCATCATCTAAGGTTCATTTCAGAGAACAATTGAAGGTGTTGACTGGGCGAAAGTGACGATTGCAGATCAGAATCAAGATTAGAGTGGTGTTGGAAAAGCACAGCAGGTCAGGCAGCATCCGAGGAGCAGGAAGATCAAGGTTTCGGGCAAAAGCCCTTCATCAGCTCATTTCTGACGAAGGGCTTTTGCCCGAAAAGTCGATTTACCTGCTCCTCGGATGCTGCCTGACCTGCTGTGCTTTTCCAGCACCACTCTAATCTTGAAGGTGTTGACTGGTCAAGTGGATGCAATAGAATCATGATACTATTCGAAGAAAAATAGTCTTCTCCCAGTATCTTTCAACAGGGTAATTCATTTCATTCCTGTTCTAGGGGCTGTTACATGTTAATTGTCTGTCATGCCAACCAACACAATGTAAAGAGTTACTTTGTAATTTTCAAACATTTGAGACATTCTGAGGATGTGCTAATTGTTAGGAAAGAACAAGAGATTTTAAGGGTTTTGTTTATAACAGCTTTCATGTAACCTTTTGTATCCACCCAAAAGAACAAGTGAAACTATAGTTTACTGTGTCATCCGAGAGACAGCAGCTTTGACAGTATAGCATTCTAATCTTCCTCCATTGAAGAGCCAGTCAAGATTTAAAATCACATTCCAGGCTGACAAAGATGACTCAAAGAGGAGCGTATGACCAGTGAACCATTCTTGGTGGATGGGTCTTCCTGAGGAGTTGATCTTTCAGGTTATAAATGAATAGATGATGGAAATTATGTTTTGTACCTTGCAAAATTTCTCGAGGCAGCACTTAAGACTTCAGATAAAGTTGCTGAAGCTCACTGAGCCCACAGTAGAACGGAGTGAAGGATGTTGTAGAAGGCTAGGGCATCAGGAGAGGAAGAAATAGTTTGCGCAGCAGCAACAGGAAAGGTTTATTTTGTTGGTATAAAGAAATCAGGAATGCTCTATTTACTTAATGGAGTCCCAAGCTGTCTGAAATGCATTAATATTATTTAATACTTCACTGAGATGGCTGTATAAAAGGAGCAGTTTAGTGAACAGCTCAGCAATGCCAGCAGAAGCCCAGTAATCAGAACTGACAGCCTATTATACACTCCCAGCTGTGTGCAGCCTCATTACACTAAACAGACCAAATATCTGCAGATAAGATGGGAATAAGTATTCCAACAGCACTCTTGAGCAATAATATCATGTTGTCCAGAGGTTGGGAAGGATTAATTTATTAACTCCTTGTTCACCCATAACCATAAAGTGCTGATATGAGGAGCACAATTCACATATGTGCTTTGTACCCCTTTAAGGACTGTTATTTGTGACAGAGTGTCACTATTCCTATCTCTATTATATTGATGTTGCAACAACCAGTAAATTTGAGGTGTCTCTCTTTTCTCCTGGGCTACAAATGAGCTGTCCTTCATCCACTTGCCGCAGCTGCAGTATTTCAAAATTAAGACTCTGTGCAATCTCCACTGATTCCCCAGGACGTCAACCTTGACAACATTTTTGTTTACTGTTCCTCAGATATTCCTGCTTGAATGTCAGTGATACTTCCTGGTTTGTACAATTCTGCCTTGCATGGTTCACTTCCATTGTTGCTGTACACAGTGGGCACAGGCAAAGGAGGAGGCTCTCTAGGAAGTGCCTGTCAGTGATAGCCAGGTTTTGGATAGTTGAAAGGGCATCCTAGATTTAATAGAACAGCTCATCCTTTTTATAGAGTGGTTAACACTGAAATAAACCACTCCCAGATATGTTTGCAGAGGGGTAAGGGAAAGGGATGCAGAGTCACAGAAATATTGGAAAATACAACAACTATGACTATATAACTTATCAAACAGGTGGGCTTTGGAAAGAAAGAATGTGCATTACCTTTCTCAAGTTCAGGCTCTAAGTGCTTGACAGCTAATTAAGTTCTTTTGAGGTGGGTTGTGGGATGGTGATGTGCAGCAGACACATTGGGCAAGGCCCCACAAACAGCAATCAGGCCATCACCCAATTATCATTTCATTGACTGGGAATGACTATTGGGGCTGGACACCAGTAGAAATTCCCCTGCCGATCTTGGAGCAGTTTCTTGAATCAATCTCTGGGGTAGCTGAGACTTGAACTTCGACCTCCTAGTTCTGAGGTGGGGATACTGCCACTGTACCACAGCATTCCCCTAAGTCTGTTTTATGCTATAGGATTTATTGCCTGAAAGCTTGCAGGAGGCTGTTTCAATCATGTCTTTCAAGAGAGAACTGGGTGATTACCTGAAGGGGAAAACAACGCATGGCTCCAGGGAATGGAGGAAGTGGCATCACATGAGGTATTCTTGCAGGAAGCTAGTAGAGGCGTGATTAGAAATGCAGAGCTGTCCTTCCATTCCAACAGTCCTTTCTTGGCTCAGACCTCTCAGAGGAAGGCAAATTGTGTTCTTCTTTTCACAGCAGCTGTATTTCAAAATGTAAAAGCCCTGACAGCCATCTTGATAGTTGTTGTCAAAAGGTAAGGATGCAAGTTTAGTGTGAGGTCAGAGTGCCAGATGGATGGGGGTTGGAAACCCACTTACTAGGGTGATAGCTGGGACCCAAGTATTTACGATGCCGGTTAGTCAGTGTGCCAGCTGAGGATGGAGGACGTTAGGGTATGTTGCCGGATAATGGGGTGAGGGAGGGGGGAGGAGTTGTGGATCAGGTGACTAGGGAGCCAGGATGTTCGGTAAATACAGTGCCAGCTGGGTAGGGGTCAGGATACCAGATAGGCAAGGTGCAAGTTTGTAAGCAAAATGATGCAATGTTTAAAGTATGCGTGGGAGAAATCAGGTCTTGTGGCAGGATGGGGTTCCAGGGAGGTGTCCTGTTAAGATCTGTGGGGGTGGGGTTCCAGGGAGGTGTCACATTAGGATCGTTTCTATGCTGTACATCTCTATGACTCTATGACTCTATGTGGGGTGAGGTGGGGTTCCAGGATGATGTCACATTAGGATCTGTGGGGGTGGGGTTCCAGGATGATGTCACATTAGGATCGGTGGGGGTGGGGTTCCAGGGAGATGTCACGTCAGGATCTGTGGGGGTGGGTTCCATGGAGATGTCACATTAGGAGATGTGGGGGTGGGGATGGGGTTCCAGGGAGGTGTCACATTAGGATCTGTGAGGTTGGGGTTCCAGGGAGGTGTCACATTAGGATCTGTGGGGATGGGGTTCCAGGGAGATGTCACATTAGGATCTGTGGGGGTGGGGTTCCAGGGAGGTGTCCCAGTATGATCTGTGAGGGGGTGGGGTTCCAGGGAGGTGTCCCAGTAGGATCTGTGAGGGGGTGGGGTTCCAGGGAGGTGTCCCAGTAGGATCAGTGAGGGTGGGGTTCCAGAGAGATGTCACATTAGCATCTGTGGAGGTGGGGTTCCAGGGAGGTGTCCCAGTAGGATCTGTGAGGGTGGAGTTCCAGGGAGGTATCATGTCAGGATCTGTGGGGGCTAGGTGTAAACAATCTGAAGTATGTGCCATTGGGAGTATGTGAACTAAATACTGAGTCTGCTGAATAGCGGGCATTAGACTATGAAATACATGGTCTAATTCTTCCTGAGTAACTATTTTATTTCATCTCATCAGAGCCATTCAAAGTCTCTGACTTAAATGGCAATTTTCAGAGGTATCCAGGAAGAGTAGAATTGCTCAGTGGAAAATCAAATTTTCAGGGCGTTTCCTTCAGGGTGTGGTATGATGGGAATTCCATATGTTCCTGATGCACAACTCCTATCTACGCCAGCATAATGACTGTCTGGCAATTGGAAAATCCTGACCTATTTTATATATATATATATAAAAATATATATATGTGTGTGTGTGTATGCAAATGGGTTATTAAATCAGAGGTACATTTACAAAGCTGATTGTATTTCAGGGTTGAACTTTGCTTTACAAAATAATTCCCATTTTCATGCAGTAACCTTTCTGATAGATCTTCCTGCTGAATAAACCTCAGTGCAAGAACTTCACTGCATTGATTGGCTTTAAATTGATTAACTTAACCTAAACAATAGAATGCTAGAAGAGGAATCATGAGACTCTGACTTCAATCAATGTGCTATTGGCTAACTTGTCAATCAGCTGTCTCAACACCCTTGATGAAAAGCTAAAGGTTGACTTTCATTTCAGAGGCTTCTATCAAGAACCGCAGTTCTGCACAATTTGCATGTAACACAAACTCATCCTTGGAACGAAGATGTCTGACATGTGTCAGGACCAAAAAAACCTGTTGCACAAAGAAGGTTAAATGATACCTCTCAAACAGCAACAATATCAGAATTCAAAATTCCTTCCTTGGTGACTGTCAAGGAAGAAATAATATTTACCAGTAACACTGAAAATCAAATATGGGACACAGATAGGTAACCTGGCAAAGTTTCAATGCTATTAAACAATGGGGGAAGGATAAAAGAGAGGCACAATCAAATCTGTGAATGATTAAATGGAGCTCTCCAAATGAATGGCTTGGGTGGCACGGTGGCTCAATGGTTAGCACTGCCGACTCACAGCACCAGGGTCCCAGGTTTGATTCTGGCCTAGGGCGACTGTCTGTGTAGAGGTTGCATATTCTCCCTGTGTCTGCATTGGTTTCCTTCCATGGTCCAAAGATGTACAGGTGAATTGGTCATGCTAAATTGCCCATAGTGATAGATGCATTAATCCGAGGGAAATGGGACTGGGTGGGTTATTCATCGGGGGGTTGGTGTGAACTTGTTGGGCTGAAGGACCTGTTCCCACACTGTAGGTAATCCAATATTTCTAAAAGAAAAATGCCATTCATTTATTTAGCATAGTTCACAACCTCAGGACGTAGAGTCATAGAGATGTACAGTAAGGAAACAGACCCTTCAATCCAGCTCGTCTATGCCGACCAGATATCCTAACCTAATCTAGTCCCATTTACCAGCACTTGACCTATATCTGTTTAAACCCTTCCTATTCATGTACCCATCCAGATGTCTTTTAAATGCTGCAATTGTACCCACCTCCACCATTTCTTCTGGCAGCTCATTCCATACACACACCACCCACTGTGTGAAAATGTTGCCCCTTAGGTCCCTTTTATATCTTTCCCTTCTCATCCTAACCCTATGCCCTCTAGTTCTGGACTCCCTACCCCAGAAAAAGACTTTGTTCATTTATCCTATCCATGCTCCTCATGATTTTATAAACCTCTATAAGGTCACCCCTCAGCCTCCGATGCTCCAGGGAAAACAGCCCTAGTCTGTTCAGCCTCTCCCTATAGTTCAAATCCTCCAACCCTGGCAACATCCTTGTAAATCTTTTCTGAACCCTTTCAAGTTTCACAACATCCTTCCGATAGGAAGGAAACCAGAATTGCATGTAATATTCCAAAAGTGGCCTAACCAACATCCTGTACAGCTGCAACATGACCTCCCAACACCTGTACTCAATACTCTGACCGATAAACGAAAGCATACCAAACATCTTCTTCACTTTCCTATTTACCTGTGACTCAACTTTCAAGGAGCTATGAACCTGCACTCCAAGGTCTCTTTGTTCAGCAACACTCCCTAGGACCTTATCATCATGTGTCCAAAGCACTTTGAAGCCAATGAGGTACCATCAAATTTAGACCTACGGGGCAACTTTTTCACACAGAAGGTGGTACGTGTATGAGCTGCCAGAGGAAGTGGTAGAGGCTGGTACAATTGGAACATTTAAAAGGCATCTGGATGGGTATATGAATAGGACGGGTTTGGAGAGATTTAGGCCAAATGCTTGCAAATGGGACGAGATTTATTTAGGATATCTAGTGTCCACTGGACCGAAGAGTCTGTTTCCATGCTGTATGTCTCTATGACTGTATGACTGTTCAAAGTAAATAAAGCCTGTGTCTAATGCACCAGAACTGCACTGGAGCATGGATTCCTATAGCAATACCTTGAGTTTGGGCTTGAAGCCACAACCTATTGATTCAGGGTCAAAAGTGTTCAAGTAAATATAATCTTGCAGACCACAGGACTGCTGTATCATTAGAGAGATGACTGGTGTTGGTTTATCCTGACAGCCACCATACCTCAGGCGAGGGGAGAGGTTGAGAAGGAGAGTCCTTCATGGTAACCTTAACCAGTGTGGGGAATGAACCCAAGCTGTTGGCATCACACTGCTTCACAACCCTCCTGAGCTAACCTAACCCCCAGCAAAATGTTACCTACTGAGCTACATTCATGCTTCATTGTACTTGTAATTCAATCCAATTCATGAAATTTTACAATGCTGGAAATCATAAACATTTTTCCTTATAGAAACTCTACTTGTTCTGACCTCCTCAATTAGATTTTAAGGCCAAATTACAACTGAACATCAAGAATGATTAGTTATACAAACTGTGCATCCGCTTATATTTACTCTTTTCAATCTGTTATTCTCCATGGTAATACTGATGACAGAATGGATAGCAACATGGCCTTCCTGCAGTCAATAAATGTTATTCTTTTGAATTCCTGACTTCCAACTTACATGACCATCATGTATATCCTGAGAATATTTGGCTGTTTGATTACTGCAGTGTCCTATTGCTGAAATGCAAAGCTTTTAGAAAATATTCGAAGATGAGGGAAGTCAGTTCTGGGAACATTTCCCATCTTATTCATCAGTCGTTATCCCAGTGGTCCATACCCTTCCTATTCATGCACTGATCTTTAAAACATTGCAACTTGTTAGAATTTTGCACCTTAAAATCATCCATGGCAAAATAACACTTCAATTCTCAGTATTCAGGAGTTCAATGCTACTCACATGCCCAAACTTTAAATAAGTATCATCAACAGAAACTGTTTGACCTGCTCAGCACTTAAAATATTTTCTGCCTCTGTTTCAGATTTCCACTACACAGGCGGGGTGGGACTAGTTGAGTTTGGGAACACAGGGTGGACTAATTGGGCTTAAGGGTCTGTTTCCATGCTGTATGACTCTATGACTCTATAGGATCGACGTTTCAGGCATAAATCCTTCATCAGAAATCATGAATTCTGATGAATGACTTATGCCCGAAACATCGAATCTTCTGCTCCTCAGATGCTGCCTGACCGGCTGTGCTTTTACAGCACCACAGACTCTGATCTCAATATTTGCAGTCCTCACTTTCTACTCTATGACACTATAGTCAAGGAAGGATATGCCCCCTACCTTCCTCCACTGCTTGGCTTTCTGCTGATTGTGTTCCCAGCTCTCAGGACATCAGTCTGGCTTCTACTGTGACTTCATTGAAATGGGTTGAAAAATAACAGTAACACTCTCTCTCCTCCATCCGTGTCTCAGCGCCTAGTAGAGGTTACAGGACTACAGCAAGCCAGGAGGCACATTGTTCGAGATTGCATGTCCATCCCAAACAACGGCATGGCCTGAACTGAACCTTAGAAACACCCTGCCTGCTACATTCACCATTCAATAGAAACTCTTGACTAAGGCTGGTGTTCATGGCTGTCAATATATACCTTGCCACCGTCCACACCTCCATCAGCGCTGGTCGAGAAACCTCACTGACCGTAAAGGAGGCTGCGTCACAGTGAGTGAGAGGCTAGGGGCAGCCTGAACAAGGTCAGAATGACCTAGATACCACTTGAGCACAGGATTCCTGCCACCCGGGTCACTCTGGCCAATCGGACTGGCCAGCAGCTGAGTAGTTGCAGGAGCTGAAACACAGTAATGGCTACTGCTGGGACTGCAAAGTGTCCCAAAAAGGAGGAAAAGTGATACTGGGACCTCAATAAATGTCCAAGGATTTCAGCTCGGGTGTGATAAAGGAGCCTGGTGAGTGGGGTTTGAGAGGCCAAGATATAAAAGCAGTGGAAACCATTTTTGTGCTGGATGGGCACAGAGGAGACTTTCCCATCCCCTGCACCCCCACTAATGAGTTACCCATCCTGCCTTCCTGTCTTTTAACCCATGCCATTATAATTGTGAGCTGACCATCATCTTTCCTTGGTAGACAGGCAGGAGGCTGGAAAAATACAGCAAGCCAAGCAGCATCAGGACGTGGAGAAGTCAACATTTTGGGTGTAACCTTCCTTCAGGACTTGGAGTGGGTGTAAGGGGAGCTGCAGATAAAGAGGGGTGAAGAGGGTTTTGAGTGGGGGAGCAGAGTAGTGAGATGGGGATAGGCGAATATCGGTGGAAGGTATGACCTGGTTAAATCCGGTTGGTAGCTGGAAGGAAGGGTCAGTCAGAGGAATGGACTGGAAAGGGAGTTGGGAAATGGGAAAGGAGGTTATTTGAAATTGGAGAACTCAAAGTTGAGTCCTCTGGGCTGTAGGTTGCACGGGAGGAAGATGAGGTGTTGTTTCTCCAATTTGTGGTCTGATTTGTTGTGGCAATGGAGGAGGGCAAGGAGGGTCATGTCGGAAAAGGAATGGGCAGTGACTGGGCAGTGACTGGGAGGTCAGGTCAGCCCCTGTTGCCCTGGCTGAGATGCTCGGCAAAACGTGTCCCTTTTCTTTCCGTCTGCTACACCCAATGTTTTATGGCAAGGGAGGTGGAATAAAGCCCCAAGGTGGTCTTTCATTGGAAACTAAAGGGTCTCAATAGGGCTAAGGGTGAACTAACAATCTCACACTTGAGCAGCTCACCAACACCACCCCCTTCGACCTCCCAATTCATCCCCCCTCCCCACTCCTCCAGCAATCCCTCTCTTTTCTTGTAGAATGGGGGATATCAGGGACACCTGTATTACCACCAGCTGGGATCATGACCAATCTTCCTTCTAAGAGTGACCAAGGGTATCTAGGGACTTCCACTGGCACTGCACATGACAAACTCCCTGTTAAAAAAGATTCTGCCCTGACTTTCAAATGACACAAATACTTGGCATTCAAATCCTTTCAGAATGTAAACACTCGTTAATAAACAGGATAAACAAAGCTTTGCAGCATCAATGCAGAGCAATTAAAGCATGAACTGCCACCTTTGTTTAAGTAGTTGCGATATTCAACTGGAACACAAACTAGCACCAAACTACAGTGCGATATTAATAGCCATGCATTAGCTATTTGGGATTCCCAGATGCAACAGAATAAATTTCCACCTGCAATGCTGAGCCCATCTCAGAGCTTTAGTATCCATCTAGTCGGCATAATAATTGTGTTTTAAATCACAAGGTGGCCTGGTGTTGGAGGAATAATCAGTTTCAGTTCATATTGCTCCCTGATTTATACCTGGGTCTGTAACTGGCGCTGCCGACTGACTTGCCCTGAGCAAGGCGATGAGGAAAGCCTGAGTGTGTCTGCCAGATTTCACAGCACTGAAATAACTGCTGTAAATCAACACAGGGGCTCGAGCCTTTCCCAGACAGATTACTTGTGCCTATCTCTGAGATTGGGAGGCAGAGACACAGGCATATGTTTCAGGCCTTCAGGGAGCGAGGAACTGCTGGCAATGGGACAACTGTGACTGTGCCATCGCAAATCAGCCATCAGGACACCTTTCTCCACTTGTTTCAGTTTTCATTCTTGGGACACAGGCAGCGTTTGCCAGAGCAAAATGCATTCCTCACCACTACTTGCCCTCGAGAAAGTGGGAATGAACCACCTTCTTGAGCGGCTGCAGTTTGTGGTGGTGTAGTGTTTGTTGCAAGGCAGAGAGAGTTCCAAGAGTCTCATGGGGAATTACTGGGAGGTACACATTCCAAGTCAGGGTGGTGGGCAAGTTGGAGGTAGTGGTCTTCCTTCACACCTACCATCCTTATCTTCTTGGAGCGAGAGGTAACGGATTTGCAAGGTGATGTCACAAGAGTCTTAACAAGTCACTGCAGTGCATTCTGCACGTTGGACACATGACAGCTGGTCAAGACAAAGGAAGTGCAAGGTAGGCTACTGACAAACTTTAAACTGGGTGGGGTCAAGCTTCTTGAGTACATACTTTTTAAAAGAGAACATACCAGATTTTGTTCCTGCATGTCTATTTGGACAATTAACAAGTGTTGTATGAGTGTCTGGTGCCAATCACTGCCAATCTGTTGGGTGGATTTCTGCCACTGTCTTATTTTATGACTGAGTCTGCAGGGCAATCATGGTCTAAAATGATAGTGGGAAATCACGATGTAATCTATTGAGAAGTAGGTCAGATGAGAAGATGTTGTTTATCGAATGATAGCAAACCGACATAAGTTGTTTCAGTTCGTGTGACCTGGGTCAGAGGTCTGGATTCAAGATTCACCTGCCCCAGATGTGTGTTTGAACATCACTACATTGGTAAGACAGGCACTGTTACAAATGCTCCGAAGAGACCTAAGGTTACAGTTCTGCCACTTTGGAGATCTCAAACAGTTCTGCCTTTTCTCCATTCAAGTGCTTGTGACATAATCAGACTGGGTGGCGTTTAATGCATTCTTCAGCACGGTGGCTCAATGGTTAGCATGGCTGCCTCACAGCACCAGGGTCCCAGGTTCAATTCCAGCCTCAGGCGACTGTCTGTGTGGAGTTTGCACATTCTCCCTGTGTCTGTGTGGGTTTCCTCCCACAGTCCAAAGATGTGCAGGTCAGGTGAATTGGCCATGCTAAATTACCCATAGTGTTAGGTGCATTAGTCAGAGGGAAGTGGGTTACTCTTCGGGGGGTCGGTGTGGACTTGTTGGGCTGAAGGGCCTGTTTCCCCACTGTAGGGAATCTAATCTAAAATTAACCTTTTCAGAGTCATGCAAAACAACAGGAAAGCAAATATTTTCTTCATCTGGAAGTGTAGTGTTTTAAATTAATCAATCTAATCCCAGTGATCCTACGCTAACCATTTCCTTGATGTGACTGTACTTTGTGAAATTCAGCCTGCATCCTCCAATTACTCCATCCATTAGGTAATCTTACATCATTTGCATTACCTCCAGAATGATTCCACCTCCAAGTACATGTCCCTCTCCTGTTCCTCTTCTGCTTCCTGCAGCGAACCTAATCAGCCATCCTTTTGTGCAATAAGAGATTTTAAATGTTGTCCGTTCACCTCCCCAGGCCCCAAACACACTCCCAAATGATACAGCATTTACCCTGATCTAGTGTTCACTTCCTTTGTTACAACTTCCTCCCTACTATGCTTTGCAGACATCTTTATTCTGTCTCAAGGGAGACTCTCAGCTGCCTGTCACTGACAATAGTGGAGAGTGTGGTGCTGGAAAAGCATAGCAGGTTTACCCTGACTGAGAGGTGGGCAGGTTTAAAGGTCGGGTTCATGAAGCTGGGTTTCTTCTGCTTCTCAGTAACTGACCCAGGAACCAAAATTAGACGTTGGTTGTGGTAAACACACCATGTTGCATATACACATTTCAAACTATAAACAGTGCACTTTGGCCCAGAAGTACATGAAAATTATATACTGCATTGGAGCCCCCTCCCATTCCTTCTCACCTAACTCTATCAACGTAACCTTCTAATCCCCTGTCCATCAGCTGCTCACCTAGCTTCTGATTAAACACATTTGTATAATCCATTTCAAAAGCTCACCGTGACCACATGCTTTTTTTTTTAACACTACTTGGGTTAAAAAAAAGTCTTCTGAATCCCCAGTTGGATTTCTTGATGACAATCTTATATTGACAGCCTCCAGTTATGCTCTTCCCCAGAAATAGTAATATTCTCCCTGCCTTATTCAATCAAAAAATTGCCTGACTCCATGACCCTCATTTTAAACACTTCGATTCTGTCACTCTTCAACTTTCTCTTTTCAGGAGAAGGCAGACCAAATCTGTTCATCATTTTTTTTTTGCATTGTTATGTTCTGTATGACTGGTGTCACCTTCGTAAATCTCTCTTGCTTATCCAATATCTCACTCAATGAAATCCCACCAAGTCAGAATCTGCCAGATGTTTGAACCAAAAGATTGGAATAATTGTGTCATTTTAGTGAAGATAAAGTCGCCAAAGTCTTACCAGGACCATAGGGCTGCCCTCTCATTAGAGGGAGATGGTGGTTTAACCTGAGGGTCACCATGACCCAGGAAAGGGGTGAGATTGAAAAGGAGAGCTCCTCATGGTAACCCTAGCCAGAATGGAATTGGAGTCACTCTGCACTACCCCAGCAACCGCACTGAATGGAAGATCAAAGCAGCCGTGCCCTCCCCAACTCTGTGTACATGTTGACAACAACACCCACCGGTCTGAGCAAAGATGAGAAAGCACGGTTATTTTTAGCACACACCAGACTGATTCCTGGGATGGCAGAAATGGCGTATGGAAACAGCCTGAACGGTTAGGGCTATATTCACAGGAGTTTCAAAGAATGATGATTGAAATGTGTCATGTTATGAGCAGTATACAGAGGGTAGACAGGAAGGAACGTTTCCCCTTGTTGGAGCATCAATGACCGAGGGGCATAGATTTACGGTAAGAGGCAGGAGGCTTAGAGAAGATGTGAGGAAGCTCTTGTTCACCCAGAGGCTGGTGGGAATCTGAAATTTACTGTGTTTAAAATTGGTAGAGGCAGAAACCCTCGTAACGTTGAAGGAATATTTAGATATGAACTTACAGTACTAGGGTCTAGATTAGAGTGGTGCTGGAAAAGCACAGCAGGTTAGGCAGCATCCGAGGAGGAGGAAAATCGACGGTTCAGGCAAAAGCCCCTCACCAGGGCTGAAGGTTTATAGTATAGAAGGGGTCCTTTGCACTTCTGAGAGAGTGTGGCCCTCAGTTGAGGCAGGGTTGATTGTAGAGAGGTAAGGTGGCAACACATGGCTGCGAGTGTGGAGCGGAGGATCCTGAAGGAGAACCGTTGCTAGTGATTTTGAATCTGTAGTCTGTACTGATTGTCCTGTTCAGGTCCAAACTGTGCTGGTTTAAATGTCCATGTGAGATCAGTTGGTTGCGGAGGCAAGCACTGAGGAAGTAGATGTGGCTGTGGTAGCAAGTCTGTTTCAGGACATGGTTGAAGAGCTTCAGGGCAGAGGAGATGACCTGGGGGTTGCAGTGAGAGAGAAACTCACTGAGATTCTTGTAGAGAGAGGAAGAGAACTTCTTCAAGGTAGGCATTTTCCTACTCCTCGGAAGCTGCCTGACCTGCTGTGCTTTTCCAGCACCATTCTAATCTTGACTCTGATTTCCAGCATCTGCAGTCCTCACTTTTGCCTACTTATGGTACCAAGGCATACAAGGCTATGAGGCAAGTGCTGAAAAATTGAGTTATAGTAGTAAAATAGTTTCTGACTGGGACAGACTCAAATGGGACAAAGGGCCTTTTGCCATGCTCTATCTCATAGAGAGACAGAAAATTCTAACAGGATGAGACTGAATAAAGACAGGCTGTTCCTGATGACTGGATAGACTAAAGGTAGCATGTAGGCTATTCAGGACTGAGAGGAGGAGAAATCTTATCACTCAGAGTGGTGAGCCTGTGGAATTCTTTGCCACAGAAAGTGGTTGAAGCCAAAACATTGAATGTTTTCAGGAAGGAGTTAGATCAGCCACTTTAGGGAGATTTAAACAAAACTTGGATAAGCACATGGATGATGATGGGATAGTGTAAGGGGACGAGCTGAGACTAGTTCACAGGTCGGCGCAACATCGAGGGCCGAAGGGCCTGTTCTGTGCTGTATTGTTCAATGTTCTATGTTCTACGTAGCTCTTCTGGCTAAAGAGATCAAGTAGTATGGGGACAAAGCTGGAACAGGATACTTCTTTAGCTGATCAGCCATGATCATATTGAAGAGCAGCATGGAGCAGAGTGGACACGATAGGCTAAATAGCCTACACTTGCTCCTCTTCTCTATATTTCCACCAAATAAACCATTTCTCTCACAACTATTCAATTTGAACACTCTGTCATTAATTGTATCAGCTTGATGCTCCCGCACTTAAAAGACAACAAATGTTTGGAATTTACAGTAGCATTTTGAGATAAGCACTATCTGTGATGATCACAGAAGATCAAAGAGGAGTCCGTATTTTTTTGTAAAGGAATTAATAGCACAGCTGCAGTTTAATGGCTTGTAATAAAAGACAGGTCTTGTGGAGGTTTGGACATTGCAAACAAACATTAATGGCTCTTTGCACCAAATTGCACAAAATTAAGAACTTTGAGCATGTTCGAAATTATGACGTTCCCAATTTCAATTACCCTGGGGGTTGGAGCACTAATTAGTGATGCACCAGTCCAGCATGCTACACTTCTGTACTTGAAAGATTAAATGAGGGATGGCTGTTGCAAAGGGTTGGTATACTGTCTTCTCACCTCGGCGAGATGAGTTCAAAGTCATCATGAACTGATGGGATACAAGTCTCTGCTCTGACAACAGTGTTAACCCTAAGTGAAATGAATTTGGCTGACCTCAGAACATCTCATCATTTTGGCTCAAATTGCTTTTAAATTGGCAATTTCATTCAGGGAGAGCCTAAAGAACGTCTGTCATGTGACATGGAAATGTCATTCTAGCAGTAAAAGATCTTATTCTGCAGGTTGGGAAAACAGCAATCGATGGGACAGACTAGCAAGGAACGATGACCAAGTAACGATTGTTCATGTTCTCTCCCAGTCTGGAGAAACTGGAGCTGCTTAAAGATTCCAACCAAGAGACAATATCCCAATTCTAGGCTACCATTAGTCATTTGTAGAGTCAAAGAGTCATAGAGATGTACAGCACAGAAACAGACCCTTCAGTCCAACTCGTCCATGCCAACCAGAGATCTCTTAAATTAATCTAGTCCCATTTGCCAGTACTTGATCCATATCACTCTCAACCCTTTCCATTCATGTACCCAGCCTTTTAATTCTCTTATATTAAACATTAGAATACTTTGCGGGAGATGATCTTCTATCATCTAACTGAATGGTGGAACAAGCTCGATGGGCTAAACTCCTATTCCTATGTTCCTGACACTCAATTGTTGCCAAATCTCCTTGCTATTTCACATGCATCGATGGGCACTCCTCAGTTTATCCAGGATGATGAGCCACCCACACAAATTTTCTTCAATTTGTACCAGTTCAAAGTAGGTACTGAATTACACCCAGATTTTGATGCACATCAATGGATAAACTCATTTTTATGATATCTATTGCAATCTGATGTTTGTTTAAATGTACAAGCAAATCGGATTGAAGAGGTTCAGTGTATCGCTGAAGATGAATGGATTATAGCTGGAAGTGAACAGTCAGGGCACTCATCAGCATCAGCAGAAGGATGGTGGTCAATGCAATGACAAAACTGTTGGATGTTTGATTGTTTAATGATAAGTTAAACATGGGAACATCTTTTATTCTTGACGGAAGAGAATGCAAAGGTAGTGAGGCAGTGAGAATAGGGATAAGGAGGTTGTGGAAGACTGAGAGATGCAAGAAAAAAAACACCTACATGAACATAGCAACAGGAGTAGGCCATTCAGCCCATTGAGCTGGTGGTAGTCTAAATCTGGGATATTGTCATTAGCCTGGAATCTATATACAGCTTTAATTTCATATTACTTACTAAGGTAGGATAAGGACAGTTTGAAAAAAACAATTTCTAAATTCAATAATTGTGAAAGGCAACTTAAAATGATTGACCATATTTCTTCAAATTCTGATTTCCCAAAGGAAGTAACATGCTCCAGAGTTTAGAGACAGCAGGAACCTTCTCTCAGTCAACTACATTGACCTGATGCCTTAGCAACTCATACAAACTGATTGTGAAATGCCTCTACTTACAGGACTTCAAATCAAGCACTCCACTCTTAGATTCACGTCATGTTTTATCGCATTTGCTATCATTCATTAAATATTCTTTATAACTCTAATTTATGCAATATATTATGGAAATATGTACAATCAAGATAAACACTATAATTAATTCAGAGAGCCATATCATAACTGACTCGTGAAAGTGATAGTGACCTTTTCCACTCCTCACAAAGTGAATGGCTGATTATAATTTAATGCTACACAGATCACGGGAGCTTGCTTCTGAGACCTGTCATTGTCAATGCCTTCCACAGCTCCCTTGACCACTGGGAAGACCTCCAAAAGATCATTCGAACCCCAAACAGTTGAGCAAGGTCAATGCTGCACTTTTGTTTCAGTCACAAATCCCAAGATTTCAAAATCATTTAGCAGGGTGAAATTTCATAGTTCCAAAGTTTGGGGTTGGAGTGCAAGGGTCAAGGCCAGAGTTGGTGGGTCACCAGTGAAGTAAAGCTGCCAACTCTGATTAACCATATTCCTGGGGAATGTGTCAGTGAAGTTCCCATGCACCCCTACTGCATTAATTTGAACACCTTTGTTAATTATATTTAATTGATGTATGTTTATTAAAGGAACGCAATTTTTCAATGGCCTTATGATTTTTACCACGATCTGCTCAGAGGAGGATCACAGAGATGAAGCTGTCTGAAGTCACATATAGGTCAGGTCAGGTAAGGATGTCAGGATTCCCTCCCTGAAGAACATCAGTGAACCAGGTGGGTTCTTATGACAAGTAACTGTGCTTACATGGTCACCGTTGTCCCCTACTGTGATGACTCTTGCAAAGTATTTATTCAACTACTTTGCCATTTCCTGTCCCCATTATTAATTTCCCAACTTTGTTCTCTCTGCTCACTTTGGCCTCTCTTTGTCCTTTTATGTATTCCAAAAAGCTCTTACTATCTGGCTATTTCCAATCCAAGTTTCTCTGGCTCTAAATGAATGCTGAATTCTATCAAGTTACAGTCACTGTTCCTGAGGATGACTCTTACCCTGTGGTCATTTATTAAACCTGTCTCATTACACTTTACCAAATCCAAATATCTGATCCCTGATTGGACCCACAACATACTGCTCCAGGAAACCATCCCAAATATACCCTATGACATCTTTTTCATGACTATCATTGCCAATTTAATATTCCCAATCTACATAAAGATTAAAGTCACCATTGATTAGTGTACTGCCCTTTCTTTCATTCCCTCATTAACCCAGGATTTATTCTCGTTCCTACAGGACAGCTATTGTTAGGAAGACTGTAGGTTACTCACCAGTGTCTCCTTCTCCCTTCTGTTTCTTGATTGCTTGCAATTTATTATTATTGTTACATGTTTCGAGATACAGTGAAAAGTATTGTTTTGTATGCTAAGCAGACCAATCGTACCTTACATAAATACATCAGGGTAATAGAATAGAATGCAGAATAGAATACAGAGAAGGTGCAGAGAAAGATCAACTCTGATATATGGGAGGACTATTCATAAATCTGATAATAGTAGGGAAGAAGCTGTTCTTAAATATTTTGATACATGTTTTCAAACTTTTGTATCTTCTGCCCAATGGAAGAGGTTAGAAGAGAGAGTATAACTGGGGCGGGAGAAGTCTTCTTTATGTTGTCTTCTTTCCCGAAGCAGCAGGAAGGGTAATCAGAGTCAAAGGATGGAAGGCTGGTTTTCATGATGGACTGGGCTGTGTTCACAACTCTCCATAGTTTCTTTCAGTCTTGGGCAGAGCAGCCACCGTACCAAGCTGTGATGCATTTGGTTAGGATGCCTTCTATGGTGCAGCTATAAAAATTGATAAGGGTCGTTGTGGACAGGCCGAATTTCCTTAGCCTTCTGAGTAAGTTGAGGTAAAGGCGTGCTTTCTTGACTGTAGCGTTGACAGGGTTGGACCAGGACAGATTGTTGGTGATATTCACTCCTCGGAACATGAAGCTCTCGAGCATTCCACCTCAGCCCCATTGACACAGATATGGGTGTGCCCTCCACTCAGCTTCCTGAAATCGATGACCAGCTGTTCATCTTGTTAACATTGAGGGAGAGGTTGTTGTCTTTACACTATGCCACTAAGGTGTTTATCTCCTTCCTGTACTCTTTCTCGTCATTGTTTGAGATCCAACCCACTTCTGTGGTATCATCAGCAAATTTGTAAATGGAGCTAGAAGTGTATTTGGCCACACTGTCATGAATGTATAAGGAGTATAGTAAGGGGCTGAGTACATAGCCTAGTGGTGGTTGAGGATTATGGTGGAGGAGGTGTTGTGCCTATCCTTATTGATTGCAGTCTGTGGGTCAGGAAGTCGAAGATTCAGTTGCAGAGGGGGTAGCAGAGTCGTAAGTCTCGGAGTTTGGAGATGAGTTTAGCTGGAATTATGGTGTTGAAGGCTGAACCGAAGTCAATAAATAGTAGTCTGACATATGTGTCCTTGCTTTCCAGATGTTCCAGGGATGAGTGTAGTGGAGGTTGTGGGGGTGGGGGAAGGGTGGTGGGTGTGATCACTGACTGTCCTGGGGTAATGGGTCTCTGCCATGGATCTATTACGAGAGGAGAATTGTGGTGAGCCAAGGCAATCTGGGATGCTGGAGTTGATGTGTGCCATTACTAACCTCTGATAGTGATGGATATCAGAGACACCAGGTGGTAGACATTAATGTACACTGCCTGAAATTTCTTTGGCACCGGGATAATGGTGGTCTTTCTGAAACAGGTGGGAGCCTCAAATCGTAGTCAGGAAAGGTTGAAGGCGTCAGCAAATAGTCCCACCATGCAGGATCTCCGTGCACAGCCGGGGACTTTAACTGGGTCAGTCGCTTTCTGTGGGTTCACTCTCAAGAAGGCCAGTCAGACGTCTGGGGCAGTGACTGTGGGTACAGGCACACCTGAGGCCATTGGGGAAGGTGGCATCATTTCACTGGCCTTCTGACCTCACTCATATGGTTTCTACATCACCTGATCTGAGTCTGCTTATGGCTATTTACATATTCCATCACATACTAACAAAGCTACCCCCACCACCCTTCCTTTCCTGCTTGTCCTTTTGACAAGTCACTTACCCCTGGATGTTTAAATCCTCCAATTAAACCGAACCTTGCACACAAAAAGTCAAATACTTCGTTATTTCTTCTAAGAATGTAACAGTTATTGTTTCTTTCACTGAAGGAAGTGTAAAATAAATAATGATATCCTGCTATCTATGCAGCAACAGGCAATGTGTTAGCAGGAAAAGAAAGCTTCTATTTCTGGCATTTCGTGTGCGACACAAATGCAGTTTATTGTTTATAGCATCATCAGCAGCATCCAATCTTAGGACTGGATCAAGAAAATATATTGCTCCTTTCCTCACCAGGAGACTCCTATAGCTCCGACTCCAACACCACAATCACCTCCAGATTGATCTCAAAGCTCTGAGACCTAGGTCTTGGTTCCACCCTCTGCAATTAGATCCTCAACTTCCTCATCCATAGACCGCAATCACTGCACCTCCTCCACAATAACCTTCAATTCTCAAGGATGTGTCCTCAACCCCCGAATGTACTCCCTGTACACCTATGACTGTGTTGCCAAATTCTGAATGAACGGCATCTACAGCTTTGCTGTTGACACCACTGTGGTAGAACGGATGTCAAATAGCAATGAGTCAGAATAAAGGAGATAGAAGACTTGGTGTTGTGGTGCAATGATAACAACCTTTTTCTCAATGTCAGCGAAACTCAAGAACTGATCATTGACTTCAGAAAGAAAGGAGGAGAACATGGCCCCCATCTACATCAATGGAGTGGAAGTTGAGAGGGTGGAGAGCGACAAGTTCCTCAGAGTGACTTAAACCGACAATCTGTGCTGGACTTCCCACATAGATGCGACAATCAAGAAAGCACAACAATGTTTCATTGATCACTATCATTCCTCAGCACCTGATTGGAAAGCTGGGTCTGCTGGGCCTGAATAACTCCCTTTGTAACTGGATCCTGGATTTCCTGACTGGGAGACCTCAGTCAGTCTAGATTGGGGATAGCATCTCCAACACCATCACACTGAGCACAGGAGTCCCCCAGAGATGTGTGCTCAGTCTACAGCTGTTCACCCTGCTGACACACGACTGTGCAGTGATGTACAGGTCAAATTACATCACCAAGTTCACTGATGACACGACAGTAGTGGGTCTCATCAGCAGGAACGACGAGTCAGTATACAGAGAGGAGGTGCAGTGGCTAATGGACTGGTGCAGAGCCAACAACCTGTCTCTGAAAGTGGACAAGACAAATGAGATGGTGTTTGACTTCAGGAAGGCACAGAGTAACCACTCTCTGCTGGACATCGACAGCTCCCCCGTGGAGATCATGAAGAACACCAAATTTTTTAGTGTGCACTCTCGCCTGGACCCTCAACACCAGCTTGATAACCAAGAAAGCTCAGCAGCATCTCTACTTTCTGGGCAAGCTGAGGAAAGCGCAGTTCCCATCCCCCATCCTCACCACATTCTACAGAGGGTTCATTGAGAGTACTCTGAGTTGCTGCATCACTGCCTGATTCAGGAATTGCACCGTTTCAGATGGTAAGACCCTACAACGGATAGTGAGGACAGCTGAGAGGATCATTGGGGTCTCTCTCCCCTCCATTACAGACAGACATTTGCACCACACACTGCATCTGAAAGGCCAACAGCATTGTGGAAAACCCCACACACCCCTCACTCAAACCCATCTCCCTCTTGCTATCTGGCAGAGGATACCAGAGTATTCGGTCTCTCATGGCCAGACCATGCAACAGTTTCTTCCGCCAAGCCATCCTTAACACAGTATAATCGGACTCTTTCCAATCTGAAGCTCTTCTGACTTGCTGCTAGAAAAATGTCTATTATCCATCATTCTTCTGTTACACTGTAACTTGCACTTCTTACGCACTTCATGTTGTGTACAATTGTGTAGTTTGTGCTATCCATGTAGCACCCTCAGTTCTGAAAGAACACTGTCCCGTACTCTATCAGTTGTATTTGGCAGAAATGATAAGTAAAAGTTACTCTATTCTCTCTACTCTACTCTCTACTCTTCTTCCTCAGGCAGCTCAGGATACTCAGCATGTCTACAAGGACCCTCACCAACTTTTATAAATGCACCATAGAATGCATCCCATCCACATGTATGAAGATCTGATACAGCAACTGCTCTGCTTAGTACCGTAAGAAACTACAGAAGGTTGTGTGTGCACAGCCCAGACCATCACAGAAGCTAACCTTCCATCCGTGGACTCCATTTAAATTTCTTGTTGCCATGGAAAGGCAGTCAACATCAAAGAATCCTCCCATCCTGGTAATGCTCTCCTATAACCTCTTCAGTCAGGCAGAAGATGCTGAAACTTGAAGACACGCAGCAGCAGGTCAAGAACAGCTTCTTCCCAGCCGTTATTAGATTGACAAATGGAATCCCTAACCTCAAGAAATGTTGATCTTGTTATTGTTGATCTTGCTTTACACACCTCCTGTGCGGTGTAACCTGTGTGCTTCACTCCAGCTAAGCACCCTATTCTCCGTATGGCTTTGCTTACTATGATTTGCCTATACTGCTCGCAAACAAAGCTTTTCACCATACTTAGTACATGTGACCACAATAAACCAAGTCAAATTAAATCAAACCAAGGCAAGAGCTGGCACATGACGAAACTTGGCAATCTCGAGGTAAATGGAGCTCCTTTTAGGGCTGAGCCTGTATTCGTTGTATTTAAAAGTGGGAAGGCCTCCACTTAGCCAACAAATTAGTCAATTACCAATCAGATGAAGAAAATGTTAATGAAACAATTTTAAGTTCTCATGCCTCCCTATCTCCCTCAGTTGCTTTGGACTCTTTTTCCTTTTCTATTCCTTGCCTTACTCGTTCTGTCCATCCTGTCTGTTGCTCAGCTCGCTACTTTTCCCTTTCTTTTCTTAATTCCATTTATTGGTCAGGCCATGAATCACTCCATATAAACATGTCATGTCTCAATTTACCAGCCTGTGAGCTTATGGCTATTGAGTTACAAGCACTTCCCACTGAATTGTCTTTCATTTTCATAAGTGTTTCATGGTGAAGAAAGTGAAGTTTGGGAGGCAAGTTTTTTTCCCCCAGGAGAAATTAGTTTGTTTCAAATAGCACATGTTTTAATATTGTATTTAATATCCCTACGGACCAGACTAAAGTTAGCAATTTGCCAGGAATAATTATGGCTTTGTCTTATTGATGCCTTTTTTTGTTGTTTGATCCTGAATCGCTACAATTCCGATTGTGTCGCCCATATATGTAAATCGCCCACCACAATATTATAATTGCTTTTGTGCCACAGTTCAGTACAACAAGCAGAAGCTAAATTATCTTTTACATTTATTTAATTGCAAAGAGCACATAGACTTGATCAGACCCTCGTGCACTGTGCTGAAGCAAGCAATTAATAAGCTTTTGTGCCTTGGGTAGTTTTCTGTATTTACCAAGAAGTAATCTCTGGACGCCAAACATAAACAAGGGTGGCACGGTGGCTCAGTGGTTAGCACTGCTGCCACACAGCCCCAGGGATCTGGGTTCGATTCTGGCCTTGGGTGACCGTCTGTGTAGGGTTTGCACTTTCTCCATGTGTCGGCGTGGGTTTGCCCCAGTTTCCTCCCACAATCTAAAGATGTGCAGGTGAGGTGAATTTGCCATATTGTTGGGTGCATTAGTCAGGGGTAACTGTACGGGGTTGGGTTTCTCTTCGGAGGGTCGGTGTGGACTTGTTGGGCCGAAGGACCTGTTTCCACACTGTAGGGAATCTAATCTAATCTTAAACACAGGGAAGAATCTTGTCGAAGTGATGGAGATCTCATTTGTTGGTTCAAAGGCTGATGAGTGACTCAGGTTCCCTCCCTTGATGAAGGCTTGCAGAATCATGAGATAATCAGGCAATTGAGAAGCCTGAAGTGTGTCAGAAATCAGGACCCCGGGCCACACTGAGAGCTGGTGACTGAACAGAAACTGCCGACTGTTCTGCTCATGAGCCTCACCTGGGAGTGGTGTCGGCTACTGGAATGATTTGGACTCGAGGTTCAGAATCATACAGCCACCCTGGATGTCTCAGGGTGACAGGTTATAGGGGTGTTTGCTGCCAGGCATGGGAAGTGACTCCGAGGTCCTTTGATCAGGTCTTTGTAGTGAGGGACACCCCTGACCCAGCTCCTCTCTAACGGACGACTGGTTGCAAAGGTTTATCTGTTGCAAAAACATGGCAGCAGGTTGGGTCATAATGGTGGCAGTGGGAATGAGGCCCTTCAGTGGTCATAAACTGGCCGCTTAAAGGCCTCAACTGTCTGCAAGTGTAGCAAAGCCAAGCCCAGGCCTTCCCACTCCAGACCTAATTAAGCCAGAGGTAGGATGTGGTGCTCAGCTGTTACCCTATTGCCCAAATAAATGCCCAGCCCATCTTCAAAGAGACCAAAAAGCTCAGGCAGCCGTGAAATCTGGAATGCAATAAATATTAACAGCTATTCAGTGAGGAGCGTGGTTCTGTTTCCTTATCTCAATTTTCCTTCTTCTTCAAACCTCTGCTCTTGATGATGCTTGTTGTTGCTGGGCTAAAGGTCCATGTTTATCAGTTGCTCATGGCACCCCTACTCCGAGCCACCATTTGGGCAGAGCTGGCAGCTTAGCTAAGGCTGGGAGCCTTCTCCCCTGCTCCTTGACATAAGAAATTGGAGCAAGAGTAGGCCATTACGCCCCTCAGATATTTGCTGCCATTCAACAAGATTGTGCTGATCTCCTTGTGACCTTTCCTGCCTGCTCCCCATAACTCTGCACTCCCGGGCCCTGGGCCTGTAAACAAGGCTCACTCTTCAGTGCACAAAGGCACCACTACAAAGGGAAATGATGCCAAACAAGAGCACATCTAACTGCACATAGCAAAGATTGTTTTCGATGATATTGATCCCTCAAGCAAGGACCAGTACCGACAGGTTAACATTTCCAAAATGTACAGGCTGTGGAATCTTGTACGAAATGGCCTGTAGTGTTTGCCTGTCTAATGCTGCCAGATGTTTCCTGCTTAACTCAGGCCAATGGGAGAAACTGAGCTTAAAAATGTGTTGCTGGAAAAGCGCAGCAGGTCAGGCAGCATCAAAGGAGCAGGAGAATTGACGTTTCGGACATAAGCCCTTCTTCAGGAATGAGGATTCCTCATTCCTGAAGAAGGGCTCATGCCCGAAATGTCGATTCTCCTGCTCCTTGGATGCTGCCTGACCTGCTGCGCTCTTCCAGCAACACATTTTTAAGCTCTGATCTCCAGCATCTGCAGTCCTCACTTTCTCCCAGTGGGAGAAACTGCCATCACGGAGATCAGCAAAGTGCAGAGATCAGAAATGCCCTCCTCCTGGTTTGTACAGCTTGCTCTCTCACCGGAGATTAAGTGAAGCAGTTGAGATTTCAGAGTGGCAAATTTGCTGTCATAAAGTTGACTGCCGCTGTCTTATTAGTTAGAAATGACTGGAGGTGGTTAAACCTGAGGGTGACTATGCTTCAGGCAAGGGGAAAGGTTAAGAAGAAAGATCCTCCAGCCAGTGCAGGAACTGAACTGCAAACCAGCCATCCAGCTAATTGAACAATTTACTGTAGTAACAAGAAAGTTATCAATTAAAGAACAAGCCAGATTTGAAACTAAAGAATGGCATTAGAAATTTGGAATAAAACATTACTAAAAGTTTAAAAAAAGCAAAGATAAATAAAATTGATTTCTTACCAAGCTAAGGATGTTTGAAACAACATGAATTGTGTTGATATTAATTTGCTCAAACTAAGCAAACTAATTGCAGAACTTTCTGTGAAAAAGACATGTTTGCTATGTTTGCCAAGTCATGAAACTGGGTGAGCAATTTCCAGTGAGTAACAGCAACAATAGAACAAAACTTCCTTCTGTTGACCCCGCAAACTAAAACCAGCAAAGCCCACAGCTTGCTCCAGTGCTCACTAACCTAAGTGAGAACATTTTTCATCTTGTTAAATTGGCTTTTCCCAGAGGCATGATAAAACACATTTGTAAGCTCAGATCATTATAATATGCTTTGCAATCAGTCCTATAACCTTCAGGTCAATGGCAAACTGCAATCAGGTTTGTAGAGTATTTCCAGGATGCAGCATTGCCATTGAGCAAGAACACTGACATTGAGTGGTGAGAAATAACACAACAATCTTTGTCTGGCAAGCTCGCTGTTACTTTCTCTGCTAGGTAGACAAGCAGGAGGCTGGAAGAACACAGCAAGCCTTCTGCTTGTCTACCTGGATTTCCAGCATCTGCAGTTTTTTTGAATCTCCTAACTAAGTTACTGTTTCTTCTGGCAAAGGTGTCCAAAGGACTGGAGAAATATCTAATTTACCTAATCATCTCCACTCACCTCATTGTGAAATTTAAGACTTTGAAGGGGCTTGGCAAGGAAGGTGCTGAAAGATTGAGTCCACTGGTCAGGGAATCTAAGCTGCAGGGGCAGAGTCTCTGGTTAAGTTAGAACTGAGATGGGGAGAATTTATTTCTCGCAGGGAGTTGTGAATTCTCTACCCTTGAAGCCACCACCACTGAATATATTTAAAACTGGGATAGACAGACTTCTGGTCTCTGAGGGAATCGGAGGGGGATGGGAATTGAGCAGGAAAGTGAGGTTGAAGCTCAGGGCCGATAATAATTGTACCGAATGGTGAAACAGGCTGGGGAAAGCTACGCTCTACTCTTGTACCATTGAAGTTGATGGCTCTTGCTGCACACTATTTCCATATGGATCTACTAATCTTCCATCACCACACAGTAGTCATCCATCAGAACATGTCATCCAGGCAATTAGACTCGCACGAGTTTAGATTGAGCAGACAGGTTCTTTTTTTCATTCACTCATGGCATGAGGCCAGGCCAGCATTTATTGCCCAGAGGGCAGTTAAGAGTCAACCCCATTGCTGTGAGTCTAGAGTCACATGTAAACCAGACCGGGTAAGGATGGTGGTTTCCTTCCCTCAAGGACATTAATGACCCAGATGGGTTTTTCCAAAAATCAGCAACAGATTCATGGTCACCATTAGACTCTTCATTCCAGAAATTACACCATCTGCCATGGTGGGATTTGAACCTGGGTCCCCAGAACATTACCTGGGTCACTGGAGTAACAGTGCAGCAATGATGCCACAAGGCCATTGCCTCCCCTATTCTGCCCCCACAGAATGTGTGCAGTCACACCTTTAACAAGATGCATCAACAGTTTAACGGATAATGAACTGAAAGGTCTCTTCATTATCTCTTTCCTATTTGTCCTTCCCGAGCCTGGTATCACTGATGCAAATTGCAACATTTAAAAGGTAAGGGTCCCCAGGTGGTATTCAAAAACATCTACTTTATTTCTTCTTTAAATGTATGATTGGGAAGAGTCCGACTCATTCCCTTACACTGCTTCTTTCTTGTCCTCTGAACAACAGTTGGTACATGAACTGTTGCAGAAAAGCTAAAGTAAAATGTAAATATGCATTTAGCAGTGGATAGTTCGACAATGTGGCACAGAAAATAATGCGGGTTTCAGTCTGCCAAGCTACAGTGAGGAGCTTACATGAATAGTTCAGTTCATTCTCTCTCTCTCTCTCTCTCTCTGGGAAAGCACAGATATCGTGAGGACTTCAAAAATTTGCACAACTCAATATCTAAAACATGTGTGATTGCTTGGGACAGAACAAGAACCTCTTGCCTGTAAAAGTATTTTCATCATGAGATGCTAAGAATGTAAGAGCGAGCTGGAGTACTTGTAAAGGGGTCAGGGAGGTGGTCAGGGTTACAAAAAGGTGCCAATTTTCACAAGAAATCCAGCACAGAATTCTACTTCTGCTACCCAGCTGCCTGACTGTAAAAGCAGCAGGATTTAAAGAGCACAGGCACAGTGGGGAGAGGAGGCCAAATATTTATCCTCAAGACTTTGTGAAACATATTTAATTTCATCGCTCCCATCTGCAAAACACTCAGGAGTTCTGGGGCAGATTCCTGGTGAATGTCAGGTCCCAGGTGATGCTAAACAGGAAGGTTGACAAGCAAGGTCTTGAAGGAAGTCAATAACTCTGCACAACAAGCAATTATAGAGTTATTAATCGACTCTGTTTAAAAAATTGAGAGCCTGATGCCAAAGTGTGTAATGGTGGGAAATAATACTTCCTGCAATGGTTACTAGCCCAAATTGAGCCAATTAATCTCTGTCATGGCAGCAGTTGATATTCAACGATGGATTTCAGTGTGTCTGTTTCTCTCCATAATCCTATCAGCCAGTTTCCTGCTCCTGACCATTTCCCAATGAGACCAACTGGAAGAATCAATGCGCAAGTATGAAGTGGAATAAAGCTCAGGCATGAAGCTTTCCTGCACTGTCATCGTGGACTGCTAGGTCATAATCTACTGCTGCTACTTCTTCCAGAAGTTCCTCTTCATGGTTTGTCACAGCCATCTGTCTTATGCCTCCTCACCTATCCACTAATGCTCATTTTTGCTACAGGATGGCTATCATCCAATTGCTCCGAGGTAGACCCACATTCTGAAACCAATCACTTTGCCTTCTAGAAGAGAATTTTTAAACAAAATGTATTTACTTGAGGGATGCAGGGATCGCTGGCTGGGACAATATTTACTGCCCATCCCTAGTTACCCTTGAGGTGACAAGCTGCCTTCTTGCCCACTGCAATTATTTGCTATAGGTAAAGCCACAATACATTCAGGGAAGGATCCGGAGATTACTAAAGGAACAACAATTTATTTCAAAGTCTGGATTAGCTTGGAGGGGAACTTTCCCATGTATCTGCAGTCTTTGTCCTTCTAGATGGTAATGGTTGTGGGTTTGGAAGAAGCCTTGGTGCATTTCTATACTGTATCCTTTAAATGGTGCATAGTGCTGCTAGTGAGCATCAGTGATGGAGATTGTGAATGTTGATGGGTGCCCATCAAGCAGGATCTTAACCTAACACCATCACTTGCAAGTTCCCCTTCAAGCCACACGCCACACATCACACTGACTTGTATTAGGTTACAGTGACAGCAGTAAGCACTAGCTACAACATGCACTGCAGCAGCTCACTGAGCCTCCTTCAATAGCACTGACAAAAGGTGTGATATATACCACCCAGAAGGGCAAGGGCAGCAGATCCATGGGAACCTCACCTCCTGCAGGTTCCTCTCCAATCCACACACCATCCTAACCTGGAAGCGTACCACCGTTCCTTCACTATCACTGGATACAATCCTGGAACATCCTCCCTAACAGCTCTGTGGGCATATCTACACCACACGGATTCCAATGGTACAAGAATGAGGCTTAGCCATTGTCTTTTCAAGGGAATTAAGGAAGGGCAATAAATGCTGGCCCAGCTGACACCCACATCCTGTGAATGAATAGAAAACAAAGGATATAGACCATGAAGAGAACTGGGTCAAGTACCTTGACTCATTACGTGGATCTTAAAGTTTTACAACTAAATGGTAAACAGTAAATAATTGATTATGGCACTTCACAGAATTGGAAGAGGCAAAATTAATGACTCAGAAATATGAGGCCTTCTACTCCCACAGTTTATTATTCTTACATGAACAAATCTCACTGCCAGTCTGTTTCTCTAGTGCCGTGAAATCTTGTTCAATTCACCTGTTTAAAATCAACTGATATATTTAAAGGGTCAATCACGTCCCCACTGCATACCTATGTTAATGTAGCTGATCACATGAAAAAGGCAGAGAGATGGAAACGAGACCCATGTTAGATAAAACAACAAAGGATACAACTTTTTAAAAAGTCATTCATAATGTTGATGGTCATAGTTTTCAGTATGCATAAATAATATGGCCCAAATCGTAAATAGGGCAGAACCTATAAGGGATGGATGTCTGCTGACATAGTCAGGCTTTTCATTCAATTCTAAACCCCTAATCATGAATTAGTCTATATTTCATGATTAATAATAGCTCAGTTAGACAAAGGACAGAATTGTGCCACTATACACTAATGGAGACAGTTCTGTTCATTGCTAACCATCTATATCCAGGTAGACTGAGAGTTACAGCTAAACATAATCACCAGAATACTCCTAGGACAAACTCCTAGAATGATTTTAACTCCACCTCTGAAACGGGCAATAGAACATTTTAAATTAGAGCTGGTGGGTGAGGATCTGGGTGAAAAGTGTCTGACTCATCCCAAACTGTTGCTACGTAGTTGGAAGCTTTTGAATAGATATCCTAAGCACGTTTCTCATATGCTGACTGGGATCCTATAACCTATGTAAGAGCCCGGTGATGAGTTTGAGAACCAGTGGCCTCTGTACTCAATGTATTAAAAACACATTACCCAAGCACTCTTGTCACTGATGCAGACAAAGTGACTCAGAATTTGGTTTGGGGTTCAATTTGATTTTATTAACAAAATAATCCATATTTAAAATACCATGTGAGCATTTCCCAAATTCCCACAATATTTACTCACTATCTACCCATCTGAGAAAGGATATTACCTGCACTGCTCCACGTGTTTGAGCTGGGCTGTTAGACTCCTCTTCCTCTCTGATGTAGGGCTGGCTCTCTTCTGCCAAGATGGGTCTTGTGGGTCAGATCTTCACCTGGGTCTTCTTGGGTTGTCACATGGTCGTCATGCTTCAAGACTTCACTGATACAGTGGCTTCCAAGTGTGAGTTTTTATCCCTCCTCACCCCAGACCTTCCAGAACTTTCTATGGCCTTTGGTTGATGGGATCATGAGTGGGGTTCAAAGCATTCAATGGGATTCCAGCAACAACCTTCACTGTTGCCACAGTGTAAGTCATCAGACACTTGCTGACTGAAAGTCTGATTGATACTCATCCAATATATAAACTTAGACTGGTTGTAACTGGTTCTCCCTGAACCTTTGTAACATCTTTGGCCTTGGTTTCCACTGTCCTCTGCAGATGATAATTGCTGGCTGCCGTTTAATGGCCAATTTTCTATCAGACACAATTTTTCCAGCTGTTGGTCCATTTAGAATGTGCAATTTTGTGCCCTTGGTTGCTTAACAATAAATAGTGATGACCACAAGAATAAATTGCAGGAACATGGACATGAGGAATGTCCAATCAGCCATGATCCTATTGAATGTTAGAACAGGCTTGAGGGGCCAATTGGCCTACTCCTGTTCCTATTTCTTATACTCTTATTTTTAGGTCTGGAAGAGGGCAGATCTGTTGTCCTAGGTCTCCTCATAGTCTTTGTAACAATGGCAATTTATATCTGATTGCTAATAAACAATAATTTATATATTTTGTAAGGCAAATGCCTCTTTTCATTAAGACTCACTTGTAGTTTTTCTCTATCACTGTAAACCAAGTAGGCCAAGTCAAGGGTAGAAGATCATTGCAGAAAGATATTTCAACTATGTGCTTGTGGTGGTTGGTAACACAAAACCTAGAATGGTAGCCCATTCAAGGCTGAGGTGAGGGAGGGATTTCTTCACTCAGATGTTGGTGAATCTGTGGATTTTTGATCCTAGGGGGCTGCTCAGTCACTGAGCATGTTCAGGATAAAGAACGATAGATTTCCAAATATTAACAACATCATGAAAAAGGGGAATAATGTGGAAAAATGACATTGAGGTAGAAGATAAGCCATGATCTACAGCAACAGTTTCAAGGGACCAAATAGCTTATTGCTGCATTTATTTCCTATTCTCATAAAAGAGGAACATCAGACCGACATGACCACAAACAAAAACAGAAATCGTTGGCAAATCTCAGCAGGTCTGGCAGCATCTATGGAAAGAAAGCAAAGTTAACATTTGAGGGCCCAGTGATCCTTCCTCAAGACCTACATGATCACTTTGCTTATACCAACTTTACTTTTTATTTCTTGATTCTTTCCCCTGAATTCAAATTTTCAAGGTACCCTAGGGTTGGCTATAAACACCCATCAGTGCTTTGTTATTTTCGGCCTCTGGTTATGATCAGCAAAATAGACATATATGAACAGGAAGGTTTAGAGGGATATGGGCCAATTGCTGGCAAATGGGACTAGATTAGTTCAGGATGTCTGGTCGGAATGGACGAGCTGGACTAAAGGGTCTGTTTCCGTGTTGTACATATCTGTGACTCTATGATGATTCCATATATTCGTCAACAAAAGATGCATCGCATCACACGGTGGCACAGTGGTTAGCACTGCTGCTTCACAGTGCTAGAGACCCGAGTTCAATTCCTGCCTCAGGCAACTGTCTGTGTGGAGTTTGCACATTCTCCTCGTGTCTGCGTGGGATTCCTCCGGGTGCTCCGGTTTCCTCCCACAGTCCAAAAATATGCAGGTTAGGTGAATTGGCCATGCTAATATTGCCTATAGTGTTAGGTGAAGGGGGGGAGAATGGGTCTGGGTGGATTGCTCTTCGGAGGGTCGGTGTGGACTTGTTGGGCCGAAGGGCCTGCTTCCACACTAAGTAATCTAAATGACTGAGTAAGAGCACCGTTCCAGAGCTTTTAAATAAATAAATCAGCAGAAGCATGTTTAATTACTTCATTCTCCTGAAATTTTCTTTTCATACTCATCAAGTATAATGGCAAGGAGTACAATTTTGCTGTTAGTAATAAACTCTGGGCTACGGTCTCTGACAAATGTAAACAAAAGCTGTCAACTCGTTCAAAAATCATCAATAGCTGCTGAATTTCTCTCTCGGTAAGCTTGGATACCCATACCCCTGTGTCTGAAGTAAAAATAACATCAATTTTCACTACATCCTACACCTCACAAACAAGCTGCAGAATTATGGATTAATCTCCGAAGCTTTGGTTGGGTCCTTAGACTTTGAATGAGTCTAAGGACTCATTCCCAAGCACCGTGATGTGAAGAGAAATTCGAAGTAACAAAGGGAATTCAACCTTTTGATTTCAGCAACTGAGAAGGAAGTGGATTTTCTGAAAGTGGGAGAAAGCAGTATTTCACTTGTTCACATGGGAAGTATCAGTGATACAAATACCAGAGCCTCATCCTTTGATTCTGAAAAGGTTTATTTTATACATTCCCCTTACATATCCTATTGTTTAGAGGATATGTACCCTCCACGTGTATTTTCAACAGATTCAAAGACTGGCAGTGAAATCGATCTTGAGTGTTAGTATAAAAACATGTTGTTAATGAAGTAGCTGCCCATTTTATATACAGTATTGCTAGTTGGCCTTTGACAGAAAGGAAAAGAATCTGCAAGCATATAAAATAGGCCAGAGATTCATTGTCACTTAGTTTCTTTACTGTGCAATGCCAGCTTTACCTTCTGAGATGTTCCCATGAAAAGATGGAATCTATTTTCCCAAAATTTCTCCCATTGTGAACATCTATTCCAAATCAGAGGAAGAAGACCACTTTAACAGCAATTGCCTCTGAAACTCCATTTTAGTTTATTGTCTCCCCTTTTTCCATAACCTTCCCTTTGGTTATTGTTGCAGTACACGAATAGAAAACATTTGGCGGGTTAGAGACCAAGCGCAGGTAGGTGGGACTAGTTTAGTTTGGGATTATGTTTGGCATGGATTGATTGGATCAAAGGATCTGTAGGACTCTACATTTCTACTTCTGATTTAATCAGGGCCCAGGTGATTTGATAGACAATAATAAACAATTATTGCAACAAATGCACAACAAGCAGACGTTCCTCCTCTGTCTCACACACATGCAGCTATTGTTTTTAAAAGTATTCTCAATAAACCTTATCTAAATGAAGCGTTCAAAATTTATTTGATAGTTTTTTATGTACTTGAAAGTTTGAAGTTCGTATTTTAAATGTCAGCTGCTAAGCAGTAAAAAAATCAGAAATCATCAGCTGAAAGTATTGGAGCGTATTTGAATTGATTTAGGGTAAGGAATTTGCAAATCTTACAGGGCATAGCAAGGTGGATATAAATAGGATGTTACTCTTGACTGGACAGTCCAGAATTAGGCTGCATGATCTTGCAATAAAGGACAGGTCACAGAGTTTCTTTAGATTAGATTACCTATAGTATGGAAACAGGCCCTTCGGCCCAACAAGTCCACTGCGACCGTCTAAACAGTAACGCACCCAGACCCACTCCCCTGTCATGTATCTACCCCTGAATAACGCACCTAATACTATGGGCAATTTAGCATGGCCAATTCACCTGACCTGCATATCTTTCGATTGTGGGAGGAAACCCAGGCAGACATGGGGAGAATGTGCAAACTCCACACAGACAGACACCCGAGGCAGGGATCGAAGCCAGTCTCTGGCACTGTGAGGCAGCAGTGCTGACCACTAAGCCACCGTGCTGAGATATAGGGTCATACGGCACAGAAACAGACCCTTCGGTCCAACTGGTCCATGCTGAACATGTTCCCAAACTAAACTAGTCCCACCTGTCAGCATTTGGCCCATATCCCTCCAAGCCTTTCTGATTCATGAACTAACCAAATATTTTTTAAGCATTGTAATTGTACCCACATCCATCACTTTCTCTGGAAGTTCATTCCACACACTCTGTGTGAAGAAGTTGCCTCACATGTCCTTTTTAAAATCTTTCTCCTCTCACTTTAAAACTATGCCTCCTAGTTGTGAACTCCCCTCCCAGGGGAAAGACTTTTGCTATTCACCTTATCTGTGCCGCTAATGATTTATAAACCTCTATAAGGTCATCCCTCAACCTTTACACTCCAGTGAAAGAAGTCCCAGTTTTTTCAGTCTATTTTTAGATCTAAAACCCTCCATTTTGAACAACATCCTGGTAAATCTTTTCTGAACCCTTTCCAGTTTAATAATAACTTTCCTATAGCAGGTCAACCAGAACTGGACACAGTATTCCAGAAGAGGCCTCACCAACATCCTATATAACCTCAATTTGACATCTCAACTCCTATACTCAAAGGTCTGAGCAATGAAGGCAAGCGTGCTAAGTGCATTTAAGACTGAGATGGAGGAGTTTCTTCACTCAGGTCATAGTAAACCTTTGGAATTCTCAAACCCAGAGGGCTGTGGAAGTTCAGCTATTGAGTCTGAATAGAAATCGATCGGTTTCTGTAGACAATTAGTATTAAGCGATCTGGAGATAGTGTGGCAGAATGAGCAAACGATCAGCCAGGATTCCGGATCATGGGGAGATCTGATGGGCTGAATGGCCTGCCCTTGTTCCTAAAGTGTGCACTTATGGGGAACGGGAAATTTATGCCAAAAGGATTCCAACATTACTGAAGAAACTGAACTTAATCAAAGACCGAAGTGCAAAAACAGCAAATACAATTGTGTTGACATCATTGTAAAATATTTTACACTAGCTATGTTGTTGACAGCAGCACAATGATTTGCCGTGAGAATGAAGGTGAGGGGGGGGGGAGGGAGGGAGGGTGTTAGCAGCTGCTCCCAGGAGTACTACAAAGCCAGGGACCTGCATCCATGCTCCTCCTGGGTTGAAGGGTGGAGGTTTGGATTATAACAGCACTCTTCACAACCTCAGGATGTCAAAAATCAATGACTCACTTCCGAAGGGTCATGATGTCGGAAAGGTGGCAACTAATTTCCGTGCAAACAGTTTTGAGATCACAGCCAAGATCATGTTGACGACTTAGGGTTAAATGTCGCCCAGGAAATGAGGTAGAATTCCCTCCTCATTGTTAATGGAATGGTGTCAAGGGATGTTTTCTGTCCATTTAACTGAGCATGAGGCCTCTGTTACTAGATCAGCAGCAATACATTGTAGAATTCTCTCAGTACCTGGAGTTTATAAATCCAATATGTCATGCATGTATGTCAGGTAGGGTCCATTTCTGCATTATACTCCCAGTAAAACCTGACTGATTTCCAGCCTGTATCTCCCAATTCTGATGGTGAGTTTTCATATTCTTGCAGTGGGTAACAAAAGTGCTATTCATTCAATAACTGTTACTCCATCCCAAATGCCAGCAACCCCAGCTTGTAAGTTTTGGGTCATAATGATCAATGTCACAGAAGTTTCTTTGCAAAACTTTGTGTTACGCCTCGTGACACTTTTCCCAGTCCATGTGCTGCACAGAACACATGTGGTGATGCACAGCAACATTCAATGAAATCGTTGTCCACTCTGAAGGTTAAGAAAAGATTAAGTCGAAGAAAACGTTCAAAAGAAGAGTCATTCTGGACTTGAAACGTTAATTCTGTTTCTCTCTCCACAGATGCTGCCAGACATGCTGAGCTTCTGCAACACTTCTCTGTTCTAGGATCAGATTCCAGCATCCACAGTATTTCGGACCCAAAACCAAAACCAAAAACACTGGAGAGACCCAGCAGGTCTGACAGCATCTATCCAGAGAAAAAGGTGGCACGGTGGCTCAGGGTTAGCACTGCTGCCTAACAGCACTAGGGTTCTGGGTTCAATTCCAGCCTCGGGCGACTCTCTGTGTGGAGTTTGCACATTCTCCCCGTGTCCTTGTGGGTTTCCTCTGGGTGCTCAGGTTTCCTCTCACAGTCCAAAGACATGCAGATCAGGTGAATTGGCCATGTTAAATTGCCCATAGTGTTAGTGCATTAGTCAGAGGGAGATGGGTCTGGGTGGGTTGCTCTTCGGAGGTCAGTGTGGAATGGTTGGGCCGAAGGGTCTGTTTCCACACTGTAGGGAATCTAATCTAATCTAAAACATTTCCTGTATGGTGATCTTCCCAGCCTGGCACAGCGGCCTCCCAGTGTGGCCTGTTGCTGACAGGGTATGGGGAGCCAGTGCCCGATATGGAATGGAAGCAAAGTGCCCACGTGGTCTACTGTACTGCAATTTATTTCTGTACTGCTGACATTTTATTTCTGTATTGTCTAAATCTTGTGACTAAAGAAGCTGTGCTCATACACTTTTATAGCCGAGTTGGCGCTGTGACGGGCGATGTATAAACTTTTCACTCTACTCGTTGAGTGTGCCTGATAATAAGAGCTATTCTATTCCATTCTATTCCAACTGGACTCGAAACATTAACTCTGCTTTCTCTCTCCACAGACCTGCCAAGCTGCCCCAGTAATTTCTGTTTTTGTTTCAGATTTCCAGCACCTGCAGTTCTTTGTTCTCATTGTCCAGTGTTTCGTAAACAATCAATCACTAAAGTTGCTTGACCAAATTAACAATTAAACTAAGGTCGTAGGAATAGGTCTAGACTGATTACTTGTGGCGGCTTAATGAGTCTTTCATTTTTAATACAGAAGGCCAGAAGTTGCTTTCCATCCTTAGTTGTCCTTGAACTGAGTAGGCCATTGCAGAAGGCAATTAAAAGTCAACCACGTTGTAGACCAGACCGTAAGAACACCAGCTTTCTCTCTTTAAATAAGTACAAGATCCTGAGAGGCCCTGATGGAATAGATGTGGAGAGGATGTTATCTCTTACAGAGGAATCTAGAACCAGGGATCTCTGCTTAAAATTCACAGGTGGCCTCTTTAAAATAGGGATGAGGTGAATCTTTTTCTGAGAGTCGTGATTATTTTGGAACATTCTTCCTGAAAAGACTTGCATGCAGGGACCTGGAATAATTTAAAGGCAGAGGACAATGCATTCTTGTTAAGCGAAGGGGGTGAAAGGTTGTCGGGGTGCGGGGAAATGCAGGTTCGAGGATGCAGTTACGTCAGCCATTATCTTATGGAGGGGCAGAGATTGATTCGCATGTCCCTCCATACTGGAAATGAGTGAACCAGATGGGTTTTTAACAACAATTGCTGATAGTTCTCCTGACTGTGACTATAGCTATGTTCTATATTTATTAACTGAATTCCAATTTCACAGGCAGGCATGGAGGAATTTGTAGGCCTGGTCCCACAGCATTAACATTTGGGCCACTAGCAAACTCCAGTGACTTCACCACCATCTCCCCCACTTTACCGTGAGATTTTAAAAAAAGGCTGCGCTTTACCTGCTAAATCACTTATGAAATAGTACACCATCCACTCACAATTAACACCTTGACAGGAGACCTATTAGTGGAGAATTAAAATGTTGCTGTCAAAAATCAAATCAGTATTACCAAGCAGGTCAAAACACCTGGGCAGCAGTTATTATCATCGAAACACATCTTTCTCCTGACAACCACTTCCTGATCAAAATCAATTTCACTCGATTAAATAAATTTCCGTGCATTTCAAATAGACCATAAAAGCATTTTCTGTGCAATAACATGACAGGTGGAGGGACACCTGGGAAAACAATCCTTTCCCTGAGTGATGTGATAGAAACAAAATTCTTTTTAAATGTGTCTTCCCTTTATGGTTAAAACTGAATCAATTCCAGAAGTTTGAACCAGTTTGACAATTGAACGCATTACCACAATGCAATTAAAGAGATCTTTGTTACTTTACTCTTGAATTATCCTCTTTTGGGAACACACGCACACACACATACACAGAGAGAGAGAGAGAGAGAGAGAGAGAGAGAGCAGAGGTATATATGTGATAATGATATAGATATTTTGTACTTATTCAGGGACAATAGTCTATTTAGGATTGCTGCCTTGGTTTATTGGTAACCTATTCTCACTAAGACTTCATTCAATAGTCATTCTACTTGTCTTTTTTGCATGTAAATATGAAGAGCCGAGCTCATTTAATCTTCTTCCAATTTCTCGGTTACACATGTGCAAAGATTGTACAGAGATAAAGTGTCACCAAGACTTTTATCTCTTAGAATCATCTATATCAAAGAAATGCTTGTTGAGAGAGGTCCATCTTTCCCCTTCCTTGCAAGATGACCCCTCGGCAATGCCTTAACCTGCAGGTGCTATTAATGGGAAGGGAACTGGGATACTAAGAAAGTTCCCTCACTTACATTGGCACATTGGGTCACAACATATTGCATGCCTACGGAAACAAATGTAAGTAGGGGGCAGGGGAAATATGAGATGCAGCCAACAGGTTTCTGCTCCAGATGTTTGCATCTGGGAAATGAGCATTCTATAGGGAATAAGAAATTGCAGCTCTTACATGTTCAAGTCTATAGTAAGGCTTGAACTCCCAACCTCTGACTCTGAGAAACGATTACCATTAAGTAAACCAAAGAGAGATATCAGTGTTACATACAAGCCTGTGGCACTGAGTAGCAGGTGGGAGTTCAGGGGTCCCACATTGCAGTGATATTTGTAAATCTCAAGAGTGGGAAGCTCATTTGAAAAGAAGCTCTGTGCAGCTTTTTAAACTAATCTTGTGGATTGTTTTACATTTTGACAGAAGATGTGCAATGTGCTTGTTCCTTTTAATGCCCTGTAAATGATGTCATTAAGTGTACAGGATTTGCCAACTGACTTGTTCAAGCAACATAATGCTATACGTAAATTGACTGCTACATTTCCTGCATTACAGCAGTGACTACACTGTAGCAGTATTTAATTGACTATAAACCACATTGAGATATCCCAGAGTCATGAAACAAGCCATATAAAAGGTTGGATTAGCTCACAGATGCAGTGGGTCAAGTGTACTCTGTTGATGTGAACCTTCAGAAATTCCTCAACAAGACATCTGATAGAAGACTATCAAAGAAATTCAAAAGCATTTGGAATGAAATTTGGTCAAATAATTTAGAATAGAGGAAACTGAGAGAGCATAGGTGGTAGTGTCTCGAATCAAGGATGTTGCTTGCTCAAGGCAAGAACAAACACGTGGAGTCTTGTAACCTGGGGAGCCGAAGGTATTTGTAGTTATCACATAGTTCTGACATCACAGAAACCTCTACCACTCTTAGCACCTGCCAGTGGCATATCAAGAGATTTGACAGATTGAAAATGAACCTGTTTGACCACATTATGGCACATCTTCCTGTAGCCGTCAAATCTTTGGATGGGACTTGAGCCCAAAGCTCTGTCTCAGAGTCACAGAGTCAGAGAGTCATACAGCATTGAAACAGACCCTTTGATCCAAACAGTCCATACTGACCATGTTCCAAACTGAACTTGTCCCACCTGCCTGCATTTGATCTTGTACTACAGCAACAAATCTTTCAACTGTGTTCTATGGTCCTGAGACAGATAGCTTACTAATCTATCCCACTCATACAACATAGAACATAGAACAATACAGCACAGAACAGGCCCTTCGGCCCTCGATGTTGCGCCGACCTATGAACAAATCTAAGCCCATCCCCCTAAACTATCCCATTATCATCCATATGCTTATCTAAGGACTGTTTAAATGCCCCTAATGTGGTTGAGTTAACTACATTGACAGGTCAGGCATTCCACACCCTTACCACTCTGAGTAAAGAACCTGCCTCTGTCTTAAATCTATTACCCATCAATTTACATCTATGCCCCCTCATACAAGCTGACATCATCATCCTAGGAAAAAGACTCTCACAGTCCACCCTATCTAATCCTCTGATCATCTTATATGTCTCTATTAAATCGCCTCTTAGCCTTCTTCTCTCCAATGAGAATGGACCCAAGTCCCTGAGCCTTTCCTCATAAAATCTTCCCTCCAGACAAGACAACATCCTGGTAAATCTCCCCTGCACCTTTTCCAATGCTTCCACATCCTTCCTGTAATGGGGCGACCAGAACTGTACACAATATTCCTAGTGAGACCACACTAGTGTTTTGTAGAGTTGCAGCATGACATCACGGCTCCGGAACTCAATCCCTCCACCAATAAAACCTAACACACTGTCTGCCTTCTTAACAGCACTATCAAGGCCTTCTTTATTTTTTAAATCTATTTTGAGACACCTCAAAATCCATATAATCTGGACTTGATTCTTCACTCTGCGGGGCAGTAACTAACACCTGCTTCTCCAGTTCTTTCTGTCTAGTGTAATGCGGTTTGAACATGTTTACCTGACTCAACTTTTTCTCAATTTGATAGGGATCACTTTGTAATGGCATTGACCTTCCAATAATCCACGCAGAATCATTGAGTCCCATCCAGTTTGGGAACTAAGATGGTCGACAAATTCCATTGGTTCTGGCTTGGTTCGATGATGTCCTCGTCGAGCATGGCCTCCACTTCCATCTGGACCTGTCTGGCTTTGAAAGGATTAAGCCAATAGGGGTGTTGTTTTATTGGAGCAGTATTTCCTATGTCTACTTCATGTATTAGTCCTCCCTTTCTGATTCTTACAAATCTCTCCAGACCTTCCCTATACAGTTGTACCTGCATCCACCACTTCATCTATGCCTCTCATGTCTTTTTAAAATCTTGCCCCCCCCACCTTAAAAATACACCCCCTAGTTCTGAACTCCCCCAACCTTTGCTGTTCACATTATCTATATCTGTCATGCTTTTACAATCTTTCATAAGGTCCTCCTTCAGCCTCCTATCTACAATTTTAAAAAAATGTCCCAGCCAATTTTTATAATTCAAACCCTCCATTCCTGTCAACAAACTGGTGAATCTTTTCTGATCATTTTCCAGTTTATTAATATCCTTCCTAAAATAGGGAATTCAGCATACCGAACACAGACCTCTAAGCAAAAGAGTATGTGAAATTTGGTTAGCAATGTGCTGTCTGTGACATCTCTTCTGTTTGGATATAGGGTTAGAGGGAGTGCTTTCTTAGACTTTTGGAAGTAATAATAAACACAGAAGCTGTCGAGAATATAGTGATGGTGGAATGCTGCGATGAATGAATGAAAGATAAGATAGTGTAACAAGCAAAAAAAAAGAGATATGGAAATCAATGAGGTCAACTGAAATGGAAAAGAAAAAGAGATTTCGTGGCTTGTGCTCATAATGCAAAGAGGATAAGGAAATAAAAAAGCTAATGGAATCCTGAATTTTATGTTAAGAGGTATTATTAAAAAGTTGAGATGCAGTGGTGAAGTTATACGAAAGTATATTAATACCACAGCTTGGATTTTGTCTGCGGTTTTAGGCATGATAGGGGGTTCAATGCAGATTGTCGAGAATGCCGCTAGTAAGAGGAAATCTAAAGACCTGGACAACGAACATTGTATTTACTTGAACAAAGAAGCTTAAGGAGAAATTTGACAGAGTTGTTCAACATATTTAATGGTGGCACAAAGTAGAAGCAGACAGTTCGTAATGATACATGATTTGAGGACAAGACATTGGACGTGCAAGATTAAATGCAAGAGATTTAAGATGACAAGCAGGAGAAACAAGTTCATAAAAGGTTTTGAGCATTGTAATAGATTTTATACCACACTGTAAAAAAACACAGGCAAAAATGGATGCCTGGGAACACGATGACTTGGGACAAATTACACTGCATGCCAAATCTTCAATAAGCTTACTTTGCCGAATGATGTGCTTTGAACTTCTGCCTACAGAAGATGAAGCTGCCGACAACATTAGCTGGGATGAGATTAGTTCTCTCCACACAGCTGGATGAAAGTGATCAGGCCATTAAGGTAGAGTGAGCCTCACCTTGAAGCCTCCTCTTTATATGCAACATGTAGAATTTCCCAAGGCAGCAATAATGGAATGCTTTTTGCTTGATGACTCGGCTTTCTGAATCCATACTGAAGCAAATTCAATTGAAGTGCTGCTATTTTATATTATAAATTTATGGGATGTGGGTGTGGCAGCAGGCAATTTATTGACCTCCATTGATTACGATTGTTTTGATCTGTCTGCTTACCACATTAATGTATTCAATATCTTAAAGAAACAGGACTCACAGTGCTGTGCTGAGCATCCTTTATAGCTGCAACATCTTTTATCTAACACACTATTATCTGGGCCATTTCACAACAATCAGAATCAGTCAAGGAATCCCTGGATTAACTTTGGTTATAACTGAACAGAAGAAGTACAGAGAGATCTGCTTGGCTGAGCTTAGGGTTTATAAAATTTACAGTAATGCCAAATTGGAAAGAAATTCTACAATTTTAGAATCGCTTCCTGCTAATAAGTTTTTTTAATCCTCCTCTTGGGAATACAGCTAACCTGAAGAGAATGCAGCTGTTATTAAGAATTGAATTACGATAAAATGAGATCAGCTTACATATTTAGGCTCGGTTACTCTGATTTGTTGCAAATTAATTCAACGGTGACTGCTCAATAATTTAAACACTTCTACAGAGACTTGAGATCCCAGGATACCATCCTACTCTAAGCAAACACCCATGAAGATATGTTCCATAATCATATTGAGCCAAACGGGGCATTATCCGAGATTGGCTTCATTTTTAAGCAGTGCATTAAGGACGTCTTAAAAATTCTGGACTGGAAAATTAACAACTACCTCTAAGTACTTAGGCAGTAGGATGACATGGAGCCAAGGAAACAGGGCAGATGTTAGACAATTTATTTTAACTTGGCTGAATTAACTCTCGATAAGCCATGAAACATAACACTCAAAGCCCATGGTAATACATGTCTTGGGTTTAATGATTGATTCAAGAGTTCATACGTTCATGACAGTCACATTCAACTAAAAAACCTACAGAAGTCTATCGTCTTGAAGACACCCTTTGCCCTACTTCGAGAGACCAGGTCAATTAATTCTACTGCCCCAATCTTGCCCCGCAATCAACCAAACACTTCCTCTAAAATGCGTTGGTGATCTTCATGCATGAATCCCAAAATGGTGACATACAAATTCAGTAGATAATAGAGAAAGCAAATGGACTTTAATTCAAAGGGAATGGTTTAAAGTAGGGAGGTCTTACTCAAACTGGTCAGACTACACCTTGGAATACTGTAAACAGTTTGGTCTCCTTACCTAAGGGAAGATATGCGGGCATTGGAGAGACTCCATTAAAGGTTCATTAGATGCATCCTGGGTATGGAGGGATTTTATGAGGAGAACGTGAGTGAGTTGAATTTGTACTCTTTGAAGTTTAGAAGAATGAGAGGCGACCTTAGTAAAATATATAAAATTCTGGGGGGTGAGGAGGGGTGTTTGATAGGGTGGATATAGAGAAGTTGATTCCCTTTGTGGGGACCAGAGAGAATAATCTCAGAGTGAAGAGTTGCCCATTTAAGACAGAGATGTGGAGAATTTTGTTTTCTTCAGAGGGCAGTAAGCCTATGAAATTCTTCAATGCACAGAACTGTCTACACTGGGCTGGTAAGTATACTCAAAATCGAGATTGACAGATATTTAAATCAGTAAGAGAATCAAGGGTTGTGGGAAAAAGGCAGGAGAGTGGAGTTGAGAGTCATGACCTCATTGAAGGCCAAAGATTTATTGATATGCTGAATGGCCTACTTTTATTCCTAGGTCTTATGGTCTTATTCCTTTTGAATGTCACTGCTGCATCTATTTATACTATCCTTTCAGGGACTGCATTGCAGATCATAGCAACTCACTGTGTAAGAGTGTTCTCATCTCTGTTTTGCTCTCGGTTGCCTATTAACGTAAATCAGTGCCCTCTGGGTTATTGATCTTCCAAACAGTAGGAACAGTTTCTCTCCATCAAATCCATCAATGACCAAAATAATCTTACATATCTCTTTTAAATCTCCCAATAGTCTCGAAAGGGAGCAATCTCAGTCTCTCCAGCTTCTTTTCATAATGTCATTAGTCACTCATAATGACTTTATGAGTGACGTCCCTTTAAGAAATCCAGTGAACTTGTGTCTGGATGTCAACAGACACCACTGTCATTCTGCATTGTAGCTGTGTCTAGAGATCATTCTGTAATGTCTGTATTAGTTTAGCCAAAAATAAACCTACCTGAGATCATCAGTTAGTGGAATACACTTGCCTCCTATGAAGTCATTTGTTGCATTTCGATTACCCGAGAATTCCATTACATGGTGTTCAGATGGGACTTCCTCTTACAAAATGGAGAGAATGTAGTTTAAAGACCAAGGGTAGAAGCATTAAAAACAATTCCCACAGTTCAGAAAAGAATTGAGCACAGGTAACAGAAAAAAACAAGGTTCAATTTGTAAACTGAGAGTACATTTAGAATCACTACAGTATGGAAGCAGGCCATTCGGTCCATCAAGTCCACACCAACACACCAAAGACTAGCCCACCCAGACTCACAACCTCTACCCTATTCCTGTAACCCTACATTTCCCATGGCTAACCCACCTAGTCTGCACGTCGTTAGTCTGTGGGAGGAAATCTGAACACTCAGAGGAAAAACATGCAGATGCGGGGAGAATGTGCAGCTCCACACAGACAGTCACCTGAGGGTGGAATTGTACCTGGGTGCCTAGCTAACCACTGAGCTACCGTGCAGTCTCATTTAGTTAGACAGAACCAAGGAAACAGGCAACTGAAAACCATACTATCTAAAGCATATTTAAAAATTTAAAAGACTGATGGGCTTCAGTCCTGTGCTGAACAAAGAGAAAATGCATCTAAACTTAAACAAAGGAAAATAGATTGTGTTGCATTGGGAACAGTGCAGAACCAACAGCATAAAACGTAACACAAATTATAGATCAAAGGTAAAAATGGAGAAAATCAGAATACTGCTGAAGATACATCCGGTGTATCCCTATTGGAATAGATTACTGAAACATTCCTGCATAATTAGAAGCATCTAGAAAAAAAGAACAGCAGAATATTGAATACAAAATTTTCATGGTATGAACTGGAAGGCCACAGATCTCCTGTTTGAGTTCAAACAAATTAAATGAAGACTACAGCTAAGCTTGATTGACCAAACTGTTGAAGAACTGGTTAGACAAACATTGAAAATACTCACTGTTGTTGGAAATGAGGAGTTATACAGAAATCAATATTTGTGGCTTATCTGAAGATGATTGGAAAGATCCTGCAAAGATCGAGAAATTGAGCCCAGTGCAGGAGAGAGGATGGTGGTCAGCAGCCAGCTGGAAGCGCGGAGGCACAGGGATTGAGAAATCGTGTACAGCGTGAGAGCAAGATGGAGCTGTCATGGGGAAAGCCCAGTTTGGAGTGACTACAGGCTCATGGCTAATGAAGGACTGTAATGTGGAGCCTTTAACTTTATTTTTTATTTACTATTTTATGCTGACAAGAACTGTAATATTGAACTTTTAATCTATATCTTTACTTTACTACCTTTTACTTCAGATATTGTACCAAGGTACATTGCACATAAGATGGCATCATGAATGGCCACACTGTACACCTTTTACTGTACTCCTGTATCCCCTGTACTTGAGTACACATGAGGGCTTTTGCCCGAAATGTCGATTTTCCTGCTCCTCGGATGCTGCCTGACCTGCTGTGCTTTTCCAGCACCACTCTAATCTAGACTCTGGTTTCCAGCATCTGCAGTCCTCACTTTTGCCTAATAAAACCTAATTCTAATTCTAAAAATAAATGAAAAATTCCAGAAGATTAGTTGAGTGTGAAAGACCACTTTAAAATTCATCACTGTGAATTAATACATTGCAAGGAAAAAACACAGGAACCAATAGATCAATTCATCAGTAGATGATATTACAACGGTAATGAATACAACTTTTCTGAGGCTGCACTTTCAGAGCGAATAATAATGAAGTTGGTGATTATCTCAACAACTATTGAAATGTTCTTTGGAAAAAGAGCCCAGCATTGATCGACCGATAGCAAACGATATAAAGGCATTGTGGGAAAACAGGATCTGTGCAGCACACAGCATTGATATTGTAGCCAGATTGTAAAAAGTAAGCAAGCTGTGTGGTTTGTTAAGTCTATCACACCCACCACAAATCTGTCCTGCATTCCAAGATCGATGTTAGCCAAAGAACTGCGGATACTGGAAATCAGAAACAAAAGCAGAAACTGCTGAAGAATTGCAGGTCTGGCAACATCTATGGAGAGGAAGTAGAGTGAACCTTTCAGGTCCAAAGACCCTTCTTCAGAACTGGTGCAGGCCAGTGCAGTGTAAAAAGGTAGTGGGCCTGCTATGAGAGAAATCTGGCTCCAAACTCACAAGCAAATGTTACATCAGGGAACAATGAAATTTAAGGAAGGTGTAATGGCAGCAAGGAAGGCACCAGAGATCTGCTCAAATGTAAGTCAGGTTCTCAGCAAGACACTTCGGACCCAGAGTGGAACAACTCTCAACCAGCTAATGAACAGGCTTTTCACATTGGGAGTGCAACACATTGTGCGAATGAAGTCAGGCAACTAGAACAAGACTTTTTTCCACAATCAACATCATCTGTCCAAAAAGCAAACTGGAAAACAGAAACTCAAAACCAAGACTGTCATGGGAACTATTGCAAATACCATTCCAACCTGAATTCTGATGGACATATACCGGAAGCATTGGAACTCAAGAGTACAACCAACAACATGAATAATTAAAAGCAAAATGCTGGAAATCTGAAATAAAAACAGGAAATGCTGGAAAAACTGAGCAAGTCTGTAATGTCTATGTTAGGTTAACTGCAAATTTTATACATGATGGTGACGGAAGGCATCTATGTCAGATGCCAAATGGCTGCCAAATGTTTGACAGAAATAATGACTGCAGTTTCATCTTCAACATCATAATTCCAAATAAACCCATCTCCAAAGTCCAAAACCTCGGTCTCAGCTCACCCCTCTGTAACTGGATCCTTGATTTGCTGACCCATAAACAGCAGAATAGACAACAACCCCTCCTTCACCATAACCCTTAACACCAGTGCCCCACCATGCATTGTACTCAGCCCCCTACTATGCTCCTTATACACACACAACTGTGGCCAAACTGCTCGCCAACTCCGGTTACAAGTTTGCTGACGATACCACCATTGAAGGCCATGTCTCAAACAATGATGAAACTAATACAGGAAAAAGAGGGAGTGCTTAGCAGCAAGGTATAAAGACATCAATCTCTCCATCAAGGTCAGCACAGTGAAGGAGTTGGTCGTTGAGTTCAGGAAATGGAATGGAGGGCATGCCCCTGTCTGTATCAGTGGTGCTGAGGTGGAGATGATCAACGTCAAGTTTCTGGGACTAATGATCACCAACAATTTGTCCTAATTAGTGTGGTGCTGGAAAAGCACTGCAGATCAGGCAGCATCCGAGGAGCAGGAAAATCGACACTTCAGGCAAAAGCTCTTCATCAGGAATCAGTCCTGATCTATCCATGTCAATGTGATCGTCAAGAAAGCACAACAATGTCCATCTCTTCAGGAGGCTAAGGAAATTTGGCATGTCCACAAAGACTCAATTTTTTTATAGATGCACCATAGAAAGCATTCTCTCTGGATGCATCACAATGTCATATGGCAACTGCTCCTCCCAATCCTACAAGAAGTTACAGAGAGTCATGAACACAGCCCAATCCATCATGCGAACCAGCCTTCCATCCATTGACTCCATCTTTACTTCCTGCTGCCACAGGAAAGCAACTAATATAATCCAAGACCCCTCCCACCCCGGTTATACTCTCTTCCATCGGGCAGAAGACATTAAAATTTGAATACATGTGCAAACAGATTCCAGAACAGCTTTTTCCTGCTGTTATCAGAGTTTTGAACAGACCTCTCAAATGTTAATTTTGATCTCTGTCTCTGCACCTTTTCTGCGGGTATAACACATGTCGTCTGCACTCTATTCTGCTATCCTGATGCACTTTGTATGGTATGATCTGTCTGCATAGCATGCAAAATGACACTTTTCCCTGTATCTCAGTATATGTGACAACAATGAATCGAATTTATGATGAGAGTAATGCTGTCAGGACTTTATGAGTTGCCCTTAAAAAACTGCTGTTGGAACTTCTCCCGGCATAGGGGCAATCTTTGTAGTAATGATGCTCTCACTATGGGGTTAGTTTGGGAGTTCTAAGGGAATGTGCCAGGAATAATCTCGGAACAGCAGTAGACGCTGTATAACCTGAAGGTGACAGCACTCCCATGACTCTGCTGCAATTATTCTTCTTAGTAATGGTCTCAGGGCCGGGAGGTGCTGTCAAAGTAATCCTGGCAAAGTGCTGCAGTGTGGCCACAGATGAGAGTCAGTATCAAATATAAAGCTGGCATTTCTACCCAAAATATTTAGAAGTGGAAGTAACAGAACTGGCACTTTTCCAGAAATGCACTGAGCCCCCAATACCTCCCTGTACGGTCTAATGATCAAAGGGTTGCCAGAATATTAACTCCATCCCTGAAAAGGCTTTATATCAGCATTTTGACAGGAAGGAAGCAATATGTTAAAATCACAGAAGAGAAACAGGATGATTCTTTTTGCAAATTATGAAGTGTCTTGTACCACACACAATCCTGTTATCTCCATTAAGTTTTACATTTAGTGCAGTCATGTCCTAATTGAAAGCAGATGGAACTGTTAAAAAAAAACAATCGAGGGTGCATTAATGTAACCACTGTGCAGTGAATGGACCAATTTAGTTCCAGCTTAGAGCGAAAATTTCCATCCAGCTCTTAGCAGTCTGATTCCTAACACAACACACTGTAGAAACACAAGGACAAAGAGCTTTCGGATATGAAGTGGAAATAAGTTTTTACGGTGACGGTCATGTGCATAACTTGCATAATTTCCAGCTGGCGATGAGCTGGGTTTTACATGCCCATGTCAAGTGTGTTTCCAGCCAGGAGAGAGGGTGGTATGACAAACAGAGTGGGTGCCCAGCCCACCACCTTCACACCGACTCCTGAGCTTATCCCCATCATACATTAGTAGGGGGATGGGCACCAAAGTTGGCACCCGGGGATTGGAGGAAGAAAGCCTCATCTTCGGCCTCAGGACCCGACAACCACATGGTATCAACATCGACTTCACTAGTTTCCAAATCTCCCCTCCCCCCACCTCACCCCAGATCCAACCCTCCGACTCGGCACCGTCCCCTTGAGCTGTCCTATTGGTCCATCTTCCTTCCCATCTATCTACTCTGACCTATCACTATCGCATTCCCAATTACATTTCCCCCACCTTCCTATTTATCTCTCAGCCATCTTGCACCACCTTCCACCGCCTCCCCCACCCCCCAGCCAACATTCCTGATGAAGAGCTTATGCGCAAAACTCGACTCTCCCACTCCTCGGATGCTGCCTGACCTGCTGCACTTTTCCAGCACCATACTTTTCGAATCTGACTCTCCAGCATCTGCAGTCCTCACTTTCTCCTTGGTACCCTGCCTGCCATATGTAAATAAATAACAAAGTGTGGTTGAGATGGTCAGCAAGCCAATTGGCCACAATGACATTCTGCCCATGCCCACAACATGGTTGGCATGAGCAGCTGGCCTGGAGCGGGTAACTCTTTTTTTCACTTAAAACAACTTTTTAAAAGGAAGGGAAGGAAGGAGGGTCCTTTTACCTCAGGAAGGGTTGACTTTCATTCATCAAGAAAACTCCCCAAAGATAGGATGCCTCATCAATTCCTTCCTCCACATTCTGTTCTCCAAAGCTCAACTGAGACGTCAACCCCACCCCTCGAGAAGCTGACATAATCCTCCCCATTCAATGTCCCTACCTCATTCCAGGAACCTATTAGCCCTTATTTATTTGCCTTCTCTAAGTCCCATCCTAAGTTCCCAAAGGGTAGGAATCCCATTCTGTGTGAATTTAACCATCCTGCAGTGCATTATGGTCAAAACCCCCTCTTCCAATTCAACCACCAAACCCCTAACCTTACCAGTGAACTCTGCTCAACACTTATCTAGAATTGAAGAGAAAGTCTTTGGTAAACAAATATCTTCCCAAGCTCTGTGACTATTGTCAGCCATGTTCTGCTACATTAGCCATGGGCAGCTGACGGCCATGTTGTGCTGCTAAGTCATGGGCAGTCCTAACAGTTTCTATGCCTGAATTCCCAACATGCATTTCTGTAATAGCACCAGGCACACCATATCAGGAGATTTACCCCACCATCTACATCTTCTTTAATATATACTTTCATGGGATGTGTGCAAATCTGGTACGGACAGTATTTGATGTTGATCTCTTGAACTGAGTGAGTTGTTCGGCCATTTCAAAAGGCAGTTAAGAGTCAACCAGGCTGCGGTGGGACTGGAATCACATGTGGGTCAGACCAGGAAAGGATGGCAGAATTCCTTCCCTAAAAAGGATATTACCAAACCAGATGGATTTTTACAACAAGTGATTCTAATTGTTATGGTCAGCAAACCTGCAAACTTATTAATAGAACTTAAATTCCACCAAACATTGTGGTGTTATTTTAGATCATAACCTCAGAGTGGCCCAGGCCTCTGGATTGTAACCCAGCGGTGTTACCAAAATACCACTCTCCCCTTGGTGGGGGATGGGCTTATTAGAGAAGGCGAGGCTGCTGGATGGTGAAATACTTGAACATTGCTATTTTAACGTTTGGTGGTTTCTTTCAGATTTAGGCTGGTGGAAGAAGATCTCTTTTCTCTGTGGAATGCAAGTGCTATACTTTAAATGAATTTGGGAAATCTCAAATTATACCTCAAAAGACAGAACAAAAACACTGCCAGGAATTCAGCACTAGGTTTGCAACCTTAGTCAAAGAAGAAATGGTACTGATACACAATTACTGTAAAGAGGTTGAGACTAAGACAAAGACATTCTTCTAGGGCAAAGCCTTGCTTCGTACATAGCTGAGAACTACATCGCCTTGGATACTGGGCTCCTGATGTGACCAAGTACTTGAACCCACCACCAAATATATTTGCTCACTAAAAAAAAAACAGGTGCCAAACATTTTCCATTCGGAAAGTCTCTAAAGATCTCCTCTCAACAAACTGTTCACACTTATTCTATTAACTTGGCCTGCCTGAAGAGTCATCCATGCAGCAACATTACTCAATTGTAACTGACCATGTTCTGCTACATTAGCCATGAGCAGCTGTCAGCCATGTTATGCTGCTAAGTCATGGGCAGCCCTAACAGTTTCCGTGCCTGAATTCCCAACATGCATTTCTGTCATAGCAAAAGGCATGCCATATCAGGAGATTTACCCCACCATTTACATTTTCTTTAATATATACTTTCATGGGACATGTGCAGATCTGGCAAGGTCAGTATTTGGTGTTGATCTTTTGAACTGAGTGAGTTGTTAGGCCATTTCAAAGGGCAGTTAAGAGTCAACCAGCATGAAAATGTCCAAGAGGAAACAACTGACATTTCAACCTATCAACAGTGACCCAGTCACTTGTCACATGGGTTTACACATTTGCCTGAAAATTGAGATGTGTTTGCTTGCACCTTAACCTATCTGACTATATGTCCCATTGTGTAATCTGCTGGGAGGGTAGAATTTGGGTCAGCAAGTGAGATTAAGATAAGATTGGCTATGATCATGTTACATGGCGGAGCAGTCTTGAAAGGGCAATCTTCCTACTTCCACCATGTTTATCATTTGGAGAATTGGAAAATCTTTCATGTCACTAATCTCGCAATCTGTGTTTCATTGCTCAATTTCTCAATAGAAAACATCATTAGCAGGACATTCTGAATGAAGTGGGATGGTCAAGTCATACCAGAACTTGTCGATTTTTATGAAAAATATTTTCAGAAGGTAGGCTGGATGCTTTTTCTCATCTTAAAGGCAGATGTGAAGTGGATATTCTGGGTGTGATGCAGCTGGTCAAACCAGTCAGCTTTAAGCAAAACCAAATTTATTTAAACAATACACTTGAAACACAAACAAAAGAAAACAGAATTTAGAATAACGTTAACTATTGGAAAACATAACTGATCCGATGTAAAAACATAACTAAGGAGCTGTTCCAATTCCTGTAACATCCCATAAACACACCCCTTTGCAGAAGGTACATTCAGACACAGGTTCTTACAGGCAGGAAAGATTTCAGAGAGAAAAGTCGGTCAAGAATCATCTGCTGAAGCTTGGAACCTTTCTCTGGATTGTAGCAGTCTCTCAGCCTTGTATCCAAATCCCTCCATGAAATTCTCAGCCTTGTTTTCAAATCCCTCCATGGTCTAACTCTCCCCCACCTCTGAGACCTCTTCCAGTCCCATATCTATGCTTGTCTAATTCTGGCCTTACAATCTCTAATTTCAATTCTTTTGCCACTGACAGTCAGGTCTTCAGATGTTGAGGCCATGATCTCTAGAATTTACCTTCTCATCTCTTCATCTTTTTCCCTTATTTCCGTACTTTGAGTCATTGCTTCCAACCCACCTCTTTGAGCAAGCTTTTGATTATCTGTTAAAGCTAAACCAAACTAGAAAGAAAACTGAACTGGGAGAACTAGCCACTCCCCTATCATTGTCTACGAAGACATTTCCAGATATTTCAGCACCTCTCCATTACGACCTCTCTTGAAAAAAAAGGACAACATAACTTTTTTAAAGTGACAGCATTGTCACTCAATGAAACAACACTAATGGATGAAAAAAAATAGGGAATACAAGTGAAGAAAGGTCTAACGGCTATATAATGCCTTTCATTACCTTGGGTCAGTGAAGTATTTGCTAAAGCCCTCATTCAAGCATTTGTTACCCCAGAACTCAACTATTCCAACATACTCCTGGCTGGTCTGTCACATTCTCCCTCCTGTAACTCTAGCTCAGAGCAAGTCCCATCCATCTATCATCCCTGTGCTCAATGATATAGAGTCGTTTTGAAATTCTCAGCCTTGTTTTCAAATCCCTCCATGTTTTCAAAACTCTCCCCCATCTCTGAGACCTCTTCCAGTCCCATATCTATGCTTGTCTAATTCTGGCCTTAAATCTCTAATTTCAATTCTTTTGCTACTGACAGTCAGGTCTTCAGATGTTGAGGCCATGATCTCTAGAATTTACCTTCTCATCTCTTCATCTTTTTCCCTTATTTCTGTACTTTGAGTCATTGCTTCCAACCCACCTCTTTGAGCAAGCTTTTGATTATCTGACCGAATGTTACCTTGTGTGACTCAAGTGGCAAATTTTGCTTTATAATGAAGCACCTTTGAATTTTTTGTTATGTTAGAAAGGCAATAGTATAGAAATATATTTTGTGGCTGTCGTTGTAGTTACTATTGTAAAGTTGGAAACATAGCAGCCATTGCATATCTTCCAAAAGAGGGAAGTCTTTTGCTTGCATCAATGCAGGGAAACAGCACAGAATTAACAAAGGACTTGATTTATTAGCGGTAGCTTTTATTGAAGGGGATCAGAATAGGATCATGAGGTCATCAATAATCAATACCAAGACAAGAACTGGAAGGGCTCCAATTTCACTAGGCTCTAAAAAGTGGATCTATGCTTACTTCAGTCTAAAAGACTTGGATAGTTTGAAATAAAAAAGAAAAGGAAGACTTCAAGAAATGAAAAAGAAAAAGAACGAGAAGAGCAATTTGTAAATGCCAAACTGATGTGAACTGCTATTCACGACTCGTCCCAGACTTATCATTTTGAACAGCGGGGGTGTCGTATTACATCTTGAACTCTAAATAATATCAGCACATCATACATTGAAACACAGGATCCCCTGAAGCCAAAGAGATGGAAAGATAGCAACAGACCCTAAACCTCCTCAGCCTTCAGCCGTTTCTAGTTTTTTTGGCATTACTCCCCAGCCCTCAAATGGATGACCTTGTCTACAGTGACATCTGTGTGCCACAGTTTTGTCCAGTCATTTAATCTACAAGTATCTGTTTATGCTGAGAATGACAGTGAAACCAACAGGACTCACCACGATCACCGCAGCATCCTTATTGTGATCATAATCAATCCAGATTCTGAGCTTCCTGACTTTACTTGATCGATAATGTTTTTGAGGGCTTCCTCTGATTGAGCTGCAGTACTATCAATTTACTACAGTTAGTTAGGTGTTTGCCTCTAATTTATACTCCTGGAAGTATATCTGACCTACTGAAGAGTTGTCCTGTGTACAGCTTGAATAATTTTACCTACAGTACACAAGCTTTGTTATATTCCTGCCTTCCCTGAAACATATCTGATTATCCACCTTCTAGTTTGATGCTCACAATTTGTCCTAATATAGGTGTTGGATAAATCTCACATCTCTATTGTTAATGTCACATTTCAAGAACATGTCTACCTGCTTTAAACGATGAGCATGATTGAATGCAATTTCATTGTCTATGAAACATACATGAATGTTTTTATTTACTTATCGATATTTCTCAAGGATTATTCTTAAGTTAAATACTTCCTTTCTTGTTCCTACTTCAGGTCTAAACCCAAAAAATATTTCACCAATTTCTGTCTCAAATATGCTATTATTTCTTTCTATTATCATTTTCAGATCATTTTAATGAGAAAGACATGATGGTAGTCACCAGGAATATATTATAAGCCATTAGAGAAAAGATAAGTGGACAGTGTCACACAAATGTCAGGTGATGACCATTACCAATAAGAGACAATCTAACCACCACACATTGACATTCAATGGTATTACCATCACTAAATCCCCCACTATCACCATCCTGTACATTATCATTGACTAGAAACTCAACTGGAATCAGCACATAAACCCAGTGGAACCAAGAGCAGGTCAGCAACTAGGAATATTGTGGTTAGTAACTCACTTCCTGACTCCCCAAAGTCTGTCCTCCATCTACAAAGCACAAGTCAAGAGTGCGATGGAATACTCTCCACTTTCCTGGATGAATGCAGCCCAACCACACTCAAGAAGTTTGACACCATCCAGGACAAAGGAGCCCGCTTGAACATCCAAAAGCATTGACTCCCTCCACCACCGACACTCAGTAGCAGCAGTATGTAGTATCTTCAAGATGCACTACTGAAATTCACCAAAGATCCTCAGACAGCACCTTCCAAACCTACGATCACTTCCATCGAAAAGAACAAGGGCAGCGGATATATGGGAACACCACTTCTTCAAGTTCCCCTCCAAGCCACTCACCACCCTGACTTTGAAACAGATCTCCATTTCTTCACTGTCATTGGGTCAAAGTCCTGGAATTCCCTTTTTAAAGATATTGTGGGTCAAACCACAGCAGGTGGACTGCAGGTTCAAGAAGGCCGCTCACCACCACCTTCTCAAGGACAATTAGGGATGGACAATAAATGCTGGCCCAGTCAGCACGGTACACATCACACAACTTATTAATCAAAAAAAAGAACAAGAAGTTTTGTTTGTCTGCTTGGGACTTGACCCCAGACCTCCTGGGATGCTGTCACTCCATCACTATTAGACTTCATTAGAGGGAACCAAAAAAAAGGACATTAGTTGGATCGAAAGCTCATCAGTCCCCATTTTAAAATCATACTTCTAACCTCATCGTTTATACAAGCACTTGACAATATTTGAGTAAGAGAAAGATGGGGTTGTTTATAGCATAGATATACAGAAAAAAAATAGGAGACACACAACCGAGCCACTACAATATCAATAAGGGTAAGAGCTATAATTATTATGTGACAAGTTTACATACATAGTCTCCATTATAATTGTAGACGTGGTGATTTTTGTTTCAAATAGTTGTCATAGAAATGGATACAGCTTAATCACAGATTAATAATACTTGTTGCCAACTTGTAAACTGAAATACTGCAGATTGCATTGATAAAACTAACTATTGAGCTTCTATTAGTGAAATTTAAGATTTATAATCCAAATAGGAAATGACCAAAAATCAACCAATATTTCGCAAATTCGTATTTTCATAGCTTTGCATTAACTTGCAGTGTGGAAACAGTCCCTTCGGCCCAACAAGTCCTCACCGACCCTCCGAAGAGCAACCCACCCAGACCCATTCCCCTACATTTACCCCTTCACCTAACACTATGAGCAATTTAGCATGGCCAATTCACCTAACCTGCACATCTTTGGATTGTGGGAGGAGGACCCAGAGGAAACCCATGCAGACACAGGGAGAATGTGCAAACTCCACACAGAGAGTCGCCTGAGGCTGGAATTGAATCTGGGTCTCTGGCGCTGTGAGGCAGCAGTGCTAACCACTATGCCACTGTGCCACCCACTCAACTCTTCTCAACAAGTTGAACTCAAGATTAAAGCTTTGAAATAATTTGAGAATTGATCAAAGAGTGGCAAGAGTGGAGCAAAAGTCTCAGTAAGACAGTGCTTCGAACAGGTTATTGTGGGAGGGGAAGAGTGATGCCTGAAGCTGCCAGAAAGGATTTACGAACAAACAATTGCATTTCACAGGGATGTGAACAGCTACATGAACTAATTCTTGCTATTGAGGGAGTCCAGCAAAGATTCACCAAACTGATTCCCGAGATGGCAGGACTGACATACGAAGAAAGGCTGGATCGACTGGCCTTGTACTCGCTGGAATTCAGAAGGATGAGGAGTTATCTCATAGAAACACATAAAATCCTGATGGGACCAGACAGGCTAGATGCAGGAAGAATGTTCCTGATGTTGGGGAAGTCCAGAACCAGGGTCACAGTCTAAGAATAAAGGGTAAGCCATTCAGAACTGAAATAAGGAAGAATTCTTTCACTCAAGTGTTATGAACCCGTGGAATTCTCTCCCCACAGAAAGTTGATGGGGCCAGTTAATCAGATATATTCAAGAGGGAGCTGGATGTGACCCTTGTGGCTAAAGGGATCAAGGGGTATGGAGAGAAAGTGGGAATAGGATACTGAGATTGCATGATCAACCACGATCGTACTAAATGGTGGTGCAGGTTTGAAGGGCCGAATGGCCTACTCCTACACCTATTTTCTATGTTTCTATGAACCGTCTTTGGCACACTTAATATAGTTTAAGCAGCAACTTTATAATTGGCAGCAATAAGTTTTGACAAATACTGAGCTTCATTATTGGTGAACACCAGGGATAAGTGCAGATGGTTGAAGGGAGGCAAACTTCGGCCACCAAATCTATGGCCTCCCACTGTTACAGCTCTTCAAAATAAATGCATTGCCAAATAGTCACCCCATAGCCCTGCAGCGCCTTCAAATATTTATCCAATTTTTCCCTTTAAAGATGCGGTGTTCCCTGTCTCACCCAATCTGTGCCAAAACATTTCACATTTTCTGTCAAGTCACAATTTATTTTGCCCGTTTGCACATACCCACAATTGTATTAAAAAGTAATCTACAGTTAAGCACAACCTAATAGCATGCAAAAGGAATGGATTGCCTACTCTGGTATGTATTTAATATTTTTACAATATTCAGATTTTTCAGGGTTGATCAAAGGCAGGGATTGTCTTATTGTATTTGCCAGCAATGCCACAAGTGCATAATCGGTTCAGTCTAATCTTCCTGCTACTGCATCATACTTTACAATCAGAGAATCATTCTCACTAGGAATATATTAGAGAGGCCAAGGATAACTTTAAACTGCTTAGATTAGATTTGCTATCGCAGGTTATATATTCAGCAATGAAATACATATGTTGCAAACAGAGACTAATCAAGTTAAGATACTCAGATTCCAGGCTTAGGATATGTATTCAGTCAAAAATAAGTCTAAAACTAATCTGTAAGAGAGTACGTCGCAGTTGGAAGATAAGATCCTTTAGCAATAGAACATCCAAAAGTATCACATAATTCAATAGGTCCAATCAGCAATGAATGAGAAAGAAAGATGTGGTCAATAAAAATGTTTTGTTAAGTATTGTCACTAACTCTCTGTTACATTAAATTCTGACATTGGCCAAGTGTCTGGAGATTTATATTATTAACCTTAACAGGACAGAATGTGGTAATATTCATTTAAGTGTTTGTAAGAGCATCTATTTTATGAAGTTAAATGAAAATAATAACATTTAGCAAAGTCAAATCAAAAATAGTTGAAACTTGCTGAGATGTCTTTTTCTACTCAATGCCATGCACTTATACCTCCCTTGAACCTCTGTCCATATTTCAGATTTCCAGTCTTTCTCTTTCTATGTTCTGATTCACTTTACATTTGCGGTTTGAAACAAAAGCAGTGCAGAAAAATTATTTTGCGATCAGAACTGATCAAATAACCAATGAAGTAAGCCTCTTTGTGTCTCCTCCAAAGTCTCTGGTCATTGACTGCTTGGTTACCTTTTAAGCCAAAGCCATATAGCTCTTTCTGGAAATTAGGGTTGATGCCTGGTGGGAATCCAGAGGGTCAATGGGAAGCAATGCCTGTGCGCTGCTCCCCATTATAAGGAGGGATTAGAGAAGGGGCCACAGAAATCTTTTTGTAGGATCGGTAAACTTTGAGACTTGCGATGGGTTAAGCAGCAAATCACGCAGATGGTTCTGCCACTATTTCAGAGCAGTCTCCACAGAGTTTCAGTTCAAGTCTTTGAAACATTTAGGCTTAATATTAATTGTAATTCTTCTTAAATTGTTCCTCACGCATTATAATACAGTCTGATCATGCACCGTTGCCCTTTGACGAGAAGGGCACTGCTTGTCACTGGTCAATCTGGTATTTCCTTTCTTCCTCGTGGGCGAATACAAATAAAGATTCACGCACTTTTAAAAAAACGAGAAAAAAAGAAAACATATAATACAGTCTGGTGGAGAGAAGCATTACGCAAATTAACTCCCATGAAGTGCACCTTACATAACACAGAAAATATACAATACAGCAAAAATCACAAAAGTAAAAACACTGAAATGCCATGAGCCACAGGAAAAAGACACAGGTAAAGGCCATTCAGCCCCTTGAAATTGTTCCATTATTCCACATGGGCAGCACAGTGACTCAGTGGTTCGCACTGCTACTTCACAGCACTAGGTACCCAGGTTTGATCCCATCCTTGGACAACTGTGGAGAGTTTGCACATTCTCCACATGCCTGCATGGGTTTCCTCTGAGTGCTCTGGTTTCCTCCCACAGTCCAAAGATGTGCAGGCCATGCTAAATTACCCAAGAATGTCCAGGGATGTGCAGGCTAGGTGGATTAGCCATGGGAAATGCAGGGTTACAGGGTAGGGGGATGAGTTTGAGTGGAATTCTCTTCAGAGGGTTAGTGCAGATTCAATGAACAATATAGCACAGGAACAGGCCCTTTGTCCCTCCAAGCCTGCGCCACCATATTCAATGGACTAAATAGCCTGCTTGCACACTGTAGGATTGTATTCAATTAGATCTTGGCGAATCAAGACCTCAACAACATTTATCTTCCTTTGCTTTATCTGCTTCAACAAATTATACAGCAATATTCTAATTGACTTTGCATTCAAATGACAAAGATTCTTGTTCACATTGGGTATAGCCAGGGGAAAGAATTGAAAAGAGCTGTAGCACTTCAGCAGAGGGATTATTTTATTGCTGTGAGTTCCTTGGGACCAAGGACAACTTATTTCCAATCCAGTATAATAGATTGCAAGATAGTTGGTCAGCCCAATGCATGATCTGCAAACTCTATTACATGCAGGGGAGGTGGTGTTTGAAAGATTGGGTGGATGGGCTGTTTGAAGATTTACACACTCCCTCCAAAGCCTTGCCTTCCCCTCTGCACATTCTCATAACATTGGTCACAGCCAAGAAGTCCCATGAGCCTGCAGGAGATGTTTGATCTCACCAAGGATACTTTGAAGATATTCCTCAAGTGTCTGCTCTGTCCTCTGGGAGTCTTCTGCAATGACTGGGTCATGAGCAGAGCATTTGCTTTGAGAA